>NC_059381.1:41834347-42193500 GCF_019703515.2 Myxocyprinus asiaticus | reverse complement strand
AGCCCAAGCGAGTCACAAAGCAAAACAGCAAAGACAAAGCCCATAAGCAAAACAGCAGAAACAAATGCCCATAAGCAAAACAGACAGAACAAATGCCCGTACACAGCCAAATCACTTCTGATTTGTCTGCTGTGGAGAGCGGGGCAGGCTGAGTGGTGACTGTGCAAAGCGAGGCTGGGTTGGACACCTGCAGCGGATAATCTCGCCCAGCTGTGGGTGATTGCAGCCTTAACGAGTGAGAGATAAAGCCACGACAAGAGCGGCAGTCAGAGAGAGACTCCGGGAGAGAGAGACCAATGAAGCTGTGTCTTCATGTAGAGCTGAAAAGCACCCTGTTAATGTGTGTTTATGTGGAGCTGAAAAGCTCCCTGTTAGTGTGTTCGTGCTGCTGAAAAACAGTGGTATTGAATGACTTTGTTACACTGAAAAGTGCTGACAATAAAGTGTGTTATGTTAGACATTTGACTGGCTCCCGCCTCCTTCAGTGAGTCGACTTCCTTACATCTGCAAATTTCAAAGTCAAGTCAAGTCATTTTTATTTGTATAGCGCCTTTCACAACACACATCGTTTCAAAGCAGCTTTACAGAAGATCAGGCATTAACAGAAGATAAAACTGTAATATCTATAATGTTTTAGAGTCATTGTGTAGTTTGATAAAATACAATTGTGAATTGTTTAAAAATAAAGAATTAAATAATAATTGTATTTATAACCCCAGTGTGCATGCCGAAGGCGACTGTGGCAAGAAACACAAAACTCCATAAGATGTTGGTTAATGAAGAAAAATAACCTTGGGAGAAACCAGGCTAACATCATGAAAGTCATGGTTTAAAATGATTAAACTAAGTAAGTGTTAAGGGTCAGTGTTTAAAACAAAGATTTTGTATGAACTGTTAGATGAACGACTAATGTTTTTGAAGTTCATCCTGGATTAACTTCAGAAATTCACATAGATGTAATTGTCCTTGTTAGTTGGCTGATGAAGGGTTTTGTTGGCAATTAATTGATAGTCTATGTATTCCATTTCAAGAGTGTACCATCATTAGACCGAGGTGATATTGGCAGAGATCAGTTAGGTGTATCGCAGTTCAACCTGGCCGGTAATTTCAGTGAGGTCTATCCTAAATCCAAAGTTCAGGCTATGGCATATGAAGTATCCCATGTCTTATGGTTGGAGCTGGCATCAGTTCATCCTCTGAAGTCCATCGTAATAGACTGAAGTGATGTTTGGCTGGCACCGACTGCTATTAGTCATTATCAAACAGCAACACGTAGCAGTGGAGTCCAACACCAAGCAGGAATGGAGCTGGATCTGGCCGGTTCTGGTGACCTCAGGATAGGAGTCCTGAGGTTGAGACAGGGAAATAAATACAATTATATTAGCATAAATGCCATTCAATTTATTGCAGAGTTATAGATCATGATCACTGTTTCTGGCTCCAGCAGACCTAACTAAAGCAGCCTAATTGTGAGTTGAAGGATACATTAGGTGTATACCTGGCTAAATAGATGTGTCTTTAGTCTAGACTTAAAAGAAGTGGGTGTGTCTGCATCTCGAACAGTGTTAGGGAGACTATTCCATAGTTTACGAGCCAAATATGAAAAGGATCTACCTCCTTTTGAGGATTTTGATATTCTAGGAACAATTAACAGGCCAGAATTTTGCGATGGTAATGAACATGATGGAATATAATGTGGTAGAAGGTCACTTCAGTACTGTGGAGCTAGACCTTTCAAAGCTTTGTACATTGTGAACAAAATTTTAAAATTAATATGAAATTTAACAAGTAGCCAATGTAATGATGATAAAATGGGGCTAATATGATCATATTTCTTGGTTCTCGTCAGCACTCTGGCTGCTGCATTTTGAACCAGTTGAAGTTTATTTATTGATCTTGCTGGACATCCTCCCAGTAATGCATTACAATAAACTAATCTTGAGGTCATGAACACATGAATTAGTTTTTCGGCATCAGCAACAGAGAGCATGTGTCATAATTTAGCAATATTTCTTAGGTGGAAGAATGCTGTTCTACAAACATTGAAATTTGATTTTCAAAGGACAGATTGGTATCAAATATAACACCTAAGTTCTTCGCTGTAGAAGATGATGTAACAGTACATCCATTGAGAGTCAAATTATATTTTAGCGGCTTATTTTTAGTGGTTTTTGGTCCAATAATTAGTACCTCTGTTTTGTCGGAATTGAGTAGAAGGAAATTTCTGGCTATCCAATCTTTGATTTCATTTATACACTCTGCTAATTTGGAGAATTGTGAAATCTCATCAGGTTTTGAAGAAATATAAAGTTGGATATCATCGGCATAACAGTGGAAACTTATTCCACGATTCCTGATAATATCTCCCAGGGGAAGCATATACAAGGAGAAAAGCAAAGGCCCTAAAACTGATCCCTGTGGCACTCCATACTTTCCTTTTGTTTGGTTTGACAATTCCTCATTTAGTGGTAACGGTCTGCTAAATAGGACCTAAACCATGCTAATGCAACTCCACAAATTCCAACATAATTCTCCAGCCTATTCAAGAGAATGTTGTCATCTATCATGTCGAATGTAGCACTAAGATCTAAAAGCACTAGAAGTGAAATGCAGCCGCGATCAGATGATAAGAGCAAGTCATTTGTAACTCTGATAAGTGCAGTCTCTGTACTGTGATGAGGCCTAAATCCTGACTGAAATTGTTCATATATACTATTTCTCTGTAGAAATTAACAGAGTTGGGAGGACACTACCTTTTCTAGTATTTTCGACATAAACGGGAGATTTGAAATCAGTCTATAACTAGCCAATTCTCCAGGATCAAGTTGTGGCTTCTTAATAAGCGGTTTGATAACTGCCATTTTAAAGTTTCTTGGGACATGTCCTAAGGTTAGCGAGGAGTTAATAATATTAAGAAGAGGTTCTGAGATTACAGTGAATACTTCTTTAAAGAGCTTGGTTGGTATTGGATCTAACAAACATGTTGTGGCTTTTGATGTTTCGATAAGTTTTGTTAGCTCTTCATGACCTATGACAGCAAAGGATTGAAGTTGCACGTGAGGAAAATTTTGAGACAATGTTTTCTGTGGTACTGTGACAGATGATTGCATAATACCAGTTTTATTTCTGATTATTTTAATTTTATCAGTAAAGAAATTCATGAAGTCATTACTATTGTGCTGTGACGGAATATCTGGTTCAGTCGATGCTTTATTCCAAACCAATTTAGCCACAGTTCTGAATAAATACCTAGGATTGTTGTGGTTATTTTCTATGAGTTTGCTCAAATATTCTGACCTGGCAACTTTTAGTGCCTGTCTGTAGCTACAGACACTATCCTTCCATGCACCGCGAAATACCTCTAATTTTGTATTCTTCCACTTGCGCTCCATTTTCTGAGCTGAGTGTGATCATTGTACCATGGTGCAGGGGCTTTTTTCTTTAATCAAAGGGGGATGTAACACTGGGCTGCTGGCAATGATGAAGATGAATGAAGAACCCAAGTGCAATTTATTTATAAAAGTGAAATCCAATAAACCCTAACTATATACATGAATGAAACATAAACATGAACTTGACTTGGCTTAAACCTGACATAAACTTAACTTAACATAAACACGTGACAACGTTACCAATCACATACAATACTTTACAAAGAACAATGGAAAACATGAGGGTTTAAATTAGGGCTGTGCACTATGACTAATTTGACTGTCATTTAAATGGAATTTTTGTAACCGACTAGTCGACTAGTCTAAAGAGAAACCAACCTTCAGAAAACAGTTTAAAAAAATGTGTTTATGCGATCCATTTAAAATACTTAATCTATTCCAAATTCGATGCTAAATTCCACTGAAAAGGGGCATTTATCTGCGACGTCCTCACCTTGAATTATGATCATTGTACATTAAATATAGAACATGACACGCATTCACTGAATCAATGTTAGCGAATATTTAACAGACATATTTATTGAAAACAACTGAATGAATAGTGCAGGATCAATGGAACAACCATTAAAAGTCTGTTCTAAATGGAAATCAACAAGTAAAAGTTACTTAATATATTAAAACAGTCAGGACATTGTTGAAAATAATTAACAGGTAGACTAAAAAAATGCGCTGAAAAGTTGCGCGTATTTCATGACGTGCAGTCGTGCATTAACCATTGATCTAATATGACAGCTGTTCGTTACAGAAAATTAACCAATAGCAGTTACGATGTAAAAAAAAAAAAAAAAAAGGAGCTGTAGGATAGAAGAAAATAGGCCTGTGATGTAGCCTACAATATACCTAAAGTATTCTAAACATGACTTGTACACAGAATAAAATATAGTTTAACCCATTCAGCAGTCGGCACCTTGTTGAAAATAGCCGTCTTAATCAGCAGATTAAAAAATGGCATACCTAACCTAAAACAGTTATTTTCCAGGCTACATACTCAAAAGCATAATTTTTTGGATGAGCAAAATTAACCCATCGACATGGTCTGGTGAAAGACAGGACTAGACTCACCTGAGGCATCTATCCTGCGCTTGAAAAAGCCTGCTCAGTGGAAAAATAACGTACAAGCATGCACAGATTTAAAGAAGACTCAAATGTGAAAACATCAATAGGGACTTTCAAACGTTTGGAAATCCGATTCCTGCACCACCAAAGTGATTTCATTACTACTTTGCTGAATTTGCTTGTCTAGCGAGAGGATATTTTCCTGTGCGCACCAGGAGTGAGAGAGGGAAGAAGCACGCGCAGCCTGAGGTGAAATTAAACTCTGTATCTGCTCCAGAAATCCTCTTTTTTAAATAATATGTGTATTATTAATTCTATTTAAAATATGTAACATTAATATGACTAATTTAAGTGCATCCTCTGTAAAAATATAAAGCCAAAAGTAAATGTGTAAAAACTATGATCAGTTTAATGGGGAGAAATATTAACTGACTAGTAATTCCAGTGTCAACTAGCAGCATCAGAACCATTTAGTCGACTAGTCTCGCACATCCCTAGTTTAAATACATGGACATTGGAGAACAAACCAATGAACAACCAGAAGTCTAAACAAGATAATTAAACAATAAACCAATGAAAACAAGACACGTGAACATGGAGGGAAAACATGAAATCACATGACAAGGGAACCACATGACATGAAACAGGAACTAGAAATAAACTTTTCAAAATAAAAGACATGAAAAACATGAATTAACAAAATACACGACATATCCCCCCACTAAGGGTCGGCTCCCGACGCCCCAACACATGAACAAAACACATAAAACATGACATAAATTTCAATAGGGAGCTGGGGGTAGTCTTGAGGCATGGCTTGGCAGGGCGTGGAGCATGGAATCAGGGTGGAGCCCGTGGGGGGGTGGAGCCATGAGATGCTTGAGGGGCGGAGCCATGAGGAACTGGATACACAGAGAGTAGTCGAAGACTCGAAGGGCCAGGGTGGTGCCGGAGGCAGGGAGGACCAAGGCGGCGCCGGAGGCTCGGAGGAGCAAGGCGGAGCTGGGGGATCGGAAGACTGAGGCGGAGCCGGTGGGACTGAGGACCAAGGTGGAGCCGTAGGGATGGAGGTCCCTGGTGGAGCTGATGGATCGAAGGGACGAGGCGCAGCCAGAGGATTGGAGAGCCAAGGCGGAGCCAGGTGACCGACAGACCAAGGAGGAGCCAGAGGGACAAGGGACCCCGGCAAAACCGACAGGCTGAAGGACCGCAGTGGAGCCAAGGGAACGCATAGCTGAGGCAATGTTGAGGGACCGACAGGCCAAGGCAGAGACCAGGGCTCGAAGGGTCCGGGTGGGGTCGGAGGGTTGAAAGTTCCCCTTGCCTGCTCAGGAGAACTAAGGGTGGGTACAAGGGCGGGAACCATCTCCAGGTCCAAATGCTCAGATGTGGCCATGACATGACGTGGAACAGACTCAGGCGTGGCTGTGACATGGCATGGAGCAGGCTGAGGCGTTGGGGCAAATTATGGTGCTAGCTCAGCGACCATGATGAGGAACTCTGGCTCGGCAGCCATGTCGTGGAACGCTGGCTTGGCGGCCATGTCGTGGAACTCTGGCTCGGCGGCCATGTCGTGGAACTCTGGCTCGGCATCCGCCTCCCCCACAGTGAACGTAGAACCAGTGATCTGCAGGGCAAGGTCGATATACTGAGCAAGGCTGAGGGAACTATGACCACCAGGCATAAAAGTGGAGATAGGTTCATTTAGACCAAATCGGAAACAGTCTTTGAGGGCAACCTCATTAAAGCCCACCTGGCAGGCCAGAGTGCAAAAGTCCTCAATGTAATCCTCCAGGGGACGATTCCCCTGACGTAGGCAGAGGAGCTGGATTGCTGGGTTCATGGTTAGGTCAAGTATTTCTGTAACACTGGGCTGCTGGCAATGACGAAGACTATGATGATGAAATGAAGAACCCAAGTGCAATTTATTTACAAAAGTGAAATCCAATAAACCCTAACTATAAACATGAATGAAACATAAACATGAACTTGACTTGGCTTAAACCTGACATAAACTTGACTTAACATGAACACGGGACAACGTTACCAATTACATACAATACTTGACAAAGGACAATGGAAAACATGAGGGTTTAAATACATGGACATGGGAGAACAAACCAATGAACAACCAGAACTCTAAACAAGATAATTAAACAATAAACCAATGAAAACAAGACATGTGAACATGGAGGGAAAACATGAGATCACATGACAAGGGAACCACATGACATGAAACAGGAACTAGAAATAAACTTTTCAAAATAAAATACATGAAAAACATTAATTAACAAAATACACGACAGGAGGCGACACTATCAAGAGTGCTAGAGATAACTGTATTTATATTTTCTGTTATTTCATCAAGTTCTTCTAGGCTTTGGGGTTAACTGAGTGTATGAGATAGATCTGGAAGATTATTAGTGAAGCTGTCTTTAGTGGTCGAAAGAATAGTTCTGCCTGAATGATAGCATGGTGTAAATTGAGTAACATTAGCTGATCGCAGCATACAAGAGACGAGGTAATGATCTGAGATGTCATCGCTCTGCGGCAGAATTTCTATATTATCAACATCAAATCCATATGACAGAATTAAATCTAGTGTATGATTATGGCGATGAGTTGGTCCTGTTACATTTTGTCTGACTCCAAGAGAGTTGAGAATATCGATAAATGCTAATCCCAATGTGACATTTTCATTATCTATGTGAATGTTGAAGACACCAACAATTAAAGCTCTATCTACAGTAACTACAAGATCTGATAAAAAAATTAGCAAATTCAACAAGGAAATCAGAATAAGGCCAGGGAGATCTATATACTGTAGCATGGGTAAAAGACGACAGAGTTTTTTATTTTTATTTATATCTATATCTGACAGTGTCACATAAAGCATTATTAGTTCAAAAGACTTAAATTTATATCCTGTCCTCTGAGTAACACCAAAAACTTCACTGTAAATTGTAGCAACACCTCCTCCTTGACCCTTCAGATGAGGCTCATGTTTATAACAACAACATGGGGGAGAAGATTCATTTAAACTAATATATTCATCCGGTTTAAGCCAGATTTCAGTCAAACAGAGCACATCCAAACAATGATCTGTAATCATTTCATTTACAATTAGTGCTTTGGTAGAAAGAGATCTAATGTTTAGTAGCCCTATCTTTATATGGTGTTTATCTTTAATTTGTTTGTTTTGTTCAAGTTTGACCTTAATAAAAAATTTTCTAAATGATTTAGTGAGGGTTTTGTGTTTGGTAGTTCGGGGAACAGACACAGTCTCTATATGATATCTAGGTGATACAGTCTCTATGTGTTGTAGTTTAAGTGACCTGTGTGACGTCTCAAGGCAGCTAGCAGACGTTCGGATTAACCAGTTTGTCTGCTTCCTGACCTGGGCCCCAGTTAGTCAGATACTATCATTATTAAGACTGTGAGCCAAATTACTAGAGAGGAGAGCGGCACCTTCCCTGGAGGGATGGAGTCCATCTCTCTTTAGTAGGTCAGGTCTACCCCAAAAACTCTTCCAAGTGTCTATAAATCCTTTTCTATTCTCCAGACACCACTCAGACATCCAGCCATTCAGTGACACTAATCTACTATAAACCTCATCCCCACGACGAGCAGAGAGGTGGCCAGAGCATATTACAGTGTCTGACATCGTTTTTGCAAATTGACTTTAATATTATCTCTAGTGATTTCCGACTGGTGAAGCCAGACATCATTAGTGCCGACATGAATAACAATTTTAGAAAATCTACATTTAGCATTAGCCAGCACTTGTAAATTTGATTTCATGTCAGATGCTCTGGCATCCGAAATGCATTTGACAATAGTGGCTGGAGTCTCTATTTCCACGTTCCTTACAATAGAATCACCAATAACAAGGGGTCTTTCAACATGATTCTCAGTGGGTGCATCACTGTGTGGGGAGAATCTATTGGAAACCCTAACAGGAACGGGAGAGTGGTGTTGCTTTGCTGAGCGAGTATGCTGTCAAGACGTCACCCAAACGCCCTACTGCGGGGGCTCTACAGCCGGAACAAAAGTGTATGTGTTGCTCTCTGTACTGCCCGCATCCGAAACAGTATCTACTGGCTTCTCTTTCTCACTGACCTCCACTAGCGTTCGGATGCGTGCCTCTAACTCATGAACCTTCTCCATCAGCCTGACTAATTCCTTACATTTTTCACATGTGAATCCCTCACTGCTGACGGAAGAGGCTATTGTAAACATGTGACATGAAATGCAGGAAGAAATAACATAAGCGGATGCCATGACTTTGTTTTTGTTGTTGATGGTTGTTCCCGAGTGGTGAGGGTTTGAGATCGATGTAAATCCCTCACGCAATTGTTTGTAGTTATGGTTGTTCTTGATAAGCGGTGCTTTGAGATGGATGCAATAATCCGTGTAACACAGAGGAGAAAAAAACGGGTGCGCGCTGTAAAATGCACACAGTTTTATCGCGATAAATATATAAAGTGGATTCACGTGGAAAATGCATGCAGTTGAATCGTGATAAGAGAATAATGTGGGGGAAAACCTGATGCGCGCTGAAAAATGGCAGATGTTAAGGATTAAAGGCTGAAAACATAGATATGCGATGCTAAAAAAGCTAGCAGGCTACAAACACAGACTTGAGATAGGCGCCAGCAGCAACAGGAAAAATACACACAGATGAAACAGTAGAAAATCGGAAAAACCCAAAACGCGGTAAAATGACAAAGGATAAAAAGACGAATGTATGAGAATAAGAATAAGCAATGCTAAGCAGGCTACAAACACTCGTGCAGCGTGCAGTCAGCAACAGGAACAGGAAGTCCAGTGACATGTACAGTGACATGTACAGTGACAAGAAAGCACTCATTGGCTAGTGAAACAAAATGAAAGAAAAGTATTCATTTTTGTAGACTCATTTTTAACACATTTGGGCCAGCTCAAGCAATGTCAATACTAATTACTGTGCATTTTTATGCATTTGGACCCGTTCAAGGGTCAAGCGTTGGATGCACTCTCCTCCTCCCCCTGCTGCTCCTGACCCACTGCCCTGCAAAACAGAGAAGTGACCCAACGGCCGAAGATGGCCGTCAAGCGCATGTTTACATACACCAACAAAAAAAATCATGCAGACAGTGTTGTATTATTAATCATATATAAATCGCTTTAACACTGTTGATATAAAGTGTTTGCAAAATGAATATATGCAAATTAAATCTCATTCCAGGAGAGCAAAAGGGCAGTGGCTTGGTCCTAGCTACACCCCTGTGCACGTCCCTGGAGTAAAGGATTTATGTTCAATAGAAACAGACTGTTCTGCCTCCGCTTTCTTATTTTATTACTCATTTTAGTGTAAAAGAGAACCCCAGAAAAACGACTGATGACAGAATCACTATTATAATCGGCATTTGTGATGATATGCGGCTGAGAATGTGATCGCAGATGAAAACGTTCAGATCAGTATAATGTCCTGTCAGTTCTTCAGTAAAAGAAACTCATTGGCCAATTGAGATCTCAATAGCCTGGCCCAGGAACAGACATTTTTCTTCTAACAATTTTGATCTGCTATTCCAGTTTTCAGGGGAAATTAACTCAGGAAGTCAAGGGATTAACAACCTCCCATTGTCAGACGCTAATCTGAGCTCTGTTTTTTACCTACTTGCCCAAGTACTCCTCACTGCAGACTGTAGTGCAAAGACATAGTGGATCTAATCCTCTGCGTAGTGGATTTTGGTAATTTAGTGGATGTTTTAATGTGCACACTGCGCACTTTGCGAGTTTTGTTACTTTTTGTGTCATAAACCGGTGAGATTCGATACATCCTGATCCATAACTGTTCTAGGAAGACAATATGTCAAAGAATTCAAAATCGTTGGGCTCTGGAGACATTAAAAGACACTTATGTGCTCTAGCTGACAGCCTTCTGGAGGCCTCGATCCAGGAAGTCAATTTGGCCAGAGAGGTGAAAGAAATTCGGTGACAATTGTTGAATGTATCGGCAATGCTGACGAAGGTTGTTGCTGACTTGGAGGATCTTGCTGCAATATGTCGATCAATCACAGCCTTGGAGATGAAATTCACTGAGGTGGTTACAAGAGTGGTGGAGGTCGAGAAACGGATCGATTATCTGGAGTCATCGGAGAGGGAATTAGCTGCTAATCTGCTAGTGACCAAGGCAGATTTGGAGCGCATCTGGGAGAAGTTGGACGATATGGAGAATCGTAACCGGTGGAATAACGTCCGAATTGTTGGAATTCCTGAGGGAGCAGAGGTTCAGAATATGGTGGAATTCCTGAACGGGCTCTTTCTGAATCTGCTTGACATAACAGGCCATAAGCTGGAAATCGAGCGAGCTCACAGAATTCCGGCTTGGCGATCCGCTGAGGGAGACAGGCCCCAACCAATTCTGGCCAAATTCCTGAGATCATCCGATAAAGATCTTGTGTTACACGAGAGAGTAAAGGAAGGCTTTCTTGGAAGAACCACAGCATTTTCTTGTTCCCAAACTTTGTGAATTTGACAAGAGAGGAACATGATCAATTCAAGGAATGCAAGAAACTCTTACATCTGAAGGTTGCTTTTAACTTTTTTTTTTAATTATATTTATTTATCACACATTATATGTTTGCACATATACAGTGAAATTCCTTTTTTCACATATCCCAGCTAAGCTGGGGTCAGAGTGCAGGGTCAGCCATGATACAGCAGTTAGGGTCAAAGGCCTTGTTCAAGGGCCCAACAGTGGCATCTTGGAAGTGCTGGGGCTTGAACCCCTGACCTTCTGATCAGTAACCCAGAGCCTTAACCACTGAGCCACCACTGCCCTAAGGCATTGATGTTCCTGGACAAATTGAGAATAGATACTAATGGCCGTAAATTATTTACATGTCCCCAGCAAGCAATGTCCTTCATAAAGTCAATGACTAAGTTATTTGTGGTTCTCATGTCACAGCCAAGTGAGCCTGACTCACTGAACATCCACTTGATCGTCCGAGGAAGCTGAGCGCCTTTTTTGTTTCTTTTTGTGCTGGTGCCGCCTAGCGCCTAGACTTGTTTTGTGTAGCAGCAATCCTTCGTGACAGTGTTGTGGATGAATCTGCACGTACTTTGTGCTCACACCTCCTGTTGGTTGGAGTTTGTTTTGTGGAGTATTTCTTGCAGGACATTGGAGAGATTGGGTCATTTGTTGCACTCATGTAGCAGTTGAATGGGCCGGCTCACTGAACATTCATTTGATTTTCTGAGGAAACTGAACAGCCTTTTTTATTTATTTATTTTATTTTATTTTTATTTTATTATTAATTTATTTTATTTTATTTTTTTATTATTATTATTACAAAAATTATTTTGTGTGTGTGTGTGTGCTGGTTCCGCTTGAGGCTGGAGTTTGTTTTGTGGAGGAACACACCTTCGGGATAGTTATGTGGATGAATCTACACTTTCTTTGTAATTATCCTGCCTATTGGCCGGAGATTGTTTTATAGATTATCTTCTGTTGTGTAACTCTGTTTTACAAAATTTGTATAGAAACACTGGACTTGAGCAATCCAATGGCAAAATTGTCACGGGGGCTCTCGTAGGCATTCATGGAC
Organism: Myxocyprinus asiaticus; assembly: GCF_019703515.2. Taxonomy (NCBI): domain Eukaryota; kingdom Metazoa; phylum Chordata; class Actinopteri; order Cypriniformes; family Catostomidae; genus Myxocyprinus; species Myxocyprinus asiaticus. Next base: position 42,181,400 of record NC_059381.1, on the reverse strand, counting down.
TGTTTGAGTTTAGACGGATGGACACCGGTTGGCGCTGTCTTGCATGCGCACGTTTTTCTGTTTGTTTGGTTCGGGGTTTGATTGTTGCATTAATGTGGAATGTGGTCTTTATAATTTTATTTTTGACACACAATCTATTTTTTTCTAATATGTCAAAATGTCAAATGTTAATATGAGTGGATTGTCTCTATCCACATGGAATGTGAATGGGTTAGGGCACCCCATAAAAAGAAGGAAAGTTATTTCTCTTCTTAAACGTAAGAAATATGATGTAGTGTTTCTTCAAGAAATGCATCTTTCCCCACAGGAAGCTGAACAATTTGGGAAGATATGGGGTGGTATTTTGTGGTTTATGGAAGGATAGTGTCTGTAGCTACAGACAGGCACTAAAAGCTGCCAGGTCAGCATATTTTAGCAAACTCATAGAAAATAACCACAACAGTCCTAGGTGTTTATTCAGTACTGTGGCTAAATTGGTTAGGAATAAAGCATCGACTGAACCAGATATTCCATCACAGCACAATAGTAATGACTTCATGAATTTACCAGAAATAAAATTGGAACTATGCAATCAACTGTCACAGCACCTCAGAAAACAGTTTCTCATAATTTTCCTCATGTGCAACTTCAATCCTTCGCTGTCATAGGTCATGAAGTGCTGACAAAACTTATTGAAACATCAAAAGCCACAACATGTATGTTAGATCCAATACCAACTAAGCTCTTAAAAGAGGTATTCCTTGTAATCTCAGAACCTCTTCTTAATATTATTAACTCCTCACTATCCTTAGGACATGTCCCAAGAAACTTTAAAATGGCAGTTATCAAACCGCTTATTAAGAAGCCACAGTTTGATCCTGGAGAATTGGCTAATTGCATACCGATTTCAAATCTACCATTTACTGTATGTTGAAAATACTAGAAAATGAAGTGTCCTCCCAACTACAGTATGTTCATTTCTACAGAGAAATGGTATGTATGAACAGTTTCAGTCAGGATTTTGGCCCCATCACAGTACAGAGACTGCACTTATCAAAGGTACAAATGACTTGCTCTTATCATCTGATCACGGCTGCATTCCTCTTCTAGTGCTTTTAAATCTTAGTGCTGCCTTCGACATGATAGATCACGACATACTTTTGAATAGGCTGAGAATTATGTTGGCATTAGTGGACTTGCATTAGCATGGTTTAGGTCCTATTTATCAGACCTCTACCACTTTATCTGTGTAAAGGAAGAATTGTCAAATCAAACAAAAGTAAAGTATGGAGTGCCACAGGGATCAGTTTTTGGGCCTCTGCTTTTCTCCTTATACATGCTTCCCCTGGGAGATATTATCAGGAATCATGGATTAAGTTTCCACTGTTATGCCGACGATACCCAACTTTATATTTAAATTCACAATTCTCCAAATTAGCAGAGTGTATCAATGAAATCAAAGATTGGATAGCCAGAAATTTTTTCTACTCAATTCCGACAAAACAGAGGTACTAATTATTGGACCAAAAATCTCTAAAAATAAGCCGCTAAAATATAATTTGACTCTCGATGGATGTGCTGTTACGTCATCTTCTACAGTGAAGAACTTGGGTGTTATATTTGATACCAATCTGTCCTTTGAAAATAAAATTTCCAATGTTTGTAGAACAGCATTCTTCCACCTCAGAAATATTGCTAAGTTATGACTTAATTTAATTATTATTTAATTATTTTTAAACACGATTCACACTCGTATTTTATCAAACTACACAATGATGACTCTAAGACATTATAGATATTACAGTTTCATTTTCTGTTAATGCATGATTTTCTGTAAAGCTGCTTTGAAACGATGTGTGTTGTGAAAGGCGCTATACAAATAAAATGACTTGACTTCACTCATGCTCTCTGTTGCTGATGCCGAAAAACTAAGTCATGCATTCATGACCTCAAAACTAGATTATTGTAATGCATTACTGGGAGGATGTCCAGCAAATTCAATAAATAAACTTTAATTGGTTCAAAATGTAGCTGCCAGAGTGCTGCCAGAACCAAGAAATATAATCATATTAGCCCCATTTTATCATCCTTACATTGGCTACCTGTTAAATTTCGTATTCATTTTTAAAATTCTGTTAACTACATACAAAGCTTTGAATGGTCTAGCTCCACAGTACATAAGTGACCTTCTGACATGCTATATTCCATCACGTTCATTACGATCACAAAATTCTGGCTTGTAAATAGTTCCTAGAATATCAAAATCCACAAAAGGGGAGGAAAATGGACGCCATGCAAGGAGCAGACGTGTGAGCAACGAGCTCTATGCACTTTGCTGAATTTTTTATTATTCTCATGTTATAATCTGGTGAAATTTGATACACCCAGTTACACATTTGTCCTTTGTTGCAAAACATGGCAAAGAAGTCAAAATTCTCGGGCTCTGGAGATATTAAAAGACACTTACGTGTTCAGGATGAAAGCCCCGACAGGCCTACAGACCGGGGACTCGATTTGGATGGCGCAGTGAGAGAGGAGATCCAGCGTCAGTTGTCCAACATGTCGATGATGTTGACGAAGATTCTTGCTGACTTGGAGAATCTCGCTGTAATACGTCGATCGATCACGGCGATGGAAATAAAATTCTCTGAGTTAGGTACAAGAGTGTCTGATGTTGAAAAACGAATCGATTTTCTGGAATCTTCAGAGAGGGAATTATCCGCTAATCCGCCCGCAACCAAAGTTGATTTGGAACATCTCCTTGAAAAGCTTGAAGATCTTGAAAATAGAAACCGCAGGAATAACGTTCGAATTGTTGGAATTCCTGAGCATGAGGAGGGCAGATATATGGTGAAATTCCTGGACGAGCTTTTCCCGAGTCTGCTCGACATAACAGGCCACAAGCTGGAAATTGAGCGAGCTCACAGAGTGCCAGCTCACAGATCTGCTGAGGGAGATAGGCCCAGATCGTTTCTGGCCAGATTTCTGAGATCATCCGATAAAGATCTTGTGTTGCGCCAGGCGAGGAGCAAAGGGAAGCTTTCTTGGAAGAACCATAATGTTTTCTTGTTCCCGGACTTTGCGAGTTCGACAAGAGAGAAACGCAATCGGTTCAAGGAATGTAAGAAACTCTTACATCAGAAAAAGATCTCGTTTGCTCTGATGTTTCCGGCCAAACTGAGAATAGAAACGAAGGTCAGTCACAAAGTATTCACATGTCCAAATCTGGCAATATCTTTTATAGAATCAATGACTGAGTAAACCATTGGAAGTTTCTCATGTGAGTGGTACCTAACTCTTGAGGAAGCTGAATTAAATTTTGGGTTTTTTGCGTTGGCTCCGCCGTGCGGCTGGAGCTTGTTTTGTGAATAACACTTTTCCTTAAAGAAACTTTTGCATTGATGGAAGATTACATTTGCATTGAAGTTCCCGGCCAGTTGAGAGTGGACACTATGGATGACCGCAAAATATTTACATGCTCACACAAAGGATGTCTTTTATAAAGCTGACGGATTATGTAAGTCATGGTATATACTTTTATGCAGCCTCTGAGTGAATTGACTTGACCATCCGGGGAACCGGGATGCCGGTTTTGTTTCTTTTTGTATTGGTTCCGCTTAGCGGCTGGAGCATGTTCTGTTGAATAAAACTCATTTGGAACAGCTGTGGATTAATCTGTTCATTCTTCGTGCTTATTCCTCCTGCTGGCTGTAGTTTGTTTTGAGTTTTTATTTATTTATTTTTTTACGGGACATTTGAATGATTACGTCATCCGCTGAACTCATAACAGCTGGCTCACTGAACATTCGTTTGTCTGTCCGAGGAATCTGAATGGTTTTATATCAGCTGGAATTTGTTTTGTGGAAGATCACATCCTTGAGACAGTTCTGTGAATGAATCTACACATTTTTTGTGTTCATTCTTCCTATTAACTGGGTTTATTTCACAAAGTATTTTCTGTTATGTAATTTTGCCTCACAAATTTGTGAGGCAAAATTGAGCAATCCGATGGCAAAGTTGTTGTGGGGACTCGTGTGCGTTCATGGACCTTTTGAGTTTAGAGAGATTGACGCCGGTTGGCGCTGTTGTGCGCGGGGTTAATGCGCACATTTTTCTTTTTTCTGTTTGTTTTGTTCCGGGGGATGTTCGGGGGTTGATTGTTTCACTAATGGGGAATGTGGTCTTCATAATTTTGTTTTTTACACACAATTTTTTATTTTTATTATATCAATATGTCAAATGTTAATATGAATAAGTTGTCTCTCTCCACATGGAATGTGAATGGGTTGGGGCACCCCATAAAAAGAAGGAAGGTTATTACTTTTCTTAAACGTAAGAAATATGATATAGTGTTTCTTCAAGAAACACATCTCTCCATGCAGGAAGCTGAAAAATTTGGGAAGATATGGGGTGGGCATGTTTTCTTTAGTGTTGGCTCAAGTAAGAGCAAGGGAGTCATTATATTGATTAATAAACATTTACAATTCAAATTTCTCAAACAGATTAAAGATAAATTAGGAAGAGTAATTATTGTTTTAGCTGAAATTCAAGGGCAAAGTCTGATTTTGGCTAATATTTACGCGCCTAACGTTGATGATCAGGGCTTTTTTATAGATCTTGAAGGGATGTTACAAACTGCTGGCATAATAACTGATGGCATAACTGCTGGCATAATATTGGGAGGAGACTTTAATCTTTTGATGGATTCAGTCCTTGATCATAGTGACGCTAAAGTGTGTAAACCTCCTAGAGCAACATTGACGCTTCACAGGATGTGTAAAAATCTTGGTCTTTCGGATATTTGGAGACTTTTGAACCCATCCGGTAGGGACTATACTTTTTTTTCATCAGTCCATAAGATTTATCCTAGAATAGATTTTTTTTTTGATATTCAAATCCCTTATTTCATCTGTTGTTGATTGCTCAATTGGAAACATTTTAGTCTCAGATCACGCCCTGGTGAGTTTAGAGGTGATGCCACATATAGAGAAAAAGAAATCATATAGTTGGCGCCTTAATGTGTCCCTTTTACAAAATCCTGATTTCCAACAAATGTTAAAGACTGAAATCAATGTTTATATGGAGACCAACTGGTCCTCAGTATCCTCTGTGGGCGTGGCTTGGGAGGCACTTAAGGCGGTTCTTAGGGGCCGGATCATACAGTATGCCTCATTCATCAAAAAATCCAAAGCACAAGAACTTGTGGAGTTGGAAGGAAATATTAAAAGTGCCGAGGCAGAGCTGAAGCGTCGAATGTCATCTGATGGCCTCAGAAAATTAACCCGATTGAAATATAGATATAATACTATTTTGTCACGGAAAGTGGAGTTTTGGTTATTCAGGGCAAGACAGTCATACTTTGAGTCGGGGGACAAAGTAGGGAAGCTTTTGGCTAGATATATAAAGCAGAGAGAGTCTTTTTCTACCATTCCCTCAGTGAAATCTGCTGGTGGTGAAATATTTACCTCAGCCATTGATATTAATAATGCCTTTAAAGAATTCTATGTTGATCTTTATAGTTCCACGTCTTCATCTACTGATGAAGATATTAGAAACTTTGTGGAACCATTAGATCTTCCTAAACTGACAACTGAGCAAAAAAACTCTCTTGATTCTGAGATAAACTTGGAGGAGCTTAACGAGGTAATTAAGTCCCTACCTACTGGCAAGGCTCCGGGGCCAGATGGTTTTGCCGCAGAATTTTTTAGATCTTATGCTACAGAATTGCTCCCACTTTTGTTAGAGGTTTATACGGAATCATTAAAGAATGGAAAGCTTCCGCCAACCATGACACAAGCCCGGATCAGTCTGATTCTTAAAAAGGACAAAGATCCAAGCGAGTGTAAAAGTTACCGTCCAATCTTCCTGATCCAACTAGATGTAAAAATATTGTCAAAAATTTTGGCTAACCGATTAAGTAAGGTTATGACATCTCTTATACATATAGATCAGGTGGGATTTATTCGGGGCCGTAGCTCTTCTGATAACATCAGGCGTCTCATCAATATCATGTGGTCAGTGGCGAATGATCAATCTCCGGTCGCTGCCATCTCACTTGACGCCGAAAAGGCGTTTGATATGGTAGAATGGGATTATCTTTTTAAGATTTTGGAAATGTATGGGTTCGGGAGTACATTTATTGGTTGGATTAAGTTACTTTATAAACACCCTGTAGCAGCGGTACAAACAAATGGATTAATTTCAGATTATTTTACTCTGGATAGGGGCACTCGACAGGGTTGCCCTCTTTCCCCATTATTGTTCTGTCTTGCCCTGGAACCATTAGCAGCTGCGATAAGAAAGGAGGATGATTTTCCAGGGGTGGTGGCGGGAGATGTGGCGCATAAGCTTCTGCTTTATGCAGATGACATTTTATTATTTGTCTCTGAACCTACTAGATCTATGCCTTGCCTCCACAGAATTATTAATTCCTTTTCCAAGATCTCAGGATACAAAGTCAATTGGTCTAAATCCGAAGCTTTGGCGCTGACAGCATACTGCCCAGAAACAGCTTTCCAGCTGGGCGCTTTCCAGTGGCCCAAACAGGGCATTAAGTATTTGGGGATTTTATTCCCAGCAAATTTGTCTGATTTAGTTAGAGTTAATTTTGACCCTTTAATAAAAAGTTTTTCGAGCGATGTCAGCAGGTGGGCTTCATTACATTTATCGATGATTGGGAAGGTTAATGTTATTAAAATGAATTGTATTCCAAAATTCAACTACCTGCTTCAGTCTCTCCCTGTAGATGTCCCCCTCTCTTATTTCAAGCAATTTGATAGTATAGCGAAGTCCTTTATTTGGAATGGTAAGCGCCCCAGGTTAAATTTCAAAAAGTTACATAGGCCAATTGACAGAGGAGGGCTAGGCCTACCCGAGATTTTGTTTTATTATTATGCATTCGGTCTTAGACATTTGGCTCATTGGTCGCTTCTACCTGAGAGGGCCCCTCCCTGGTTTTGTATTGAAAAGGAAGTTCTTGCCCCTATCTCGCCACTGCATAGCCTTTCGATTAAATTAGCCGGAGAGGTTAAGTCGCATCCCGTTATTTTGCATTTGCACTCGATATGGACAAAAGTGTCCAGAGTGTTTAATTCTGATATTGATTTAAATGTTGCCTCGAGCATATGGCAGAACCCTAAACTATGTATTAATAAGTCCCCTTTCTGCTGGTCAGAGTGGATTGTGAGGGGGGTTAATGCACTTGGTGACCTATATGAGGGTGGAGTATTGAGATCTTTCGAAAATTTGGTTCAACATTTTGGCATTCCCAGATCTCAGTTTTATAAGTATTTACAGCTTCGCCACCTACTCTGCACTATTTTTGGGAGTGGCATGCACCCCCCTAAAGCGGCAGGTGCTTTGGGAGAGGTGATTGCTGCTTTTGGAAAAGGCCATGAAGCATCAGTGTATTACTCCCTACTAATTCAGAGTCTGGGGGATGAAGCCTTGACTTCCCTCAAGAGAGTATGGGAAAAAGATTTGAATTTGGTATTGGAGGATGGAGTGTGGACTAAGATTCTTAAAAATGTCAAGTCTGTATCTAGAGATGCAAGGGTTCGCCTTATGCAATTTAAGATTTTACATAGATTTTATTGGACCCCCTCTAGATTATATAGGCTTGGTCTTAAAGACACACCCACTTGCTGGCGATGCCAGTCAGAAGTTGGAGACACTACCCATGTCTTTTGGGGGTGTGTTAAGATCCAGGAGTTTTGGTTGAGGGTTCAGAGGTATTTGTGCAACGTTTTGAACACTCAGGTTTTGCTTTGTCCCAGACTCTGTATTTTGGGTGATAGGGCGGTCATGCATTTAGGGGACAATCATATAAAAACTTGGGTTCTGACCAGTCTCATGATCGGCAGGCAAGTAATTTTAAGGGGCTGGAAGTCAAGTGGAGCACCCTCTTTTTCGGAATGGTGTATGGAAATGGGGAGGGTAGCTGCATTTGAAGAGGCGGTAAGTAGAAGGCTGGGGTTGAGGGACTTATTTGCTAAAAAATGGGGCAAATATTTAGTTTTTTTGGGGGAATCTTGGGGAGGGGATGTGGAGAGTGTAGTTTAATCATGTATGTTTATTATTTTATTTATTTGTGTATGTATATATATATATATATATGTGCTCAAGCTGATACCCCAGACAGGGCCACAGACCAGGGACTCAGTTTGTACAGTGAGGTGGGAGAGATTCAGCGTCAACTGTCGAGTATGTTGGCAATGCTGGCGAAGGTCGTTGCAGACTTGGAGGATCTTGCTGTAATACGTCGATCGATCACAACATTTTCTGAGTTGGTTACAAGAATGGGGGATGTAGAGAAACGGATCGATTATCTGGAGTCATCGGAGAAGTATTTGGCTGCTAACCCGCTAGGGACCAAGATAGATTTGGAAAGCATTTGGGAAAAGTTGGAAGACCTTGAAAATCGTAATCGGCGAAACAACATCCGAATTGTTGGAATTCCTGAGAACGAAGAAGGCCGAGATATGGTTAAAATCCTAGAAGAGCTCTTCCCCATATAGGCAATAAGATGGAAATCGAATGTTACGTGAGGCGAGGAGTAAAGGAAGGCTTTCTTGGAAGAACCACAACATTTTCTTGTTCCCAAACTTTGCGAATTCGACAAAAGAGAAACATGATCGATTCAAGGAATGCAAGAAACTCTTATATCAATGGAAGTTCTATTTTGCACTGATGTTCCTGGCCAAATTGAGAATAGATACTAAGGATGGCCGCAAAATATTTACATGCCCACAGCAAGCATTGTCCTTCATAAAGTCATTGGAATGAGTAAGCTATTGTGTGATTCTCACGTTGGCCAAGTGAGCCTGACTCACTGAACATTCACTTGACCGTCCAAGGAAGCTAGGCGCATTTTTTGCATGTTCTTTGTGCAATTCTCTGTGTTGGTTACATGAATGGGGGACGTCAAGAAACGGATCGATTATCTGGAGTCATCGGAGAGGGATTTAGCTGCTAACCAGCTAGTGACCGAGACAGATTTGGAACGTGTTTGGGAAAATTTTGAAGACCTTGAAAATCATACTCGGCAAAACAACATCAGAATTGTTGGAATTCCTGAGAACAAAGGCTGAGATATGGTTAACTCTTACCAGCCGGAGCGTTCAAATTTGGGAACAATTATTCCCATGGTTCCTGTCTCAGTATCTTTGCCATCCAGTCACCAGTATTATTTCTGAACAGTGCCAGATACTCATGACAATATAAGCTAAAAGCACATATGATTGGTTAAGGGGTTACTGGGCATGAATAATAAATGTATCGTTGTCAGCGTCATCCTCCATTTGCCTGAGCGGAACCAGAGGATAAGTCAGGAGATTACCTCCAGTGTTGGATTTACTGCTTCAAATTGAAAACTGAGGCGATCTTTTGAGGTAAGACAAGTTATTTAACATGTGTTGTCAATATTGTCTATTGCAAGTCAAAAGTTTTAGTTCTGAAGCATTTATGTGTAGGAGTAACGCTAGTTGTTCTGGAAAAAATGGCATGACCGTCGGCGTTCATCGGACAGGCAGCTAACCTCTATTTTTAAGAAAATTTCTGTGGAACATTAGCTAGCAATACTATGTACATTTTTAGCTAAATATCAATAACTTTTTTGGCCAATTTTGTTACTTGTGGAAGATAGTCAAACCTTTTTATTTACGAAGTATTTATTTGTAGGAGTAGCACAAGCTAGTTTTTTTCTGGAAAAATGTACGTGACCGTCATCCGCGAGCCTCTTTTTATATCTGAATATCAATAACTTTTTTTGCCAGTTTTGTCACTTGTGAAAAATCCGCCTGAAGTAATGTGAGGCAGAGAGCAGACGCTGTTCAGACCTTTTTTTTTTTTCTTTTTTTTTTTTTTATGCTGTTCAGACCTGCCTGGAAACTGGCCTGCTAGTTAGATAAGTTATCTAGCTTGTTGAATTTCCCATGTAATAAAAAAATGGTAGATATCTTTCTATAATTTAGCAGATAGCCTTATCCATCCATCACACAGACATGATTTTAGATTGTGTGTAGCTTCCTGTTCACAAAGAAAGTGTGAGAGGGCTGTCTGCAGCTGGACATTCTGCTTAGTCTGCAAGCTTTTGGTGACTATTCAGTGTATGGATTTGTGAAGAACACACTGCTGGCTACCAATTGTTGTACTTTTTTCTGTTGTAGAGATGGATAGAGACTATGGCTCTCTGCTCAGCACCCTCAAGAGGAGGAGGCAGCAGACTGCTGATGAGCTTAGGTTCATAGCAGAGGAGGACATGGCTCATGAGGGCATGAGCACACAGGAGGAAGATCTGCTGGACCAGGAACTACTGCAGGAAGACCCGGACCATGAGGAGATGGAGGATGAGATGGAACCTGATCCCCAGCCATGACCATCAACTGGGTATTTATGAATGTGTATGTATTGTTTGTTTCTATTTCTCATATGACTGATACTCACTGTAACACTAACACTGTTACTGTTATTATTTTGGGTATGGCTAGCCATTCTCGCACAGGTCCCAAGTCAGCTAGAAAGCGTAAACGCTTCCCTAACACTGTTTCTTTTCCCTTGTACTCTGACATCGATTCACAGGCACCAAAACCTCTCCCATTTAAGCCTAGCCGTCCATTTGGTATTGACTTAGATAGCGTGCGTCAGGCTGTGCAGTCAACCTCCAATATGATGTTGTGAGAAATTGACTTTTTCATGGTGTTTTTTACTCAGGCTGTAGTTGCTGAGATATGCAGCTTTACAAACCGTCAGGGGTGGGAGCTCGTCCTAAACTGTCCGTCATATTCCAGCTACCAAGGAGCTTGGATGGGGGTGACCCCCAATTAATTTTACAAATTTCTTGGGTAGCTCATTTATGTACATGGGGTTTTCAATTCTCCCTGATTCCCATCGTCACTGGGGAACCAAGTCACTTCAGGGCTCGTGGGCGAGGGGATTTATGTCATGTGACTGCTACAAGGCTCTTTTAGCAGCTCTACATGTTGTAGACCCTACCACAGAGGATAATCAGGATCACCTAAGGAAGTTGCGTTATCTTATGGACCACCTCAAACAAAAATGCCAGCAGCTCTTTCAGCCTAACCAAAATCTCGAAATAGATGAACGTATGGTCAAGTCTAAAGCTTGGTCAGGATTTAAACAATACATGAAGGGCAAGCCTACTCGGTGGGGTTTTCAATTATGGGTAATTGCAACATCAGACTCGGGGTATACTCTCAACTTTAATGTTTACACAGGTAGTCATGATGGGCGTGTCACTGACTTGGCCACCAAAGTAGTTGAATTGTTACTGCAGCCATTCAAAGACCAGGGCCACAATGTTTGGTTTGACAACTTTTACACGTCCCCAGCTCTTATGGTTAATTTGTTAGAAATGGGAAGTAATGCCTGTGGGACATGCAGGGTGAATCGTAAACTGTTTCCTGCAGAATTTAAAGACATCAAAAGATGGGAACGCAAGACAGCTCGTGGGGATATGAGGTGGTATAGGATTGAGGGGAATATACTTGTAATTCAGTGGAAGGACACACGTGCAGTTACATGCCTCTCCAATTTCCACAATGCGAATGGCTCAACCAAAATTACTAGGTTTGTAAAAAATTATGGCGACTGGACAAAAGAAGTAGCCCTCCAGCCCACTGTCATCAGCAATTATAACAAAAACATGGGCGGTGTTGATAGGTCAGAAGTGGTGGAAGACTCTTTTTTTCCACTTCATAGACATTGCCGTCGTCAATAGTTTCATATTGTTTAAGGAATGGCAACATATTCATGCAGCACCAGGGGATGAGCGTAGACCGGTGAACTTAACCCAGATAGATTTCAGAGAAAACCTGGCTCGTCAGCTGGGAGGTATCGATATTCACGCAAGTTTCCCTTTGCGTACACTAAAGCCTGTAGTCCCTCCTTTGCCATCACTCCACACAGACAATGTCCCTAAATTTGAAGAGTCCTCTAAGAGATGTTGGATATGCTATCGGAAAAGTAGGACTGAAAATAATACTAAAGTATCTTGTTGCGCGCTGGAAAGTAATGGCAAAAGACTTTGCTTGGTTCGCGATAGAAACTGTTTTCAGTCTTGGCACTCAGCTGAGTGTGACCAGTTTCGCGAAGAGGCCTAGGTTGGGCTGTGTTTACTGGTGTTGTTGTCCTCCCCTCTTTTCTCCCTCTCTTCTCTCCACAGGTATTGCAATTGTTGAGTATTTATTAATTTATATATATATTCTGTTCCTGCACTCTTTATTAAAAATGTATTTACTGTAGATAGTTCGAAAGTTTGATTTTGTATGTTTTGCTGTGTAATTCATGTGTAATTCTAATGTTCAATTTAAATAAAGTGTGTTTTATTGAACACATAAAATGTATATTTCAGTTTTTGTGTCCTTCAATTTCAGATGCAATCTCAATGTATTATTACAGGTGCTCAAAAGGAGTATTTGAGGATTGGTCATATGAAATGTATCTTAACATTCTAAATGTTTGTTTTATTCTGTTTTCCCACTAATCACTAGAATGGTCATAACTTTTAAACAATAGATGATATTTCTAATCTGTCTGCTATTCTACATTGCCCACAAAATTATGTATATTTCATACACTCTAAGTTTCCCTCTAGCTTGTAAACAAAATGGTTGAAAATGCAGACGTCTGATGAAGTATGGTGGCCGGAGAAGATTTTTGTAAAAATTGCTGTGTGAAATCTTATTGATAAAGGATGATTATCCTTAAATAAAAATAATCATAAATATATTTATATAATTTGAAAGCCCTAGTTCTTCTCTTCAATATGGTATATGCGGTTTAGGTGTTTGATGTTATATGAATATGAATGTAATATGAATATGGATATGAATATCATATTCTGGCACAGAATGGAATTTTCAGAATTTTGGGCTCATGCTTTAAAGGGTTAAATTCTTAGACGAGCTCTTCCCAAGTCTGCTCGACATAACAGGCAATAAGCTGGAAAACGAACGAGCTCACGGAGTCTCGGCTTGGAGATCTGCTGTGGAAGACAGGCCCTGATCAATTCTGGCCAAATTTCTGAGATCATCCGATAAACATCTCGTGTTACGTGAGGTGAGGAGTAAAGGAAGGCTTTCTTGGAAGAACCACAACATTTTCTTGTTCCCAGACTTTGCGAATTCAACAAAAGAGAAACGTGATCGATTCAAGGAATGCAAGAAACTCTTACATCAATGGAAGGTCGCTTTTGCACTGATGTTCCTGGCCAAATTGAGAACAGATTCTAAGGATGGTCGCAAAATATTTACATGCCCACAGCAAGCATTGTCCTTCATAAAGTCATTGGAAAGTGAGCCTGACTCACTTGAGCGTCCGAGGAAGCTAGGCGCCTTTTTTGTTTCTTTTTGCGTTGGTTTCCGCCTAGCGGCTGGAGTTTGTTTTGTGGAATAACACTCCTTCAAGAAGCTTTTGCATCGACGGAGGGTCGCTCTTGCACTGAAGTTACCGGCCAGGTTGAGAATAGATGCTAAGGCTGGCCGCAATGTATTTACTTGTCCCAAACAAGCATTGTTCTTCATGAAGTCAATCATTGAGTAAATCATTGTGTGGTGCTCTCGATGCAGCCTAGTGGACCTGACTCACTGAACATTCACTTGACCGTCCAAGGAAACTGGGCACCTGTTTTGTTTCTTTTTGTGCTGGTTCCGCCTAGTGGCTGGAGTTTGTTTTGTGTAATAACACCCCTTCGGGACAGTATGTGGATGAATCTGCACGCTCTTTGTGCTTATGCCTCCTATTGGTTGGAGTTTATTTTGTGGAGTATTTTTTGCAGGACATTGGAAGGATTAGGTCATCTGCTGCACTCATGAACAGCTGGCTCAATGAACATTTGCTTGACTGTCTGAGGAAACTGAACGTTGTTGTTTTTTTGTGTGTGTGCTAGTTCCGCTAGAGGCTGGAGTGTGTTTTGTGGAGGAGCACGCCTCCGGGACAGTTATGCAGATGAACCTACACATTTGTTGTGTTTTTTTCTGCCTATTGGTTGGAGTTTGTTTTATAGATTTTCTTCTGTTATGTAATTCTGTCTTACGAAACGTGGGTAGAAACACCGGACTTGAGCAATCTGATGGCAAAGTTGTCGCAGGGGCTCTCGTAGGCGTACATGGACTGTTTGAGTTTAGAGGGATGGACGCCGGTTGGTGCTGTCGTGCCCGAGGTTAATGCTCATGTTTTTCTTTTTTCTTTTTGTTTGGTTCGGGGGAAGTTCAGGGTTTGACTGTTGCACTAATGTTGGAGTGTGGTCTTTAAATGTTTATTTTTCACACAATCTATTTTTTCTCATATGTCAAAATGTAAACATTTTGATTACAATTACATTGATAAGTAAACATCTACAATTCAAATGTCTCAAACAAAGAAAAAATAAATTAGGAAGAGTCATTATTGTTTTAGCAGAAATTCAGGGGCAAAAGTTGATTTTGGCTAATATTTACGCACCTAATGCTGATGGTCAGGGCTTTTTTATAGATCTTGAAGGAATGTTGCAAGCCGCTGGCACCCCGCATGATATAATATTGGGAGGAGACTTTAATCTATTGATGGACTCCGTCCTTGATCATAGTGAAGCAAAAATGTGTAAGCCCCCCAGAGCAACATTGATGCTTCACAGGATGTGTAAAAATCTTGGTCTTACAGATACACTATATTGCCAAAAGTATTCGCTCATCTGCCTTTAGACGCATATGAACTTAAGTGACATCCCATTCTTAATCCATAGGGTTTAATATGACGTCGGCCCACCCTTTGTAGCTATAACAGCTTCAACTCTTCTGGGAAGGCTTTCCACAAGGTTTAGGAGTGTGTTTATGGGAATTTTTGACCATTCTTCCAGAAGCGCATTTGTGAGGTCAAACACTGATGTTGGACGAGAAGGCCTGTCTCGCAGTCTTCGCTCTAATTCATCCCAAAGGTGTTCTATCGGGTTGAGGTCAGGACTCTGTGCAGGCCAGTCAAGTTCTTCCACACCAAACTCGCTCATCCATGTCTTTATGGACCTTGCTTTGTGCACTGGTGCGCAGTCATGTTGGAACAGGAAGGGGCCATCCCCAAACTGTTCCCACAAAGTTGGGAGCATGGAATTGTCCAAAATCTCTTGGTATGCTGAAGCATTCAGAGTTCCTTTCACTGGAACTAAGGGCCAAGCCCAGCTCCTGAAAAACAACCCCACACCATAATCCCCCTCCACCAAACTTCACAGTTGGCACAATGCAGTCAGACAAGTACCATTCTCCTGGCAACCGCCGAACCCAGACTCATCCATCAGATTGCCAGATGGAGAAGCGTGATTCGTCACTCCAGAGAACGCATCTCCACTGCTCTAGAGTCCAGTGGCGGCGTGCTTTACACCACTGCATCCGACGCTTTGCATTGCACTTGGTGATGTATGGCTTGGATTCAGCTGCTCGGCCATGGAAACCCATTCCATGAAGCTCTCTACGCACTGTTCTTGAGCTAATCTGAAGGCCACATGAACTTTGGAGGTCTGTAGCGATTGACTCTGCAGAAAGTTGGCGACCTCTGCACACTATGCGCCTCAGCATCGCTGACCCCGCTCTGTCATTTTACATGGCCTTGGAGTTGCTGTCATTCCCAATCGCTTCCACTTTGTTATAATACCACTGACAGTTGACTGTGGAATATTTAGTAGCGAGGAAATTTCACGACTGGACTTGTTGCACAGATGGCATCCTATCACAGTACCACGCTGGAATTCACTGAGCTCCTGAGAGCGGCCCATTCTTTCACAAATGTTTGTAGAAGAAGTCTGCATGCCTAGGTGCTTCATTTTATACACCTGTGGCCATGGAAGTGATTGGAACACCTGAATTCAATTATTTAGATGGGTGAGCGAATACTTTTGGCAATATAGTGTATTTGGAGACTTTGGAGACTATACATTTTTTACATCAGTCCATAAGATTTATTCTAGAATAGATTTTTTATATATATATCTAAGTCCCTCATTTCATCTGTTGTTGATTACTCAATTGGAAACATCTTAGTCTCAGATCACGCCCTGGTGAGTTTAGAGGTGTTGCCACATATGGAGAAAAATAAATCATATAGTTGGTGCTTTAATGTATCCCTTTTGCAAAATCCTGATTTCCAACAAATGTTAAAGACTGAAATCAATGTTTATATGGAGACCAACTGGTCCTCAGTATCCTCTGTGTGCATGGCTTGGGAGGCGCTTAATTCATCTTTCTCATTCATCAAAAATCCAAAGCACGACAACTCGTGGAGTTGGAAGGGAATATTAAAAGTGCAGAGGCAGAGCTGAGCACCAAATGTCTTCTGATGGCCTACATTTATATTTATTCATTTGGCAGACGCTTTTATCCAAAGCGACTTACAAAAGAGGAAAACATAAGCGAATCATCTTAAGGAGACAGTGGTATGAAAAGTGCTGTATTACAAAGTTTCACTAGCATCATAATAGTATTCAAAACAGAGAATAAAGTGCAACAGGAATTATTATTATTTTTTTTTTTTAAAAACATTTTTTAATGACTGGTTAAGTGCTCATGGAAAAGATGTGTTTTTAGTCATTTTTTGAAGACAGAGAGTGAGTCAGCTTCACGGATGGAGTTGGGAAGGTCGTTCCACCAACGTGGTATGATGAAGCTGAAAGTCCGGAAAAGTGTTTTGGTGCCTCTTTGTGTTGGTACAACAAGGCAACGTTCCTTAGCCGACCGCAGGCTTCTAGTGGGCGTGTAGCTCTGCATAAATGATTTTAGGTATGCTGGAGCAGACCCAGTGACTGTTCTGTATGCCAGCATCAGAGCCTTGAATTTGATATGTGCATCAACCGGCAGCCAGTGGAGAGAGACAAGGAGTGCTCTCTTTGGTTCATTAAAGACCAGATGTGCTGCTGCATTCTGGATCATTTGCAGGAGTCTAATTGCACATGCAGGGAGGCCTGCAATGAGAGTGTTACAGTAGTCTAGTCTAGTTATGACAAGTGACTGGACAAGCAGTTGTGTGGCATGTTCAGAGAGGAAGGGTCTTATCTTCCTGATATTGTAGAGTGTAAATCTACATGATCTTGAGATCTTTGAGATGTGGTCTGTGAAATTTAGTCTGTTGTCAATGGTTACCCCTAGATTTCTGACTGATTTGGAAGGCGTTACTGTAGTTGCACCCAGCTGCATGGTGATGTTGTGTTCAACAGCAGGGTTGGCTGGGTTGAGTTGCAGGTGGTGCTCCTTCATCCAGGCCGAGATGTCTGCCAGGCAGGCAGAAATTCGAGCAGTCACTGTGGTGTCGTTGGGCTGGAAAGACAAGTAGAGTTGCGTGTCATCAGCGTAGCAGTGGTAAGAGAAACCATGTGCCTGAATGATGGGTCCCAGTGATGTTGTGTACATAATCATATTTACCTGATTGAAATACAGATATAATACTATTTTGTTGCAGAAGGTGGAGTTTTAGTTATTCAGGGCAAGACAGTCATACTTTGAGTCAGGGGACAAAGCAGGGAAGCTTTTGGCTAGATATATAAAGCAGAGAGGGTCTTTTTCTACCATTCCCTCAGTGAAATCTGCTGGTGGTGAAATTTTTACCTCGGCCATTGATATTAATAATGCTTTTAAAGAATTCTATCTTGATCTCTATAGCTCCACGTCTTCGTCTACTGATGAAAATATTAGAAACTTTGTGGAACCATTAGATCTCCCTAAACTGACGACTGAGCAAAAAAATTCTCTTGCTTCTGAGATAACCTTGGAGGAGCTTGGCAAGGTAATTAAAGTCCTGCCAACAGGCAAGGCTCTGGGGCCAGATGGCTTTGCCGCTGAATTTTTTAGATCTTATGCTACAGAACTGGCTCCACTTATGTTAGAAGTTTATACGGAATCATTAAAGAATGGAAAGCTTCTGCCAACCATGACACAAGCCCGGATCAATCTGATTCTTAAAAAAGACAAAGATCCAAGCGGGTGTAAGAGTTACTGTCCAATTTCCCTGATCCAGCTAGACGTTAAAATATTGTAAAACTTTTGGCTAACCGATTAATTAAAGTTATGACATCTCTTATACATGTAGATCAGGTGGGGTTTATTCGGGGCCGCAGCTCTTTTGATAACATTAGGCATCTCATCAATATTATGTGGTCAGTGTTGAATGATCAGACTCTGGTCACTGCCATCTCACTTGATGCCGAAAAGGCGTTTGATATGGTAGAATGGGATTATCTTTTTAAGATTTTGGAAATATACGGGTTTGGGAATACTTTTATTGGATGGATTAAGTTACTTTATAGACACCCGGTAGCGGTGGTACAAACAAATAGATTAATTTCAGATTATTTTACTCTGGATAGGGGCACCCGGCAGGGTTGCCTTCTTTCCCCATTATTGTTCTGTCTTGCCCTGGAACCATTAGCAGCCGCGATAAGAAAGGAAGATGATTTTCCAGGGGTCGTGGCAGGAAGTGTGGTGCATAAGATTTTGCTTTACGCAGATGATATTTTATTATTCGTCTCTGACCCCATTAGATCTATGCCTTTCCTCCACAGAATTATTAATTCCTTTTCTATGTTCTCAGGATACAGAGTCGATTGGTCTAAATCCGAAGCTTTAGCTCTGACAGCGTACTACCCAGTAACGGCTTTCCAGCCAGGCACCTTCCAGTTGCCCAAACAGGGCATTAAGTATTTGGGCATTTTATTTCCAGAAAATATTATATGGTCAAATAAGAGTTAATTTTGACCCCTTAATAAAAAGGTTTTCGAGCGATGTGGGCAGGTGGGCTTCATTACATTTATCTATGATTGGGAAGGTTAATGTTATTAAAATGAACTGGATTCCAAAATGTAACTACCTGCTACAATCTCTCCCTGTAGATGTCCCCCTCTCTTATTTCAAGCAATTTGATAGCATAGCAAAGACCTTCATTTGGAATGGTAAGCACCCTAGATTAAATTTTAATGAGTTACATAGACTGATTGACAAAGGTGGGCCAGGCCTACCCAAGATTTTGTTTTATTATTATGCATTTGGTCTCAGACATTTGGCTCATTGGTCGCTTCCACCTGAGACAGCCCCTTCCTGGTTTTGTATTGAACAGGAAGTTCTTGCCCCTATTTCGCCATTGCAAAGCCTTTCTATGAAACTAATTGGAGAAGTTAATTTACACCCCGTTATCTCCCATTTGCACTCGGTATAGACAAAAGTGTCCAGAGTGTTTAATTCGGACATTTATTTAAATATTGCCTCAAGCATATGACTGAACCCAAAATTATGTATTGATAAGTCCCCTTTCTGCTGGTCAGAGTGGATTGTGAGGGGGGTTACTACACTCGGTGACCTATATGAGAGTGGAGGGTTGAGATCTTTTGAAAATTTGGCTCAACATTTTGGGATTCCCAGATCTCAGTTCTATAGGTATTTACAGCTGTGCCACCTGCTCTGTATTGTTTTTGGGAGTAGCACACACCCCTCTAAAGCAGCAGATACTCTGGGAGTGGTGATTACTGCTTTTGGAAAAGGTCATGAGGCATCAGTGTATCACTCCCTGCTAATTCAGAGTCTGGGGGACGGAGCTTCAACTTCTCTCAAGAGATTATGGGAGAAAGATTTAAACTTGGTATTGGAGTGTGGGCTAGGATTCTAAAAAACGTCAAGTCTGTATCTAGAGATGCAAGGGTTCGCCTTATGCAATTTAAGATTTTACATAAATTCTATTGAACCCCCTCTAGATTGTATAGGCTTGGTTTTAAAGACACACCCACCTGATGGCGATGCCAATCAGAAGATGGAGACACATGTTTTTTGGGGGGGTGTTAAGACCTAGGAATTTTGGTTGAGGGTTCAGAGTTTTGTATGTGACATTTTGGGCACTCGGGTTTCATTTTGCCCCAGACAAAATTGGGTCCTAACCACAGCTTGCTCACAGGGATTCTAAATACAATTATTATTTTATTATTTTATTTTTATACACAATTTACAGTCATATTTAATCAAACTACACAATGATCACTCTAAGACTTTATAGATATTACAGTTTAATTTTTCTGTTAATACATGATTTTCTGTAAAGCTGCTTTGAAACGATGTGTTGTACAAAGCGCTATAAAAAGAAAAAATACTTGACTTAAACACATTCCAAATGCACGCTTTGATCACTCATGCGCCCTCGTGAACTTGCTGACTAGCAGCGGTCTGCAGTGCACTCGCTTACTTTAAGGAGCCTGGTAGGGATGGGCGGATCGATACTAAAGTATAGATACTTCCGATAAGAATAGCGATCCTCACATAAAAATATAGATCCTGAAGGTTTTTATTAAACAAGTGATCTTATTATTTAGACAACATGAATATTAATGCATCTCATAAGCTTCGAAGTGGAAAAAAAAAATTATATGAGCAAATAGTTGCATGGCACCGGAACTATTTTTTCTTCCGCTCATCTTGACGCGCAGAAATGCTAAAATACACTAGCAGTCACAGACAGCGCCCACCCTTTCAGTCATAGCGCTTGTTCAAAGAGGTAGCAGTGCTTTCCTGAGGTAATGACAGAAAAACAGCATCTGGAGTTATTCACACCAAGTAATGACAAACCTAGACGTGACATGTATTATAATGGGCTTGTTTGACAATTTTTACAGGTTTATTTAAATTCAGAGTTGTTAAAACATTGATAATGATCTTTAATACTCGTTAATAAATGATACCATGGATTTACTGTAGTAATATTGTATTAACCATGACTAGTAACCATGTTTTTTTTTTCTTTTCTTTTTGGCAGTAACCAAGGTTTTGATGCAATTAACCATTGTTTTACTACAGCATCACTGTAGTTTCTATATGGTAACTTGGTTTTAATAATAGTAACCATATAATAATATCTATGGTTCATTTTCAGGTTTTATACGTGGCTTATACTAACTCATTTTTAAAGGGTAAACAAAGCAGCCTAATAATTTTCTGTTTAGGCCCATAAATATAGTAAAAATTTAAGCAATAATAAAGTTACTAATTTAATCCAAAGATTTCGTAAAAATTCAATCTAATAGAGGTATCGGCGATATTGGCCTAAAAGGACTTGCTATCGGATCGAAAAGAAAGTGGTATTGCCCATCCCTAGAGCCCGGACGACTCACGTGGTATCGCTGTCTGTCGATGCCACGCCCCGTTAACGTGCGCGCTCACGTCCAACGCGTGGTTCTCTCACGTTGCTGTAAGTAGAGCTGATCGGTCCGTCATTTTTAAAGGGTTTTTACATGTTTAATTGAAATTCACCACTCTGCGTCTTAGACTGAAGCCTTTTTGGTCTAGGGGTGGAGTGGAGACGTTCAGCGGCGGGACAGAAGCGATCTTTCGGGCAGCTCATCGCGGTACATTTGAGGTGTGTTCGAGGAGAAATGGCCACTGAGGTGGAGACTGTCCTGCCAAACAACCGTCTGCTCACACAGGAGGATCACGAGCAGAGCGATCGTGACGGAGCGTCAGAACAGGCTGGATTCCTCATGAAGGAGCAGACGAGCCTGAAACGAGCGAAAGATGAGAGCAACAATCAAGTGAAGGTGAACTTACACCAAGAGTGCGAAGAGCAGGAGAAAGCTGCTAAAAAGGAGTTTACTGAAGCTCCACCGCCCAAGGTGAACCCGTGGACGAAGAAGATGAACCCGATGAGCAGCAGTGTCAACGGCCAAACGCAACAAGGTGTGTAAGAAACACTGCTTTAATTGCCAAGGTTCGCAGTTGTATGTAAAGCCAGACCTGTAGGAAGTGTGCTGTCTACACGATTACTGCAAGTCACATGCCGATAACAAGTCATTTAAAGCGCTCATGGAGGATAATGCGACTATAAATGAGATGTTACATACAGCAGCAATGGCCATGCATTATTCCACTGAATTTGTCCATTTGTGTCAGTGTAGGTTCAGCCCAGTGGTGTTTTATGTGATAGCGCATTGATTTGAGTTCTCTGTGATTTAATAAAGTGGATAAATCGATGCACGGCGGACATGTTGTGTCAGTAAATCGGTAAATGCGGCCTGCAGCTGGCGCTACTGTTTCAGCCTCTATTTGACTTTCACGCGGATCATTCGTTCATGTAATAACACGGCGATGCAAAAAGTGTATTATTGAAAACAATATCACAAGAGTATATGGAAATCATCTTGCTCTTCAGCATTGTTTCTCCGAACAAATGGCTATCGGGTTAGCTCAGCGAGCGTTAGCGGCCTATCGCGCGAGCTCTTCTGACAGACCTGATTCATGTTTTATTCTTATAATACTGCCGATTAATGGATACGTTCAGATCGCACTTGCAGACCTCATGAAATTATTGAAATGGGCCTTGTGATTGCTGAATATTTGTCATTTGTTATGGAACATCACGTGTGAGATCCACGTTTTTGTCGTAAACAGTCTCGGATTAACGTTAAAGTTTTTAATCATTGAAATGCATCATCAGAATTAATATTTATGAACACTGATCATGAATATCTGTCTCTAATGATGTTCAAAGCACACTGAATGTGCCAAATATATCAGTGCTAATGCTAGCTGTTTAGCATTAGCAATCTATGTCGGTCTCAAGTAATGTGATTTCTCTCAGATCGACACATTAATATTGTGAACGTGGTGTCTTTTCTAGAGCAACATAAAAAAGTGATTGAATTTAAGGCTCATTGGGGATCTATTGTGATCTAATCCATAAATGCCTTGTAGTGAGACAACGTGGTTCATGCCATGTGATCGCTCACAGTATTTCATCATGCCAGTAATGTGTTCACGCCTCCTGTTGCGTCTGATTGAAATAGTTAAGTGATATGATGTTGCGAAGAAGTGGTTAAAAAAAAAAAAAAAAAATGTAAACCTTTGCTGCATCGCAGTGGCCTTCTCTTCGCCCGTTCTAATGTAACTGGGGAATTGAAGTGAATGAGTCGACTGACTGTTCAAAATGCAGATGAATAAGAGTGCTGCGTTTTACACACTGAATGCAGATGTGCTGATGTGAGAGAATCTCTTTTGTGAATTTGACACACACACACACACAGACAGAGTTAATGAATGACATTGAAAGGCTACTGTCAGTAACGCACACATTGTGGCACTCTTGTTTTTCATGATCTAAAAGCTCTTCTTCAATGCCAGAAATTCGCTGTATACAAATATACATTGCATTCAATTGTAGTTCATTTGTTGTTAGTTCATGTCCTTAGATCAACTCAATTTCAGCCAATGCCACATCAGCATTATGTGTGCCCTCAAAGGGCTGGTTAAAAATGTGGTAGCACCTATGCATTTACCAGTAATACTGCATATTTTGTGCATTGAATTACACATTTTAGAGTAAGGTCCTATTCACACCAAATCTGCTCAAAAGCTTTTGAATTGGAACAATGGATTCCAATTGTTCTGTTCACATCGGTCCGACAAATCATCCACCGACAATCCAAAGTTTTTTGTTTGTTTTCTTACGAAGAGAAGTCCAATTAAATGTTTTTCTTCGGAATGCGATGAAAACTGACCAACCAATGCATTGATCAACAGCTTTGATAATCAACTGGCAAACACTGGCATTGGACATGGAGGCTGTTTACAACAACGTATAAGCACATTAACATTAAAACTGTCCAACGACCTTGACTCCGTGGCAGCTATCGAGTTTTGTTATCAGCAACGTCGACTAAAAAATTGGCGACAAACATTTCCGTTGACGAATAGTCGTTTGATCTCATTTAACGTAACATCAGATCATACGAAACTATAATGATGATGCGCGAGAGCAGCACTGCAGTTCACGACTGACTGAGGAAGAATTACACAGCTCACAGTCCAGATGCACTCTAAACTTTCCAAAGAGCTTCAGGTGATGTAGATCACAAAGTATGTGGGAATTATACAAAAATACAAAATAAGTAAATACAGAAGCACTTTCGTTGTGGAATAAGTGGAGCCGGAGCTGCCGTTCCACTGAAGCAAA
Source organism: Myxocyprinus asiaticus (assembly GCF_019703515.2). NCBI lineage: Eukaryota > Metazoa > Chordata > Actinopteri > Cypriniformes > Catostomidae > Myxocyprinus > Myxocyprinus asiaticus. The sequence goes on along the minus strand of NC_059381.1, from coordinate 42,157,466 downwards.
ACTTGCATGTCAGAGCACCTTTAAAGGAAACACTCCACCGTTATATCTTCGATGCATCCTTTATTAAAGTTCAAATAATAAGGAAGCAGGCCATATAAATAAGTTTAAACTCCAAAACTGGCACGTCTCTGTGTGGTCAGCGCCGCTTCCGAGTTGCGTGAAGTGACCCGATCTGAAGGGGAGAGTTTGAAACTGCACCCAGCTGATGTACAGTGGTGTGAAAAAGTGTTTGCCCCCTTCCTGATTTCTTATTTTTTTGCATGTTTGTCACACTTAAATGTTTCAGATCATCAATCAAGTTTACATTTTAGTCAAAGATAACACAAGTAAACACAATGCAGTTTTTAAATGAAGGTTGTTATTATTAAGGGAAAACAAAATCCAAACCTACATGGCCCTGTGTGAAAAAGTGTTTGCCCCACCTGTTAAAACATAACTGTGGTTTATCACACCTGAGTTCAATTTCTCTAGCCACACCCAGGCCTGATTACTGCCACACCTGTTCTCAATCAAGAAATCACTTAAATAGGACCTGCCTGACAAAGTGAAGTAGACCAAAAGATCTTCAAAAGCTAGACATCATGCCGAGATCCAAAGAAATTCAGGAACAAATGAGAAAGAAAGTAATTGAGATCTATCAGTCTGGAAAAGGTTATAAAGCCATTTCTAAAGCTTTGGGACTCCAGAGAACCACAGTGAGAGCCATTATCCACAAATGCCGAAAACATGGAACAGTGGTGAACCTTCCCAGGAGTGGCCGGCCGACCAAAATTACCCCAAGAGTGCAGCGACGACTCATCCAAGAGGTCACAAAAGACCCCACAACAACATCCAAAGAACTGCAGGCCTCACTTGCCTCCATTAAGGTCAGTGTTCATGACCCCACCATAAGAAAGAGACTGGGCAAAAATGGCCTGCATGGCAGAGTTCCAAGACGAAAACCACTGCTGAGCAAAAAGAACATTAAGGCTCGTCTCATTTTTGCCAGAAAACATCTTGATGATCCCCAAGACTTTTGGTAAAATACTCTGTGGACTGACGAGACAAAAGTTGAACTTTTTGGAAGGTGCACCGCATTTCAGAAAAAGAACATCATACCAACAGTAAAATATGGTGGTGGTAGTGTGATGGTCTGGGGCTGTTTTGCTGCTTCAGGACCTGGAAGACTTGCTGTGATAAATGGAACCATGAATTCTGCTGTCTACCAAAAAATCCTGAAGGAGAATGTCCGGCCATCTGTTCGTGACCTCAAGCTGAAGCGAGCTTGGGTTCTGCAGCAGGACAATGATCCAAAACACACCAGCAAGTCCACCTCTGAATGGCTGAAGAAAAACAAAATGAAGACTTTGGAGTGGCCTAGTCAAAGTCCTGACCTGAATCCTATTGAGATGCTGTGGCATGACCTTAAAAAGGCAGTTCATGCTCAAACCCTCCAATGTGTCTGAATTACAACAATTCTGCAAAGATGAGTGGGCCAAAATTCCTCCACAGCGCTGTAAAAGACTCATTGCAAGTTATCGCAAACGCTTGATTGCAGTTGTTGCTGCTAAGGGTGGCCCAACCAGTTATTAGGTTTAGGGGGCAATCACTTTTTCACACAGGGCCATGTAGGTTTGGATTTTGTTTTCCCTTAATAATAACAACCTTCATTTAAAAACTGCATTTTATGTTTACTTGTGTTATCTTTGACTAATATTTAAACTTGTTTGATGATCTGAAACATTTAAGTGTGACAAACATGCAAAAAAAATAAGAAATCAGGAAGGGGGCAAACACTTTTTCACACCACTGTACACGCTGTCGCGGATACGTTCATGCCTCACGCACACTTTCTCCAGTTAGATTATAACATGATGGCTTGCCATGAAGTGAATCATTATAAACTCAGCAAAAAAAGAAATGTCCCTTTTTCAGGACATTATATTTTAAAGATAATTCTGTAAAAATCCAAAGAACTTTACAGATCTCTATTGTAAAGGGTTTAAACAATGTTTTCCATGCTTGTTCAATGAACCATAAATAATTAATGAACATGCACCTGTGGAACGGTCGTTAAGACACTAACAGCTTACAGACGGTAGGCAATTAGGGTCACAGTTATAAAAACTTAGGACACTAAAGAGACCTTTCTACTGACTCTGAAAAACATCAAAAGAAAGATGCCCAGGGTCCCTGCTCATCTGCGTGAACGTGCCTTAAGCATTCTGCATGGAGGCATGAGGACTGCAGATGTGGCCAGGGCAATCAATTGCAATGTCCGTACCGTGAGACGCCTAAGACAGCTCTACAGGGAGAAAGGAAGGACAGATGATCGTCCTCGCAGTGGCAGACCATGTGTAACAACACCTGCACAGGATCGGTACATCCGAATATCACACCTGCGGGACAGGTACAGGATGGCAACAACAACTGCCCGAGTTACACCAGGAATGCACAATCCCCCCCATCAGTGCTCAGACTGTCCGCAATAGGCTGAGAGAGGCTGGACTGAGGGCTTGTAGGCCTGTTGTAAGGCAGGTCCTTACGAGACATCACCGGCAACAACGTCGCCTATGGGCACAAACCCACCTTCGCTAGACCAGACAGGACTGGCAAAAAGTGCTCTTCACTGATGAGTCATGGTTTTGTCTCACCAGGGGTGATGGTCAGACTCGTGTTTATCATCGAAGGAATGAGCGTCACACCGAGGCCTGTACTCTGGAGTGGGATCGATTTGGAGGTGGAGGGTCCGTCATGGTCTGGGGTGTGTGTCGCAGCATCATCAGACTGAGCTTGTTGTCATTGCAGGCAATCTCAACGCTGTGCGTTACAGGGAAGACATCCTCCTCCCTCATGTGGTACCCTTCCTGCAGGCTCATCCTGACATGACCCTCCAGCATGACAATGCCACCAGCCATACTGCTCGTTCTGTGCATGATTTCCTGCAAGACAGGAATGTCAGTGTTCTGCCATGGCCAGCGAAGAGCCCGGATCTCAATCCCATTGAGCACGTCTGGGACCTGTTGGATCGGAGGGTGAGGGCTAGGGCCATTCCCCCCAGAAATGTCCAGGAACTTGCAAGTGCCTTGGTGGAAGAGTGGGATAACATCTCACAGCAAGAACTGGTAAATCTGGTGCAGTCCATGAGGAGGAGTTGCACTGCAGTACTTAATGCAGCTGGTGGCCACACCAGATACTGACTGTTACTTTTGATTTTGACCCCCCCCTTTGTCCAGGGACACATTATTCCTTTTCTGTTAGTCACATGTCTGTGAAACTTGTTCAGTTTATGTCTTAGTTGTTGAATCTTTTTATGTTCATACAAATATTTACATGTTAAGTTTGCTGAAAATAAAAGCAGTTGAAAGTGAGAGGACGTTTCTTTTTTTGCTGAGATTACATGTTGCGGTGTGCATCTTATTGTGAAGAAAATCGGCGATATGCAGTTCTATTAAGAAGAGAGAGTTTGTTTTTTTGAGAGTTAAAGATGGATCGATGTGAACAAAAAGGTGAGAAGGTGGTCATCGCCCATAATCTACACTGAAACTAAATACGTCTTTTTGTTTTTGGTTTGGCTTGTTTTCCAATATAAATATCTAAAACTCCTTTAAAATAAAGTACATTTACTTTAGGAGCTATTCTGCAGAAGACCAATTTGTTGTCTAAGAATGTTGAATATAATAAATATTTTAAAATATCTAAAAATCCTTAAAACAAGATTCATTTAACTGAAGCAACATATATGTTTAGACTTAAGAGGATAGACCTTGAATATAAGTATATTTTGACTTTACTGCACTGGCAGATGAATAAACAAGTGAAAAAATACACATGTATTCTAAATTCACTTTGAACAAATTTAAGATACGTTCTCTTAAAGCAAGTCTAAATATGTTGTTTCTTGGGTAAATGTATCTTGTTTTAAGGATTATTAGATATTTTTAAATGGAAAACAAGACAAAACACTTGATTACAATATTATTATTATTATTTATTTTATTTTTTACTGAATTAAACTTAACAAAAAGTATTTTTTTCCCTTTAATTTTATGAATGTAATTTTGAGGTATTTTTAAAAGATGATTTTGTCCTCATTATTAGTAAACACTTTTATTACAACCTTTTATGTTGGGGCACAAGCTGAATAGTCGATTAAGAGCTAATGATTAATCATCACAATAATCGCCTGAAGAGTTGAATAATCACTCTAATAATCATTAGATTAGTCGATTTATCAAAATAATTGTTAGTTGCAGCCCTAGTGCTAAATAAGAATGTATGAATTTTTTTTTTATTTTTTAGCAATTGTATGTTTATTTACTATATTAATTTGTGTGATATATTGGCCATTAAAAAAAAAAAAAAAAACACATATTGGTCGACCACTGGATGCAGTATTAATTTTATTTGTTCAGGTCTTAAAAAGTCTTAAATTTGATTTTAAAAACTCTGCATCAACCCTGAAATCCCACATCTTCATCAACGGAGTAAGGGCAACATAACTTTGGCTATGAACACCCCAAGCACTTTAGTTCTTGTTTCATGTCTGAAATTTACATACACACCTTAGCCAAATACATTTAAACTCAATTTTTCATAATTCCTGACATTTAATTGTAGAAAACATTCCCTGTCTTAGGTCAGTTAGGATCACTACTTTAAGTATGTGAAATGTCGGGGGAGTCACGTGACGCCATGCGAGGTTCAGACGTGTGAACGGCGAGGTCTGCACACTTTGCTAGTTTTATCACTATTAATGACATAAACCAGTAAGATTCGATACACTCTGTTTCATAACTGTTCTAGGATAATATGTCAAAAAATTCAAAATCCTTGGGTTCTGGAGACATTAAAAGTCACTTACGATACCCCTGACAAGGCCCCGAGCCAGGGACTCGATTTGGTCAAAGAAATGAGGGAAATTCGGCGAGAAATGTTGAACATGCCTACATTGCTGACGAAGGTCAGTGCTGACTTGGAGGATCTTGCTGTAATACATCGATCGATCACTGCCATGGAGACGAAGTTCTCTGAGGTGGTTATAAGAGTGGGGGATGTGGAGAAACGGATCGATTATCTGGAGTCATCGGATAGGGAAATAGCTGCTAATCCGCTAGCGACCAAGGTGGATTTGGAGCAAGTCTGGGAGAAGTTGGAAGACTTGGTTAACCGTAGCCGGCGGAATAAAGTCCGAATTGTCGGAATTCCTGAAGCCGAAGAAGGTCGGCATATGGTGAACTTGGAAGGGCTCTTTCCGAATCTGCTTGACATAATAGGCCATAAGCTGGAAATCGAGCGAGCTCACAGGGTTTCCGGTTTGGTGATCTGCGGAGGGAGACAGGCCCCGATCAATTCTGGCCAAATTTCTGAGATCATCCGATAAAGATCTGGTGTTACACGAGGTGAAGAGTTTTCTTGGAAGAACCACAGCATTTTCTTGTTCCCAGACTTTGCGAATTTGACGAGAGAAACATGATCGATTCAAGGAATGTAAGAAACTCTTACATCAATGGAAGGTCGCTTTTGCACTGATATTCCCAGCCAAATTGAGAATAGATGCTAAGGAAGGCCATAAAACATTCACTTGTCCTCAGGAAGCGATGTCCTTCATAAAGTCAATGGAGTGACGGCTGGAGTTTGTTTTGTGGAGTAACACTCCTTCGGGACAGTTATGTGGATGAATCTACACGTTCTTTGTGTTTATTCTGCCTATTGTCTGGAGTTTGTTTTGTAGATTATCTTTTGCTGTATAATTCTCTCACAAAATTTGTATAGAAACACCGGACTTAAGCAATCCGACGCCAAAGATGTCACGGGGGTTCTTGTAGGCGTACATGGACTGTTTGAGTTTTGAAGGATGGACACCAGTTGGTGCTGTCGTGTGCAGGGTTAATGTGCACTTTTTCTTTTTTTCTTTTTTTTTCTGGGGGAAGTTCGGGGTTTGATTGTTGCACTGATATTTGAATGTGGTCTTTATAATTTAGTTTTTGACACAATAAATTTTTTCTAATATGTCAAAATGTCAAGTGTTAATATGAGTGGATTATCTCTCTCCACGTGGAATGTGAATGGGTTGGGGCACCCCATAAAAAGAAGGAAGGTTATTTCTCTTAAGCGTCAGAAATATCCGCAGGAAGCTGGAAGATATGGGGTGGACATGTTTTCTTTAGTGCTGGCTCAAGTAAGAGCAGGGGAGTCCTTACCCTAAGTAAGAATCTAAAGTTCAAATGTCTCAAACAAATTAAAGATAAATTAGGAAGAGTCATTATTGTTTTAGCAGAAATTCAGGGGCAAAGTCTTATTTTGGCTAATATTTACGCACGTAACATTGAAGATCAGGGCTTTTTTTATAGATCTTGAAGGGATATTGAAAGCCGCTGGCACCCCTCATGATATAATATTGGGAGGAGACTTTAATCTTTTGATGGACTCAGTCCTTGATCGTAGTGAAGCAAAAGTGTGTAAGCCCCCTAGAGCAACAGTGACACTTCACAGGATGTGTAAAAATCTTGGTTTTACAGATATTTGTAGACTTCTGAACCCATCTGGTAGAGACTATACATTTTTTTCATCAATCCGTAAGATTTATTCTAGAATATATATTTTTTTTATATCTAAGTCCCTCAGTTCATCTGTTGTTGATTGCTCAATTGGAAACCTTTTAATCTCAGATCACGCACATATGTGTTGCCACAAGGAGAAAAGGAAATCATGTAGTTGGCACTTTAATGTATCCCTTTTGCAAAATCCTGAATTCCAACAAATGTTAAAGGCTGAAATCAATGTTAATATGGAGACCAACTGATCCTCAGAATCCTCTTTGGGCGTGGCTTGGGAGGCACTTAAGGTGGTTCTTAGGGGCCGGATCATACAGTATGCCTCATTCACCAAAAAATCCAAAGCACGAGAACTCGTGGCGTTGAAAGGGAATATTAAAAGTGCAGAGCTGAAGCGCCGAATGTCGTCTGATGGCCTCAGAGAATTTACCCGATTGAAATACAGATATAATACTATTTTGTCTGGAAGGTGCAGTTTTGGCTATTCAGGGCAAGACAGTCATACTTCGAGTCGGGTGGACAAGGCAGGAAAACTTCTGGCTAGATATATAAAACAGAGAGAGTCTTTTACTACCATTCCCTCAGTGAAATCTGCTGGTGGTGAAATATTTACCTCAGCCATTGATATTAATAATGCTTTTAAAGAATTCTATCTCAATCTCTATAGACAAAGATCCAAGCGAGTGTAAGAGTTGCCATCCAATTTCCCTGATCCAGCTAGACGTTAAAATATTGTCAAATATTTTGGCTAACAGATTAAGTAAAGTTATGACATCTCTTATAGATCAGGTGGGGTTTATTCTGGGCCATAGCTCTTCTGATAAATAGGCGTTTCATCAATATCATGTGGTCAGTGGCGAATGATCAGACTCCGTTCGCTGCCATCTCACTTGACACCGAAAATGTGTTTGATATGGTAGAATGGGATTATTTTTTTAAGATTTTGGAAATGTATGGGTTCGGGAATACTTTTAGTGGTTGGATTAAGTTGCTTTATAGACAGCAGGTAGCAGCGAATGGATTAATTTCAGATTATTTTACTCTGGGTAGGGGCACCCGGCAGGGTTGCCCTCTTTCCCCATTATTGTTCCGTCTTGCCCTGGAACCATTAGCAGCCGCGGTAAGAAAGGAAGATGATTTTCCAGGGGTGATGGTGGGAGGTGTGGCACATAAGCTTTTGCTTTACGCAGATTATATTTTATCATTAGTCTCCAACCCTACTAGATCTATGCCTTGCCTCCGCAGAATTATTAATTCCTTTTCTAAATTCTCGGGATACAGAGTTAATTGGTCTAAATCCGAAGCTTTGGCTCTGACAGCGTACTGCCCAGTAACATCTTTTCAGCCAGGCGCCTTCCAGTGGCCAAAACAGGGCATTAAGTATTTTGGCATTTTATTCCCAGCAAATTTGAGTGATTTAGTTAATTTTGACCCTTTTTTAAAAAGGTTTTTGAGCAATTTGGGCAGGTGGGCTTCATTACATTTATCTATGATTGGGAAGGTTAATGTTATTAAAATGAACTGTATTCCAAAATTCAACTACCTGCTACAGTCTCTCCCTGTAGATGTCCCCCTCTCTTATTTCAAGCAATGTGATAGCATAGCAAAGACCTTCATTTGGAATGGTGAATATCCCAGATTACATTTCAGTAAATTGCATAGGCCGATTGACAAAGGTGGGCTAGGCCTACCCAAGATTTTGTTTTATTATTATGCATTCGGTCTCAGACATTTGGCTCATTAGTCGCTTCCACCTGACAGAGCCCCTCACTGGTTCTGTTTTGAACAGGAAGTTCTTGCCCATATTTCGCCATTGCAGAGCCTCAAACTATTCGGAGAAGTTACACCCCGTTATCTCTCATTTGCACTCGGTATGGACAATAGTGTCCCGAGTGTTTAATTCGGACGTTTATTTAAATATTGCTCCTCAAGCATATGGCTGAACCCAGAATTATTTATATATATTTTTTCTCCCTTTTTCTCCCCAATTTGGAATGCCCAATTCCCTGTGCGCTTTAGGTCCTCGTGGTGGCGTAGTGACTCGCCTTAGTCCGGGTGGCGGAGGACGAATCTCAGTTTCCTCCCATGTCTGAGACAGTCAACCCGCGCGTCTTATCACGTCTTGTTGAGCACGTTACCGCGGAGACAGCTTGTGTGGAGGCTTCACGCTATCCTCTGCAGCATCCGTGCACAACTTGCCACGCGAACCACATTATAGCGACCACGAAGAGGTTACGCCATGTGACTCTACCCTCCCTAGCAACTGGGCCAATTTGGTTGCTTAGGAGACCTGGCTGGAGTCACTCAGCACGCCCTGGATTCAAACTCACGACTCCAGGGGTGGTAGCCAAAATTATGTATTAATAAGTCCGCTTTCTGCTCATCAGAGTGGATTGTGAGGGAGGTTAATACGCTCGGTGACCTATATGAGAGTGGAGTGTTGAGATCCTTTGAAAATTTGGTTCAACATTTTGGGATTCCCAGATCTCATTTGTTTAGGTATTTACAGCTGTGCCACCTGCTCTGTACTATTTTTGGGAGTAGCATACACCCCCTAAACGGCAGATACTCTGGGAGTGGTGATTACTGCTTTTGGAAAAGGTCATGAGGCATCAGTTTATTACTCCCTGCTAATTCAGAGTCTGGGGGACGGAGCTTCAACTTCTATCAAGAGATTATGTGAGAAAGATTTAAACTTGTTATTGGAGGAGGGATTGTGGGCTAGGATTCTAAAAAATGTCAAGTCTGTATCTAGAGATGCAAGGATGCACCTTATGCAATTCAAGATTTTACATAGATTCTATTGGACCCCCTCTAGATTGTATAGGCTTAAATGAGATATTGCACACCTGTCTATTATTGTAGCAACACAATGTCATGGAACAACAGACTGTGATTGGTCGTTAACATGTTTTAGACGGCTCCACATGCAAGAAGGTGATTATTGGTGCCCTCACGGTTTGAGAAACTAATCAGCCAAATTGGAAAATGTATTGGCCAATGCCGATTATTAAAAATCTGCCAATGTATCTACAATTGGTATAATTGCCTACTGTCATTTTGGTATTCAACCCTTTTGGTAATATGCATAAAGCTTTTTGTAATTGTTTTGTCTCTAGATCATTCTGGGCCCACCAAGGTTGTGAGGGCAGGAAATGCAAGAGCGAGACGAGGAGGAAAGGTATGTTCCTCTCATTTGAGCTGTGTTACTGCGTCATTCTTATTAGCAGACTAGTGACATAATTTTTGGAGAAAAGCCATTGGTAGGATAACATTTCAACTGGTTTTGAAGGTTGGGGACTTCGGAGATGCTAACAATTGGCCGACACCAGGAGAGATTGCTACAAAAGAAGTTCAGGTAAGGGAAAGTCCGATCTTCAAAGCTTCGCTGCCTGAAAATTATTTCCTGTCTAAATTCAAGTACACCTTTGTTGGGCTCTGTAAAGGCCCTCTCACCACTGGGGTTCCTTAGGGTTCAGTGCCGGGACCTCCAAAGTAGGGATGTGTGGAACAACTAATTTCACTGACGTTTAAATGAAAACTTTGAAGTCAACTAGTCTAAAAAGAAACCAACCTTCAGAAAACCACAAAAAAACAAAAGTGTTTATATGACCTATTTAAAATACTTAATCTATTCCAAATCTGATGCTAAATTCCACTGAAAAGTGCATTTATCTGCGACGTGCTCACCTTGCATTCTGATCATTGTACATTAAATATAGAACATGACACGCATTCACTGAATCAACGTTAGCAAATATTTAACAGGCATATTTATTGAAAACAATTGAATGAATAGTGCAGGACCAGTAGAGCAACCCTGCCTGTTCTAAATGGAATTCACCACGTAAAAGTTACTTAACATAGTAAAACAGTCAGGACATTGTTGAACATAATTAACAGGTAGACTAAGCCAAATCTATAAGATAAAAATATGCACTGAAAAGTTGCGCGTATTTCAGGATGTGCAGTCGTACATTAACCACTGATCCAATATGACAGCTGTTCGTAAAGAACGTTAACCAAAAATAGTTATGATGTAAAAAAAAAAAATAAGTAGCTATAGGATAGAAAATATAGGCCTTTGATGTAGCATACAATTAACCTAATGTATTCTATACATGACGTGCACACAGAATAAAAGATAGTTTAACCCGTTAAGCAGTTGGCAAATAATTGAAAATAGCCTTCTTAATCAGCAGATTAAAAAAATGGCATACCTAGTCTAAAACAGTTCATTTCTAGGCTACTTACTCAAAAGCATAATTTTTTGATGAGTAAAATTAACACGTCGACATGGTCCGGTGAAAGACGGGACTTGACTCACCTGAGGCATCTATCCTGCGCTTGAAATAGCCTGCACAGCAGAAAAATAACATCCCAGCATGCACAGATGTAAAGAAGATTCAATGTGAAAACATCCTTAGGGACTTTCAAACATTTGGAAAGCCGATTCCCGCATCACCGAAGTGATTTCATAACTACTTTGCTGAGTTTGCTTGTCTAGCGAGAGGACATTTTCCTGCGCGCGCCGTGAGTGAGAGAGGGAAGAAGCACGCGCAGCATGAGGTGAAATGAAACTTGGTGTCTGCTCCTTGATATCCTCTCTTTGAATTAATGTTTGTATTATTCATTCTATTTAAAATATACAACATTAATATGACAGTAATTTAAGCGCAGCCTCTGTAAAAATATAAAGCCAAATGTAAATGTGTAAAAATTATTATCAGTTTAATAGGGGGAAATATTAACCGACTAGTAATTCCAGTGTCCACTAGCAGCATCAGAACCGTTTCGTTGACTAGTCTCGCACATCCCTACTCCAAAAATCTTCATCCGTACAAGATCACTCAGGCCTTCTCAAGTCCTTCAGAACCGTGCGTCTCCAGATATGCTTCTGCAGTCATCTTCTGCCCCTCTTCATATGATTGGTTCTCTTGTCCTGAAACTTCTCCATCCTTGCAGCTCAATGACTGGGACTCTCGAGACGCATCCAAATGAAACAACAACAAACATCTTCAAGACTAGCTAACTCTTGGTCATTAGGCCAGTTTATACTTCTGCGCCAAACCTCCGTTGTAGCCTGAAGTAAATAATATTTCATACGATATGAAAACCGAACACTTCTAATTTTTCAGCAAATAAAAAAAATAGCTGTTAAGAGTTATTGGCTACATACACTGTAAAGTCCAGCTTCTATACTATAAATCAACACTCACATTGTGTTAGTCAAGCAAGTAGTTTCCATATTTTCTGGATTATAAATCAAAAAATTTTCATCATCTGAAAGGTCCTGCAAAGTGACTAGATTATTGTCCTAACAACTCTAGACCGCTGTAAATGCAACTCCTCACATGCCCACAAAATAACGTTTCATGACACTCATAGTAAAAACATTCAGAGAGTGATCCATATATTCAGTGCATAGCAAATCTTGCCGTTACAACTTAATCCATTGGGTGGTGCAGTGGATACATGATGTTGTTAAAGAAACAGATCACACAAAAATGAAAATTCTGCCATTTAAAGTACATTTATCGCTTCAGAAGATTTGGAATGTATGTTTCTTTGTGTGAGTGTGTTTTTTATTTTCGTGCATCGTTCATGCATAGTTCTCATTTTTTCCATATGAAAAACTGGTTTAAAGGTTGAAGTTATCTTATTTTTAAACCACTGTAAGTGTGACATGACCTTTTGTTTACTAACTTTTATTTTAAAGTTCAAGTAATCAATGACTTGTTTTTTTATATGTAAAATAAAATTACAAAAGGTCCATCCCTAGACATAAACTGACCTCAACAACATAACTATTATCCTTTGGTCATTGTCTTGACTCTTATTAAACACCTAGTTCACATGCAGTAATACTGTGGCTGCACTCTAGATTAAAGGGTGTTCACACTGACAGCGGTTTTCAACAAAAAACGTTTTTTTTTTTTTTCAAAACATAAAAGCAGAAATTTGGGAAGAATCATTTTGTAGCTCTTTACAGAACATGACTTGATGTTTATTGCAAAGTATGATGGAGGATTAGTCAAAGAATTGTTTCTTTTAGAGAGCAACAAGATTAACAGTTTTGTTTGTTGTAAATATTGTGCTTCTGAATAAGTTACAACAGTACTTAAAAATAATGCCATTGCTAAATGGATTGCATCACCCAGCCCAGTGATTGTTAAATGTGTAAAAAGTCCTTATTGCTGCTGTTATTTAATGTCATACGAATGACACCTCAGGTGGTGAAGTCAACAATCAAACGAGAGTCTAAAGGAAGGAGAGAGAATGAAGAGAGTAAAGAAAACCTGAAATCTAAATCAGACGAGTCTGGAGAAGAGAAGAGCCCGGATGAAGACAGCCAGAGGAACGGACAGAAGAAGAGAGGTGGAAAGAGTCTTCACACGGATTGTGTGTTGTTTCTTGGGATGCACAGATAATGAAATTCTGATCAATTCCAATAAGCCAGTAATTATTTTCATGCTATAGGCAATTTCAGAGAAATGGCTGATTGCTGTTATAATAAAAGCTATACTACATTGTCAAAAAAAATAGAGATTTAAAGCAACAGATGTGGGTTGATATTTAGAGAGCAGAGTGGCCTCTATAATGCCTATACTTTGATAACATCTATGATAATGTTTTCAATTATTTTGAATAGACAGAAAATGACACGAACAATTTTGGTTGATTAACCTCTTCGCCCATGAGTTTTTACAGTACTGACTGATCTAATACGTGTTACCTTATGCTTCACAGTGGATGTACTGGGAGACGGATTGTATATTATCAAACGTATAATTTGATTTTAAGATGTTTACAATGACTGATTACGATATATAAGCTAATAGATGCGATTGCGAACGCAATTACCGGTTTGTGCGGCACCATGTTGTTTACATTGCAACGCTGCATGGAATTATGAGTTTGTCATAGCAAATATGGCTCTAAAACAAAACTAGCCCTTCAACTTGTTGCCCCAGAAGTGGTGAGAATGAGTGACTAACAGAATGCAAAACAGTTCAAGTGAACTAACTAGTTTATACATTCTTCATCGCTGCATCAAAACAACAACTCTTATTCTCTGATTACTTGAATTTTTGCAACATTAGAAAATAAAGATATTGTGATGTTTGAGCAGCTGTTTCATTATGACAACCGCTTCAGTCCCGCGAAATGCAGAGCACACCGGTATGATTGCACGTGCGAAGAGGTTAACATCCATTGTCTAATGATTTATTAACCTAAATACCAGCCAATATGGTTTTGATATATTGTGCAGCCCTAGTTATTTCAATTGTTCGTGCTAAAAAACAAGAAAATGTTTGAGAATTGCAGTGTTATTTTATACATTTACAAACATATTTTTACAATGTATTCTAAAGTGGTATGAAGTAAACATTCATATAAAACTCATTGAGGTGTGTGTTTTAGGGAATAAGCACAGGTGGGTTCCTCTCATGATTGAGGTGAAGTCGGAGGGTCCTCGTGAGCGCTCTGCGTCCAGGAATAACACGCGTCAATATGATGGCCATAGAATCCCCCCCAACAGCAGGAATGACTTGAGAGGTATTTCACAATTATTTACTGATGTATTTTTTGCTTTCATCGAATGGTTTTCAAACTATGCACATCAGATCAGGTCCTCAGGTGCCGCTGAACACTTGACAACTTTAGTTGCCAGTTACGTCGCTGTGACATGTTTACTTTTTACTTTTTTCAAATTGTGTATGGATGTGAAGTCAGAAATGTAAAGTTAAATATCAAAGGTAAAAATGTCAAATAATTATTTACGTTTTGGTGGTGTTTGCTATGTCAGCTCTTGCTCAATACTGATTTGTGCTCCCATTAGTTCTGCTGCATTTGTGCTACATAGATGCCTCAAATCTGTGTCTTGTTGAGGAGAGGTGTGCTCTTACTTAACTAAGCCATCAGCGTTTAAGGCACGGTCGCATTCACCTTAACACAATGAAATACAACGTCAAAGCGAATCCGTGAGATCTGTACATTTTGCCCCACGGACTTCTGGTGGCAGAGAATTTCACTATGATTTTAACTTGCTGATAACAGATGATAATAATAATCCCTTAAATTTATGTAGCGCTTTTCTAGACACTGGAAGTGCTTTACATACATAGTGGGGGAATCTCAACCACCAGTGTGCAAGATCCATCGGAATGATGCGACTGCAGCCATAGTGCGCTAGAACGCCCACTACACACGCTATCAGTGGAGAGTACAGTGATGTAGCCAGTTTATAAATTGGGGATTATTAGGAATCCATGATGGATAGAGGCCAATGGGCACATTTGGCCCGGACACTGGGGTTACACTCCAGGGGCCTCATTTATAAAAGGTATGTACAATCAGGTTTGATCCTAAATTCCATATGTCAAAAGTAGAAACAAATGAGGAGTCATGAAGGCAAAAACTGACGTGACAATGTTATGTGTACGTCAGCTGACAAGCATGCGTACAAACCTTTTTTTTTTGTGCTGATGCTCTGGTGTACCAGTGTGCGCTGACTTATTTTTATTGATGCAAATACAAGTCAGTGACTGACTGAATTTATTAATAAATGATCAAGCATGTTTACGTGATTGGAATATTCCTGTTATGTAAATGGCTATTGTGAACAACTACAAACAAACGGTCTTAATGTTTTGTCAAAATAAAAGCTCCACCAAAATAAAGGCTCAAGGGTTTAACCGGACTGCATAGCAATTCCGCAAAGCAAGTGTAGATTAGTACATCATTAAATATGTACATAAAATATTACATAAATATGCTACTGTTTTATAATAATAATAATTATTATTATTATTCATAGTAGTAGAAGTAGAATATTACATATATTTTTCCATAATATTTTTTTAGTAATAATTTATTATTGGGTTCCAAAAAATTATAGTGGAGAGGGTTAGGATAAGTTCACCCAAAAATGAAAATTCTCATCACTTACTCACCCTCATGCGATCCCAGATTTGTTCAGACTAACAGACTTCTGCCAAATACAAATGAAGATTTTTAGAAGAATATTTCAGCTCTGTAGGTCCTAGGGCTGGGTGATTAATCATTTTATTTTCAGTAACGATTTTGGCTTGCAACGATTATGAAAAAAAGATTGTCGAGATACGAGTATTGTGCAGCATTCAGTTTCACAATGAAACACCCTGGCGTTATATCTTTAAAGCATCCTTTATTAAAGTTCAAATAAGGAAGCGGGTTATGAAAATTAACTCAGAAACTGGTATTTCTCTGTGCGGTCAGCGCTGCATCTATGAGTTGCGTGAAGTGACCGGGGAAGTGATTGAATCTTCTCCCAGCTGATACGTACTCTGACACGGGGGACGCTCGGCACCTGCATGCATTTGCTGCAGCAAGATTATAACGTAGTGAATCATAATATATGTGTCACGTTCACTGTGTGTAGATGATGAAAATCGGTGATACGCAGCTCTATTAAGAAGAGAAAGTTTGTTTTTTGTGAGTTAAATATGGATCGAAGTGAACATAAAGGTGAGCAAGTGTAGTCTTAGCCCATTATACGCTGGAACAAAATACGTGCTTGCTTGTTTTCCAAAATTCTACACACATTTTCTTTAGGAGCTATACTGCAGAAGTAAAAATTGTTATCAGAGAATGTTGAATACAATATTTAATCAGGGCTCGACATTAACGCTTGTCCGGGACAAGTGGATTTTTGAAGGGGCAAGTGAAAGTAAATTTTACTTGCCCGACTGGACAATCAGACTGATTAAAACATCAATAACGAAAAAATAACCACCTATATTTGTGATGGCCTTGGCCTGTGTCACTTATTAAAAAGTTAATATTTTTATTCTGCTGTTGAAAGTAATCCAGAGCACGTAATTTTATAATTCACTAGCGATCTAGTAACGGCTGCGCCCTGTTTGATTGACAGGCGGCGTATGTGTGCGTGCTGAACGTGCACATGTGTTCTGAAAATGCTCCCGTTAATGCACACCTGAATGGTCAAATAGATTTCAAAATTCCACCAAAATGCCCGTCTTGGTGAGTTATTCATTTAAACACAGAGAGTGATGTCTAAATTGAATGTAAACAGCGGAGAAAAAAGTGGATTTTTATTAAAATGTCAGACTTGTAAGTATAAATGTAAGCTAATAGACCTGCTGCTGTCTAGTATGTCATTAATAATAATCAAACATCCAAAACAAGAAAATGAGAAAAACACTCACTGCTCTTATCTGAGTAACTTTAGTAGCTTTAAAAAATATTATTGTATTATAATCATACAATGAAGACCAGTAGTAGTTTTATGTTGCATTTAATTCTGAATGTTTTACTTGAATACTTGATAGCTTACTGCTGTTAAAAGCTTTTAAAGCTGTTAAAAAAAGCACAGAATTTTGTTAATTTGTATTTTTTTTGTTCTATTATTTTTATTCTGAGTGACTCCAGCCAGGTCTCCTAAGCAACCAGATTGACCCGGTTGCTAGGGAGGGTAGAGTCACACGGGGTAACCTCCTCATGGTCACTATAATGTGTTGCTCTCGCTCTCGGTGGGGCACGTGGTGAGTTGTGCGTGGATGCCGCGGAGAATAGCATGAGCGGTAACGCGCTCAACAAGCCACGTGATAAGATGCGCAGATTGACGTTCTCAGACATGGAGGCAACTGAGAAAAGTCCTCTGCCACCCGGATTGAGACGAGTCACTACGCCACCACGAGGACTTAGAGCGCATTGGGAATTGGGCATTCTAAATTGGGGAGAAAAATAAATAATAAGTTCAATAAATGCATGATGTTTCCAAAGTCAACGAGTAATTGTGTTAAATAATCGTGATCTCAGTATTGACCAAAAAATCGTGATTATGATTTTTGCCATAATCAAGCAGCCCTAGTAGGTCCATACAATGCAAGTGAATGGTGACTAGAACTCCAAAAGCTCAAAAGATCAAGTCAGTATTAAAAGTAATTCATACAACTCCAGTGGTTTAATCCATGTCTTCTGAAGTGATCCAGTTGGTTTTGGGCTAGAACAAAATTTAACTCCCTTTTCACTGTACATCACTGCAGTCTAGACACAATCATGATTTCAAGATAGATTACACTTCCTAGTGATTGACTCGTGCAGAGCGCTAGATGGCACTATAGGAATTTTAATCAAGTTTGAAATTATGATCGCCAAGGAGACTGCAATTACAAGATGTACTGTGAAAATGGAGTTATATTTTGGTCTGTTTATCACCCAAAACCAACTGGATCTCTTCAGAAGAAGGATTAAACCACTGGAGTCTGATAGATTACTTACATGATGGCTTTATGTGCTTTTTGGAGCTTAAAAATGTTGGTTGCCCTTTTACTTGCTTTGTATGGACCTACAGAGCTGAGATATTCTTATACAAATCTTTGTGTTCTGCTGAAAATCATACACATCTGGGATGGCATGAGGGTGAGTAATTTTTGGGTGAACTATCTCTTTAAGAAATGTTACCCCAGACAGTCACACCAGTGGACAATGATCATAATTCAGGCAAAATATGAGTAACATTTAATAAAAAATTTCATGAGATTAACAGTTGAATAATTTTTTTTTAATTTTTTTTTTTTATTGATTTATATAGATAACAGAGAAAAGCAAAACGGGGGGTCGCGTGGCACCATGCGAGGTTCCGACGTGTTATGGCGAGCTCTGCGCACTTTGCTAGTTTTAATACTTGTGTCATAAACCGGTGAGATTCGATACACCCTGATTCTTAACTGTTCTAGGAAGACAATATGTCAAAGAATTCAAAATCCTTGTGCTCTGAATACATTAAAAGACACTTACTTGCTCAAGCTAAAGCCCCCGAGTAGCAGGCCGCAAGACGGGAGTTGATTTAGCCGGTGAGGTGAAGGAAATTCGCTGACAATTGATGAAAGTGTCGACAGTGCTGACAAAGGTCATTGCTGACTTGGAGGAGCTTGTTGTAATATGTCGATCGATCACTGCCATGGAGACAAAATTCACTGAGATGGTTACAAGAGTGGCGGATGTCGAGAAACAGATCAATTATCTGGAGTCATCGGAGAGGGAATTAGTTGCTAATGCTAATAAAGAGACAGGCCCCGATCAATTCTGGCCAAATTTCTGAGATCATCTGATAAAGATCTTGTGTTACGTGAGGCGAGGAGTAAAGGAAGGCTTTTTTGGAAGAATCACAGCATTTTCTTGTTTCCAGACTTTGCGAATTCAACGAGAGAAATGTGATCGATTCAAGGAATGCAAGAAACTCTTACATCAATGGAAGGTCGCTTTTGCACTGATATTCCTGGCCAAATTGAGAATAGATGCTAAGGATGGCCGTAAAACATTCACATTCCCCCAGCAACATTGTCCTTCATAAAGTCAATGGAGTGAGTAAGTCATCTTGTTGCGAGTGGGCCTGACTCACTGAACATTCACTTGACCCCTTATTAAAAAGATTTTCGAGCAATGTGGGCAAGTGGGCTTCATCACATTTGTCTATGACTGGGAAGGTTAATGTTATTAAAATGAATTGTATTCCAAAATTCAACTACCTGCTACAATCTCTCCCTGTAGATGTCCCCCTCTCTTATTTCAAGCAATTTGATGGCATAGCGAAGTCCTTCATTTGGAATAGTAAGCGTCCCAGATTACATTTCATTAAGTTACATAGGCCGATTGACAAAGGTTGGCTAGGCTTACCCAAGCTTACCCAAGGCCTCAGACATTTCTCATTTGTCGCTTCCACCTGAGAGAGCCCCTCCCTGGTTCTGTATTGAACAGGAAGTTCATGCCCTTATTCGCCATTGCAAAGCCTTTCTATGAAACTAACTGGAGAAGTTAAGTTACACCCCATTATCTTGCATTATCTTGCATTAGCACACGGTATGGACAAAAGTGTCCAGAGTGTTTAATTCGGACATTTATTTAAATGTTGCCTCAAGCATATGGCTGAACCCCAAATTACGTATTAATAAGTCCCCTTTCTGCTGGTCAGAGTGGATTGTGAGGGAGGTTAATACACTTGGTGACCTAATATGAGAGTGGAGTGTTGCGATCTTTTGGAAATTCAGTTCAACAGTTTGGGATTCCCAGATCTCAGTTTTATAGGTATTTACAGCTGCACCACCTGCTCTGTACTATTTTTGGGAGTAGCATACACACCCCTAAAGCAGCAGATACTCTGGAAGTGGTGATTACTGCTTTTGGAAAAGGTCATGAGGCAGCAGTGTATTACTCCCTGCTAATTCAGAGTATGGGGGACGGAGCTTTAACTTCTATCAAGAGATTATGGGTGAAAGATTTAAACTTGGTATTGGAGGAGGGAGTGTAGGCTAGGATTCTAAAAAATACCGTCAAGACTGCATCTAGAGATTCAAGGGTGCGCCTTATGCAATTCAAGATTTTACATAGATTCTGTTGGACCCCCTCTAGATTGTATAGGCTTGGTCTTAAAGACACACCCACCTGCTGGCGATGCCAATCGGAGAATGGAGACACGGCCCTTGTTTTTTAGTGGTGTGTTGAGATCAAGGAATTTTGGTTGAAGGTTCAGAGTTTTTTGTTTGTGACGTGTTTGGCACTCAGATTTCGTTTTGCCCAGACATTGTGTTTTGGGCGATGGGGTGGTCATCGATGTGAGGTATAAACAAATAAAAAAATTGGGTTCTGACCAGTGTAATGATCGCCAGGCAAATTATTTTAAGGGATGGAGGTCGGCTGGGGCACCCCCATTTCAGAAATGGCGCACGGAGATGGGGAGGGTGGTGGCTTTTGAGTAAATGTAATTTAGAAGATTCTGTGTATACATGTTTTGCTTTTCTTTATTTACTGTAGGAATCAATAAAATATGTTAATTATAAAGAAAATCAAAACATATATACACACAGAATCAACATTTAACCCCACTATTACCCCACCCTGACCCTCAACATCCCTGTGGTCACAAATGATTATAAACACAAAAAATAAAAAATAATAATCACAGATTTAAAACTAAACTACTCTCTCCACTGCCCCTCCCCGAGAGCCCTCCAAAAACGCCAAATAGCTGCTCCATTTCCCATCCAATTAATTCCAACTCCCAGCTATATGACGCTTCCTCGAAAGCCACCACCCTCCCCATCTACATACACCATTCTTGAAATGAGGGCGCTCCAGCTGACTTCCATCCCCTTAAAACAATTTGTCTGCTGATCAACCCAATTTTTTTATGTGTTTATCTCCTATATTGATGAACACCCCATCTCCTAAAATACAGAGTCTGGGGCTAAATGAAATTTGAGTGCCCAATACATCACACATAAATCTCTGAACCTTCAGCCAAAATGTGTCCATCTTCTGATTGGCATAAGAATCCTAGCCCACTCTCCCTCCTCCAATACAAAGTTTAAATGTTTCTCCCATAATCTCTTGATAGAAGTTGAAGCGCCGTCCCCCAGACTCTGAATTAGCAATGAGTAATACACTGATGCCTCATGACCTTTTCCAAAGGCAGTAATCACCACTCCCAGAGTATCTGCTGCTTTAGGGGGTGTATGCTGCTCCCAAAAATAGTACATAGCAGGTGGCACAGCTGTAAATACCTGAAGAACTGAGATCTGGGAATCCCAATATGTTGGACCAAATTTTCAAAGGATCTCAACACTCCACTCTCGTATAGGTCACGAGTGTATTAACCTCCTTCACAATCCACTCTGACCAGCAGAAAGAGGACTTATTAATACATAATTTGGGGTTCAGCCATATGCTCGAGGGAACATTTATTTAAATGTCTGAATTAAACACTCTGGACACTTTCGTCCATATTGAATGCAAATTTAAGAGGTAACGGGGTGTAACTTTTCCGATTAGTTTGATAAGCTTTGCAATGGCGAAATGGGGCAAGAACTTCCTGTTCAATACAAAACCAGTGAGGGGCTCTCTCAGGTGGAAGCAACCAATGAGCCAAATGTCTGAGACCGAATGCATAATAATAAAACAAAATCTTGGGTAGGCCTAGCCCACCTTTGTCAATCGGCCTATGTAACTTATTAAGATGTAATCTAGGATGCTTACCATTCCAATTGAAGGACTTCGCTATGCTATCAAATTGCTTGAAATAAGAGAGGGGGACATCTACAGGGAGAGATTGTAACAGGTAGTTACATTTTGGAATCCAATTCATTTTAATAACATTAACCTTCCCAATCATAGATAAATGTAATGAAGCCCACCTGCCCACATCGTTCGAAAACCTTTTTATTAAAGGGTCAAAATGAACTCTTAACTAAATCGCACACATTTGCTGGGAATAAAATGCCCAAATACTTAATGCCCTGTTTGGGCCACTGGATGGTGCCCGGCTGGAAAGCCGTTACTGGGCAGTACGCTGTCAGAGCCAAAGCTTTGGATTTGGACCAATTGACTCTGTATCCTGAGAACTTGGAAAAGGAATTAATAATACTATGGAGGCAAGGCATAGATCTAATGGGGTCGGAGACAAATAATAAAATATCATCTGCGTAAAGCAAAAGCTTATGCGCCACACCTCCCGGCACCACCCCTGGAAAATCATCTTCCTTCCTTGTCGTGGCTGCTAATGGTTCCAGGGCAAGACAGAACAATAATGGGGAAAGAGTGCAACCCTGCCGGTTGCCCCTATCCAGAGTGAAATATTCTGAAATTAATCCATTTGTTTGTACCGCCACTACCAGGTGTCTATAAAGTAACTTAATCCATCCAATAAAAGTATTCCCGAACCCATATATTTCCAAAAGCTTAAAAAGATAATCCCATTCTACAATATCAAACGGCTTTTCGGAAGTGAAGTGAGATGGCAGTGACCGGAGTCTGATAATTCGCCACTGACCACTAATATTGATGAAATGCCTAATGTTATCAAAAGAGTTGCGGCCCCGAATAAACCCCCCCTGATCTATATGTATAAGAGATGTCATAACTTAATCGGTTAGCCAGAATTTTTTACAATATTTTAACGTCTAGCTTTGAACAGGGAAGCTGGACGGTAACTCTTACACTCACTTGTATCTTTGTCCTTTTTAAGAATCAGAATGATCCTGGCTTGTGTCATGGGTGGCGGAAGCTTTCCATTCTTTAATGATTCCGTATAAACTTCTAACAAAAGCGGAGCCAGTTCTGTAGAATAAGATCTAAATAATTCAGCGGCAAAGCCGTCTGGCCCTGGAGCCTTGCCTGTAGGCGAGGTCTTAATTACCTCGCCAAGCTCCGCCAAGGTTATCTCAGAATCAAGAGATATTTTTTGCTCAGTTGTCAGTTTAAGAATTTCTAATGGTTTCACAAGTTTTCTAATATCTTCATCAGTAGACGAAGATGTGGAGCTATAGAGATTATATATAACAGCATTATTAATATCAATGGCTGAGGTAAATATTTCACCACCAGCAGATTTTAGGGAATGGTAGAAAAAGACTCTCTCTGCTTTATGTATATCTAGCCAAAAGCTTCCCTGCTTTGTTCCCCGACTCAAAATATGACTGTCTTGCCCTGAATAGCCAAAACTCCACCACCTGCAACAAAAAGTTGGATATCTGTATTTCAGTTGGGTCGATTCTCTGAGGCCATCAGACAACATTCGGCACTTCAGCTCTGCCTCGGCACTTTTAAAATTCCCTTCCAACTCCACGAGTTCTTGTGCTTTAGATTTTTTGATGAATGAGGAATACTGTATGATCTGACCCCTAAGATCCTCCTTAAGTGCCTCCCAAGCCATGCCCACAGAGGATACTGAGGATCAGTTGGTCTCCATATAGACATTGATTTCAGCCTTTAGCATTTGTTGGAGTTCAGGATTTTGCAAAAGGGATACATCAAAGCAGCAACTATACGATTTCTTTTTCTCCGTATGTTGCAACACCTCTAAACACACCAGGGCGTGATCTGAGGCTAAAATGTTTCCAATTGAACAACAACATGTGAAATGAGGGACTTGGATATAAAAAAAAATCTATTCTAGAATAAATCTTATGGACTGATGAAAAAAATGTATAGTCCCTGCCAGATTGGTTCAAAAGTCTCCAAATATCTGTAAAATCAAGATTTTTACACGTCCTGTGAGGCGTCACTGTTGCTCTAGGGGGCTTGCACACTTTTGCTTCACTATGATCAAGGACTATCAATCGATTAAAGTCTCCTTTCAATATTATATCATAAGGGGTACCAGCGGCTTGCAACATCCCTTCAAGATCTATAAAAAAGCCCTGATCATCAGCTTTAGATGTGTAAATATTAGCCAAAATCAACCTTAGCCCCTGAATTTCTTCTAAAACAATAATGACTCTTCCTAATTTATCTTTAGTCTGAGACATTTGAATTGTAGATGTTTACCAATGTAATGACGCCCCTGCTCTTACTTGAGCCAGCACTAAAGAAAAAATGTCCACCCCATATCTTCCCAAATTTTTCAGCTTCCTGTGGGGAAAAATGCATTTCTTGATGAAACTACTATCATATTTCTTACATTTAATAAAAGAAATAAACTTCCTTCTTCTTATGGGGTGCCCCAACCCATTCACATTCCATATGGAGAGAGACAATCCACTCATTAACATTTGACATTTTGACATATGAGGAAAAAATAGATTGTGTCAAAAACAAAATTATAAAGACCACATTCCAACATTAGAGCAACAACCAAACCCCAAACTTCCCCCAGAACCAAACAAACAGAAAAAAGAAAAACATGCGCATTAATCCCGCGCACGACAACGGCAACTGGCGTCCATCCCTCTAAACTCAAACAGTCCATGTACGCCTACGAGAGCCCTCGCGACACTTTTGCTGTCGGAATGCTTAAGTCCGGTGTTTCTATACAAATTTTGTGAGACAGAATTACGCAACAAACTAATCTATAAAACAAACTCCAGCCAATAAGCGGAATAAAAAAGGAACATGTACATCCACATAACTGTCCCAAAGGTGTGTTCCTCCACAAAACAAACTCCAGCCGCTAGGCGGAACCAGCACAAAAAAAAAAAAGCCGCTCATTTTTCTCGGACAGTCAAACGAATGTTCAGTGAGCCAGCCCATTCGACTGCTACATGAGTGCAACAAATGACCCAATCACTCCAATGTCTTGCAAGAAATACTCCACAAAACAAACTCCAGCCAATAGGAGGCATAAGCACAAAGAACGTGTAGATTCATCCACAACACTGTCCTGAAGAAGTGTTATTGCAGAAAACAAACTCAAGGTGCTCGGCTTCCTCGGACGATCAAGTGGATGTTCAGTGAGTCAGGCTCACTTGGCTGCAACGTGAGAACCACAGATAACTTAGTCATTGACTTTATGAAGGACATTGCTTGCTGGGGACATGTAAATACTTTACAGCCATCCTTGGTATCTATTCTCAATTTGTCCAGGAACATCAGTGCAGAAGCAACCTTCCATTGATGTAAGATTTTCTTGCATTCCTTGAATCGATCACATTTCTCTCTTGTCGAATTTGCAAAGTCTGGGAACAAGAAAATGCTGTGGTTTTTCCAAGAAAACCTTCCTTTACTCCTTGCCGCGTGTAACACGAGATCTTTATCGGATGATCTCAGAAATTTGGCCAGAATTGATCGAGGCCTGTCTCACTCAGCGGATCGCTGAACTGGAACCCTCTGAGCTCGCTCAATTTCTAGCTTATGGCCTGTTATGTTGAGCAGACTCTGAAAGAGCCCGTCCAGGAATTCCACCATATTCTGACCCTTTGCTCCCTCAGGAATTCCAACAATATGGACGTTTTTCCGCCAACTACGATTCTCCATATCCTCCAGCTTCTCCCAGACGAGCTCCAAATCCACCTTGATCGTTAGCGGATTAGCAGCTAATTCACTCTCCGATGACTCCAGATAATCGATCCGTTTCTTGACATCCCCCATTCTTGTAACCACCTCAGTGAATTTCGTCTCCATGGCATTGATCGATCGACATATTACAGCAAGATCCTCCAAGTCAGCAACGACCTTCGTCAGCATTGCCGACATGTTCAACAATTCTCGCAGAATTTCCCGCACTTCTCCGGCCAAATCCGCTCCCTTGTCCGTGGCCTTGTCAGGGGTGTCAGCTTGAGCACGTAAGTGTCTTTTAATATGTCCAGAGCCAGAATTCCCTGACATATTGTCTTCCTAGAACAGTTATGGAAAAGGGTGTATTGAACAGGGTTTATAGTGTTAAAACTATCAAAGTGCGCATGGCGTCACGCGACTCTAGTTGAATCATTTTTAATAAAAGTGGACTGGTTGTGTATTATATGTTTGTCACACAAAATTGAAGTGTGATGTCAACAACCCTTTTCTATTTTCAAAGGGATGAATGTTCTCGATCATTTGCTGTTGTATTTCTTCCTTCAAAAGCAGTATTTTGTGTTTGTGTGTGTTCGCAGACTGGCACAGTGGAAAGTTTGATCACGACTTTAAAGATGATCATGATGAAGTGTCCAGTGTGAAGAGTGAGGGTGCGCCCTACAGAGGCGCTGTTAGAGGCCGTGGCCGCGGGAGAGGACGAGGACGAGGACGCGGGAGAGGAGCTAACAGAGGTACAATAATATAGTCAAATATAATATATTCATCTTTAATAACATTTTAGTTCTGCTATATTACTGAAGCCAGCTGCCTTTTGACAGTTCATTTGCTCAGTGTGTTTCATATTTTTGTTTATTTGTGTTTCATCTTGTCATGTATTAGAGTGACTCTTTTAAATCTGTGTGTGTCGCCTTTTGTTACAAAGCCTAGTGAGCTGCCTACATAGACAGTAGTTTAAGACATCACATACAGTTGAAGTTTTTTTTTTGTTTTTTTTTTTAACTACACAGATTTAATATTGGCAAACTATAGTTTTGGCAAGTCGTTTTGGACATCTAATTTGTGCATGACAAGTAATTTTTCCAACAATTGTTTACAGACGGATTGTTTAACTTTTAATTGACTATCACAATTCCAGTGGGTCAGAAGTTTACATATACGAAGTTAACTGTGCCTTTAAGCAGCTTGGAAAATTCCAGAAAATGATGTCAAGCCTTTAGACAATTAGCTTCTGATAGGAGGTGTACTGAATTGGAGGTGTTCCTGTGGATGTATTTTAAGGCCTACCTTCAAACTCAGTGCCTCTTTGCTTGACATAATGGGAAAATCAAAAGAAATTTCCTCAGGAAAAAAAATTGTGGACCTCCACAAGTCTGGTTCATCCTTGGGAGCAATTTCCGGACGCCTGAAGGTACCACGTTCATTTGTACAAACAATAGTACACAAGTATAAACACCATGGGACCACGCAGCCATCATACCGCTCAGGAAGGAGACGCATGCTGTCTCCTAGAGATGAATGTAGTTTGGTGCGAAAAGTAAAAATCAATCCCAAAACAACAGCAAAGGACCTTGTGAAGATGCTGGAGGAAACAGGTAGACAAGTATCTATATCCACAGTAAAACGAGTCCTACAGTGCATCCGGAAAGTATTCACAGTGCTACACTTTTTCCACATTTTATGTTACAGCCTTATTCCAAAATTGATTAAATTCATTATTTTCCTCAAAATTCTACAAACAATACCCCGTAAAGACAACGTGAAAGACGTTTGTTTGAAATCTTTGCAAATTTATTAAAAGTAAAAAACAAAACAAAAATCACATGTACATAAGTATTCACAGCCTTTGCTCAATACTTTTGTTGAAGCACCTTTGGCACCAATTACAGCCTCAAGTCTTTTTGAGTATGATGCTAAAAGCTTGGCACACCTATTTTTGGGCAGTTTCTCCCATTCTTCTTTGCAGGACCTCTCAAGCTCCATCAGGTTGGCTGGGGAGCGTTGGTGTATAGCCATTTTCAAATCTCTCCAGAGATGTTCAATCGGGTTCAAGTCTGGGCTCTGGCTGGGCCACTCAAGGACATTCACAGAGTTGTCCTGTAGCCACTCCTTTGTTATCTTGGCTGTGTGCTTAGGGTCGTTGTCCTGTTGGAAGATGAACCTTCATCCCAGTCTGAGGTCCAGAGCGCTATGGAGCAAGTTTTCATCAAGGATGTCTCTGTACATTGCTGCATTCATATTTCCCTCGATCCTGACTAGTCTCCTAGTTCCTGTCGCTGAAAAACATCCCCACAGCATGATGCTGCCACCACCATGCTTCACTGTAGGGATGGTATTGGCCAGGTGATGAGCGGTGCCTGGTTTCCTCCAGACATGACGCTTGCCATTCAGGCCAAAGTGTTCAATCTTTGTTTCATCAGACCAGAGAATTTTGTTTCTCATGGTCTGAGAGTCCTTCAGGTGCCTTTTGGCAAACTCCAGACGGGCTGTCATGTGCCTTTTACTGAGGAGTGGCTTCCGTCTGGCCACTATACCGGCCTGATTGGTGGAGTACTGCAGAGATGGTTGTTCTTCTGGAAGGTTCTCCTCTCTCCACAGAGAAACGCTGGAGCTCTGTCAGAGTGACCATCGGGTTCTTGGTCACCTCCCTGACTAAGGCCCTTCTCCCCCGATCGCTCAGTTTGGCCGGGCGGCCAGCTCTAGGAGGAGTCCTGGTGGTTCCAAACTTCTTCCATTTACGGATGGAGGCCACTGTGCTCATTGGGACCTTCAATGCTGCAGAAATTGTTCTGTACCCTTCCCCAGATCTGTGCCTCGATACAATCCTGTCTCAGAGGTCTACAGACAATTCCTTGGACTTCATGGCTTGGTTTGTGCTCTGACATGCACTGTTAACTGTGGGACCTTATATAGACAGGTGTGTGCCTTTCCAAATCATGTCCAATCAACTGAATTTACCATAGGTGGACTCCAATCAAGTTGTAGAAACATCTCAAGGATGATCAGTGGAAACAGGATGCACCTGAGCTCAAAGGCTGTGAATACTTATGTACATGTGATTTTTTTTTTTTTTTTTTTTTTAATAAATTTGCAAAGATTTCAAACAAACTTCTTTCACATTGTCATTATGGGGTATTGTTTGTAGAATTTTTAGGAAAGTAATGAATTTAATGCTCAGCATGGAAGAAGCCACTGCTCCAAAACCACCATAAAAAAGCCAGACTACAGTTTGCAAGTGCACATGGGGGCAAAGATCTCACTTTTTGGAGAAATGTCCTCTGGTCTGATGAAAAAAAAAATTGAACTGTTTGGCCATAATGACCATCATTATGTTTTGGAGGAATAAGGGTGAGGCTTGCAAGCCGAAGAACACCGTCCCACCTGTGAAGCATGGGGGTGACAGCATCATGTTATTGGGGTGCTTTGCTGCAGGAGGGACTGGTGCACTTCACAGAGCCCGAGGATTTTGAATTCTTTTACATATTGTCTTCCTAGAACAGTTAAGGATCAGGGTGTATCGAATCTCACCGGTTTGACATAAGTATTAAAACTAGCAAAGTGCGCAGAGCTCGCCATTCACATATCCGAACCTCGCATGTGACTCCCGACATTTCACATTCTTAAAATAAAGTAGTGATTCTAACTGACCTGACAGGGAATATTTTTTTATGATTAAATGACAGGAATTGTGAAAAACTGAGTTTAGATGTATTTGGCTCAAGGTATATGTAAACTTCTGACTTCAACTGTACTGTTCCAAACTGTAGCACTAGTGATGTTTCATTCTTGAACGAATCAGTCTTTTTAAAAAATCTTTTAAGTGAACAAATCGTTCTCGTTCACTTCCACACACTGACTTCTCTCCCTTTTGAAGACAATGAGCTGAGCTCTAGTTTGAAGCACGAGACTGCTTTGGTGGCTTTTCAAGCCTGCGAAGATTGACTAAAGCGTGAGCCAGTAGCATTCGAGTTCAGATTGTGAAGGATCATATCATTGGTTTGACCCACTGAACGAAGACGCTTCACTGAATCAGTCAGTCATTCTGAACAAGAGGAGGAGCTGCCTGTCATTCGTTCAGTTCGTCAATCTCGTACAACAGGAAAAGGGGCCGGATGAAATATGAATTTAAGTGAGTGTTGACCACACATTACAATGACATATGGACATTATTGAAACTCATAATTATTTTTTGGGCTAGTATTATGTTTTTTTGTGGAGCTTAATTAAAAAGTTGTGCTCAGCAGTTAAGAATATGATAGATATTCAGACACTTTTTAATAAAGGATAATTAGCCTTGTTCTGAATTTGTTTCAATGCAATGACTCGTTCAAATCTTAAAAGACACTCATTTGTTGCCATTTACTGGCACAAAGGTGTAACTTGCAGAAATGGTCATATAAATGATCAATAAATGAATCAATAAACAAACTGAACAAATCCCCACCACTGAGTAGAGCTGTGATGTGCTCAGTGAAAAATAAATCCAAGATGGCAGATGAGTGAAGATAAATGTTGATTTGAAAAATACTTCCAATTTTTTTCAGGAACAAAATGTTTTGATAAAAATTGTTTTGTCTAATTAAAATGTGCAAAAATTTTAGTGCTGTGTATTTTAATGCTTATTAGAGTATCACATCATTAGCTCATTTTAAACTCCATTGAAATCAACTAAGTTAAATCTGACATGTGCTTCACATGAGGTGCAAGAGTTGATGCCTGTAAAGTGCATTTCAAATCCGATACTTAAGTCGGGACAGCAGACAGCAGGGTGGCTCACAGAGCGCGAGTGATATCATCGTCATTGTGATAAAAGGACTAAATGCAGTGCGTCCACATGAGGCCTGTATACTACCAGACAGCAGAGGAGGAAAGAACAAACATTGTAGAAAAGATTTGTAACTTTGCAGTGCCCAATTTGATCAGACATTTTTATTTTTCCAATTTAAATCTATACAATAACTCACTACATGTACATCAAATTTAAGAGATGTGCAACAACATCTTAAAGTGTAAGAATCCCGTTCTCTTTGCCTTCAGACTGGCTTTGAAATTGAATGTGTTTTTGGTTCACTTCAGTAAGAGGCACCGTTCACCCTCTGCTTTTCTGCTCATGGAGCCAGCACTGATTGAGAAGTGCCTGCATTTGGTTGGTGGCAGGTGTTCATTTCTTTTTCTGGTTACAAGGAGGATAAAAGAGCACATTTGAGAGCTGCTCTGTTGAATCTACAACTACAGTACTCGTGTTCTGGTCTCATCAGGTCAATATGAATACTACCATGGCTATAAAGGCTTTGATGGGAAGGATGGTGCATACGGGCAGAAGTTCAACAGCACAGTGACGTATTACTATGACAACATGAGCAGCACTGACCTGTATAATACAGTGGACCAGGAACTGCTGAAGGACTATATCAAGAGACAAATGTGAGTCAATCACCAGTAATCATGTTTTTTTGCACTGTCTGTTAGATTGTTTGATGTACATGTGAAAGCACACACACACCAGGGCTCCAGACTGCAACTACAATTGTTGCAAATGGGACAAAAAAGTGCCTCCTAATTAAAAATCTAGTCACCGTTTGTCAATATGCACTTTTATCAGATTTCATCTGTTGAAGGTTTTTTGTTAATTAATAAATGTGCGTAGTGTGTGCCAGTGTGTCCTGTGCTGTTATTGAGCATATTTCTGTTGCGTAGTGCCCGCTGCACACAAAAACAAACACTGAAGTCCTCAGTGATTCTTGAGACATTAGACAACACATGACCCTTCATCGCTTCCAACCATTTGTTTTTAAAGTAGAAACATTTCCCCATTGAAATTAATTGGAGATGATCATTAGCATTAGATTTTCTCTTTATTAAAATTATGACATTATATTAGCACTCACCCAGAAGCATTACTATTGAGGAAGAGGTTGGTTCTAAAAATATGCCTGTCTTATAAGGTTTCAAAGTGGTGTCCCTTTTTTTTTTTTTTGTCAACACCTTCAGGTATTTATGAAAACATTTTAAAAATCAGGCAGCATTAAAGTCAGTCTTCCCATATTTCACCAGCTGTGAGGTCAGTAGTGTCACACAGTCTCTGGCAATTAATGTCTCTCTAAAGACGCTTTAAGCCTGTATGGCACTCTACCTTGTCCAAAAAAGGACAAAAAACACAGTAAAACCACTTAATGTTGGCGATATGACTCGTACTATATTCCATGTCTTGTGTAACCATACAATAGCTTTGTGTGATAAACAGATCAAAGTTTAAGTCATTATTTTATTTCTGCAGTGTGCATGACATTGTTGTTGATCTGTTTTTTTGTTTGTTTCTGCAGCGAGTATTACTTCAGTGTTGATAATCTGGAGCGAGATTTCTTCTTGCGTAGAAAGATGGATCAAGAGGGCTTCTTGCCCATTGCTCTGATCAGCAGCTTTCACCGCGTGCAGGCTCTGACGACAGACATCAACCTCATTTTAGAGGTTTGTTCTAATGGTCGACCGATAGATTGTTGGAAGAAAGCCGATAACTGATTTATCACCCAAATTTTTAAAATCGATATATTGAATGTTAAACCTTTTCTCAATCTATCCTTACTAAATTAGTTTTGGTTTTTCATAGCCTGTATATTTACCAGATGAAGGGTTATAACAGTTCCAGAAGCAACTATCACCGCAGATTAATTGGCAAAAACTTTAAATCGGTCTACCTCTAGTTTTTTCATCAAATTTTTTTGTTTTTACTGTATAAGAGATGCACTGGCATTTATCAGCCCTGATATTTTGCTGTATATTCAGGCGCTTAAGGACAGTAATGAAGTGGAGATTACGGATATGAAAATTCGCTGCAAGGAGGATCCTGAAAAATGGCCACTGCCTGGGTTGTCTTTACAGGATCAATCCCAGACTGATTTTTCTCAGTTCATCAACTGCCCAGAGTTTGTGCCCAGGACTGTTGTGGACGATCAGACAGGTGACTGCAGACTTGACATACAATCGTCCATGACTAAAAGCATGTTTTCTATATGTTGGCCTAATAACAGAAGGACTGATACTGTGCAGGTTCTCCAAGAGCATCCACGCCGGTACAGCCAAAGCCAGAGGAAGTTAGTAATCTGAAGAGCATGCCGAAGGGTTTATCAGCCAGTCTGCCTGATCTGGACTCGGAGTCGTGGATTGAAGTGAAGAAGAGGCCCAGACCCTCACCAGCTCGACCCAAGGTACAGAGAAGCTCTCTCTCTCATCCAGATCCAAGTGGCAGTTTGACACTCACACCATCAATTGCATCACACCTTTTTCCCAGTACGTATGTGGTCATTTGTTATAATATATTGTTACATGTTTATTAGGGATATCGAATTTCGTTATATCACGAACCACAAAATTTACGAACCATATTGTGGCATAACTTGATATTTCTAAATTTGCAACATTGTTTTCTGTCCATGTGATCATAAATGAAATAACCCGACAAACATAATAATCTCTCTATCGCTTGATTTTACCACTACTGCGCTTCTTTTCTACAATATTTACAGGGTTCACACAAGGTCCTTAAAGTGCTTGAATTTAGCTTTTAGAAACGTAAGTACTGGAATACCTGAGAGGGTCTGGTTAGCTCTTAACTCAAGTAAAGACACTGAGTACCACACCTGGAGTCGCAAGTTCGAATCCAGGGCATGCTGAGTGACTCCAGTCAGGCCTCCTAAGCAACTAATTGGCCCGGTTGCTAGGGTGGGTAGAGTCATGTTGGGTTAACCTCCTCGTGGTCGCTATAATATGGTTCTCGCTCTTGGTGGGGCGTGTGGTGAGTTGTGCGTGGATGCCGCAGAGAATAGCGTGAGCCTCCATAAGCGCTAAGTCTCCGCGGTAACGCGCTCAGCAAGCCACGTGATAAGATGCACGGATTGACTGTCTCAGACGTGGAGTCAACTGATATTTGTCCTCCGCCACCCAGATTGAGGTGAGTCACTACGCCACAACGAGGACTTGGAGCGCATTGGGAATTGGGCATGCCAAATTGGGGAGAAAAAAAATAAAATAAGTAAAAATACTGGAATACCTGGAAAACCGCCTTGTTTTGATAAAAAGTGCTTGAGATTAAAGTGGATCGTTTCCTCCGTGTAATGTGTCCCCAAAGATGAGACGACTCCACTTTCATTGAATTATGTGTCTTAATACCCTTTGTTCTTTACAGTCAGATAAAGTAGAAAGAAATAAGAAAGTTTATCTCACACAGCATGGATGCGCTAAAGAAACCAAGAGATTGTCGTTGATGTTCGCTGAACTCTTAAAGTGACCGTACACTTTTTAGCGTTTCTTATACAAATGAAAGTAAACTCAATGTTTTTACTTGTAAATTGTACACATTATTTCATACAGTGATTGCTCATATCATTATTATACAGTGTATACAATTTCATTATATAATATTAATATAATGTAGAATTTTTGTATTTTTACAAAGTTAAATTTTTATTAAAATAATGATGACAAACAAATTATTAAAGTATAAATATACATATATTCCCATATGTAATATATATATAGTTCTATTGCTTGTTTTGCAGCTGATCAGCCTGAAGGTAGCTCACTATTGTTGAAAGCTTATTTGTTTGTGATCTTTTCTTACAGAAAAAGGTATATGAGCAACTCTTATTTTTTAAACTTTGAGAATTGTGTATTAAAGAACCTTATTTTGATTATAAATTATAATGTTTATTTTGTTCAAATATTTTTTCAGAAAATTTTCGGAAATATTTTGTCATTTAAGTGTTATTATTGAATTGAGATTATTTTGAATTGTGAACCTTATATCCTACATCAAATTGAATCGTGAGAACCATATCATCCTATCCCAAATGTTTATTGTTTACATGCATACTTTGTACTATTTACAATTATTTATATTGATTTGTAGTCAACACAAATAGCAGCTAAAACTGTACGGTCTCTTTAAGAATGGCGGCAGTGCTGTACTGTTTTGATTGAACGAGCGCACCTAACGAGACCGCATCAGATTGGAATTAGATGCTTATGTTTGTTGTTGTTGATCAACAACTGACTATAAAAAACAGAAAGGGTGTTAAAAAAGGCATTACGCAATGACATATAGATTGCATGGATCTCCAAACCAAACTTTTACTCAACATGCAGTGAAAGGATCTCACTGCTGAACTTCTTCACTATACTACACAATCACTGCTGAGTGAAATCTGAACATTTAGCAGCCAGTAGATAATCATAGACATTTTTTGTCGCATAGTGCAAAATTTTGTCACATATACGTGTGATTTACTCGCATTGTAGAGAGTATAGAGTAAAAGATCAATCTTGGGATTTAAGAATCGATATCGAGTAGGGCTGGGCAGTATGGTGATATATATCGTATAGAATAAAATGTCAGCCAGTTGAGATTTTTCAGTACTGTCTATATTCCGGTATGTAAATATTTGTGTGCACGATGCTCCTCCTTGCTGCACATTAAACTGATAGCGAGAGACAAACATGGAGAAAGATGAACACAGAACGCAGGATGACTCCAAATCAAGTCAAACTCAGAAGAAATAAATTTTTTGCATTTAAAGGAACCGTTTTCTCCCGTTCATTGATGAAAGCGGTCTTTCTGCTGCACGTGCACAGCGTTTGTGGGAGGAGAGAGAGTGCCTCGGGTTCGAATCACTTAACATTCTGAGAGAAAATGAGGAAGAGCTGATTAATAAAACACTGCGTCTCTGTGGTGTGAAATGGACCCTCTCCGCTAAAAGCCCCGCTGTTCTTTAGTGTTGCTGATGCCCTCAAGTTTTCCTACCTGCGTCTCTACCTCCGCAAACACAGAGAAGCGATCACACTGAGTTTATTCCCTCAGGAATTATTACATAAATGACACCTTAGTCAACTGTGCATTTATATCTAGTAGGCTATATAGTTGCCAAAAAGTTTTGCAGTGTCCAGTGGAAGGCTAAATTCAAAACAAATACCTGATGGAGGTGTTTGCTCCAGAATAAAAATAAAAATGTTATTAATAAAAAGCCTTATTTTTTTGCTTGGATTGAAAAATGTTGCGTAGAAAATAAACCGATCAAATATTATTTTATTAATTTATTGATTGAGAACATTTTTATTCATTGCAATGGACATGACAGGTTACCATTAGGCTACTTTGGACATCTTTTTAAATAAAGAAACATAATTTTTTTCAGAATGTTTTGAATCACTTTACGTCAAAATAGATGTAAAAGTAGGCTTATGCCTATATCTTCATGTATATCTTTATCAACCAAAACTTTTAAGAATATCAATATCCAGGGGGCCTGGATAGGTCAGTGAGTATTGTCAGTGAGACAGCCAGGTCTTCTAAGCAACCAAATTGGCCCGGTTGCTAGGGAGGGTAGAGTCACATGGGGTAACCTCCTCGTGGTCGCGATTAGTGGTTCTCGCTCTCAATGAGGCACGTGGTAAGTTGTGTGTGGATTGTGGAGAGTAGCATGAGCCTCCACATGCTGTGAGTCTCCGCGGTGTCATGCACAACGAGTCACATGATAAGATGTGCGGATTGACTGTCTCAGATGCGGAGGCAACAGAGACTTGTCCTCCACCACCCGGATTGAGGTGAGTAACCGTGCCACCACGAGGACCTACTAAGTAGTGGGAATTGGGCTTTCCAAATTGGGAGAAAAGGGGATAAAAAAAAAAAAAAATTGGTTAATTTTTCAGAACAAAAACATAACTATATCGTGATATAAAATGACTTATACTGTGATATGGAATTTTGGTCATATCGCCCACTCCTAATATTGAGATTGTTCAAATGAAGATCGCGATGCATCAGATAATCAATCACATTTTTACTAATTTCTAGCTGTCCGTGTGTGAAGCAAGTGTTGCACTGATGTTAAAACGCTCGTTGCAGAAAGCGGAAGAGGCACACACACCAGTGCGGTCCAGTCTAGTGTCAGCTGAAGACCAGGAGGAGCCTGAGGAACTGGACTTCATGTTTGATGAGGAGATGGAGCAGATCGACGGGAGACGCAACACCTTCACCGATTGGTCGGACGAGGATTCGGACTGTGAAATCGACGATCGAGACGTCAACAAGATTCTAATAGTTACTCAAACGCCACCTTACCTGCGCAAACATCCGGGAGGAGATCGCACGGGAAATCACACGTCACGCTCCAAACTAACCAGTGAACTAGTCAAAATCATTAATGATGGACTTTACTACTATGAGCAAGACCTCTGGGATGACACGTATGAGCCTGAATATGCCACGATCAAGGTGAGTTGCTCATTAATGTCATTGTGATTTTGTTCAAGCAGAGCTCTGGCAGGATCGGTGTGTGGATTTGCCGTCAATTAGTATGTTGATTACTGATGATTCTTGAATAGTTCTCTGGTACATTGAGGCATAAATAGACTAGAGATTTTTTTTTTTATTGAAAAAATTGAAATCGGAATAGAATCACATTTCACTTCAGTGTAAATTTTGTCAGAAGTGATGGATTGTCCATTGTTGCTGTTGTCACAGTGGCAGATATTAGTGTTTGCATATAGTGTTAAACTGTCCATTATTGCAAAAATTTTGCTGCCGAGGTATAGGAGATGCAAACGTCTGACAAGCATTTGCGGAAAACAAATGTTTTTGTTTGCAGTGAATGACTAGTTTTTGCTATAGTAGTTCCAGCAGATGTAGGATGTATTAAAGTGACATTGGGCTGATTGTGTGGTCCATTCATTCGTTTATCCAGATGTGTGCTTGTATTTGAGTTTAATTTCAGTGGTTCTTCTGCCAGATTCTAGGTGTGTGTCCATTCTGGTGTGTGTTTCTGGAAATGGCAACACAAAATGCTCTTGTGTTTGTTGTGCTCTTTGTGTGGTGCTCTTTGTGCTGTTCATGTGTGCATGCAGTAACGGCAGCAGTGTTAGCCATGCTGCTAGAAACACTACACTTAGCTTCAGTCTGACAAGCAGGTGTGGGGGTCATGGATCCAGTAAGCTCAGAGGTATGATCTTTAACACATGAACTGATGGGAAAATCAATATTATTTCACTGTGTATTGGTTGTGGTTTGTTCTTGTGACTCTGACTGCTTCCTTTGTGTCTTACACTCACTATTTTATGATCAAATATATTGATATGCTTACAGGTGGAAGTGGTCATCTGCGTATGTATATCGGCTATTGTACAACAGCTTCAAACATGGCTCATCCTTAGCTCAGGAACATTAGTTTTACTGTTTTGTTTTAGACTGAAATGTTACAAGTCAGACTTGTCATTCATTAATCACGTTTTGAGTTATTTTTTGGTTTGTGTCCAAAGTAAAAAGACAATAATCAACTGGGATGAAATACCATTCATTCGTTAAGTATTTAATTGACTGGATTATCCAAAAATAAGCATGACCACATGCAGTGTTCCCACTCTCATGCAAAACCTTGAAACATTACTGGAAAAGTCCATACCTGGAAAAGTCATGGAAATCAATAAAATCTTAAAAGTGATGGCAGTTACTATTGTGATTGTGTTTCTCACTTATAGTTCAAGTTTAGGCTAATATTTTCAGAAGTCATTTATACATAATTTACATAGTTTCATATGATAAATAGTGATACAGTGTCAAGAAGTATGTGAACCCTTTCTAATTTTCTGCATTAATTGTTCATAAAATGTGATCTCATCTTCATGTGCTTAAGCTAACAACACACAAACAGTTATAATATTTCATGTATTTATTGAACACATCCCATTAAACATTCACAATACTGTTGAAAAATAAGTGAACCCTTGGATTCAACTCAAGATGTTGTATGTTTAAATTGCGTTGTGTTAATTTGATGTTATTGTAAATTGGTATATGTCTCATCACTGTCACCACTGCTATGTTGATCGGAACTACACCCAAGAATTTCACACAGCATTGCACTTGTGTATATGGCTGTGTGACAAAGTGATTTGATTTGATTTATAACTGGTCAATCCATCTTTGGCAGCAATAACCTCAACCAAGCATTTCCGGTAGCTGCAGATTAGACCTGCGCAACGTTCAGAAGGTATTTTGGACCATTCTTCCTTTGAGTTGCTTCAGCTCAGCCATATTCTTAGGATGTCTGGTGTGAACGGCTCTATTGAGATCATTCAGCAGCATCTCTATTGGATCTGGGCTCTGAATGGGCCACTCCAAAAGGTGGATTTTATTTTTTCTAAGTCATTTGGTAGTGGATTTACTTTGTAACCCTATGTTTAGGGTTATTGTCCTGCTGCATCACCTAACTTCTACTGAGCTTCAGCTGGCAAACAGCCACCCTGACTTTATCCTGTAGGATATCTTGATACACTTGTGAAGTATTTTTTTCCCTCAGTGATGGCAAGCAGTCCAGTCCACAAAGCAGCAAAGCAGCCCCAAATCATGATGCTCTCTCCACCATACTTCACCGTTGGGATGATGTTTTCATGTTGGTATACGGTGCCCTTTTTATGCCATAAGTAGTGCTGCATGTTCTTCCCAAACAATTCAACCTTAGTTTCATCAGTCAACAAAGCATTTTCCCTGTAGCATTGTGGAGTGTCAATGTTTATTTTGGCAAACTTCAGGCGTGCAGCAATGTTTTTGCTGGAAAGCAGCAGCTTCCTTTGGTGTCCTGCCATGGACACCATGCTTGTTTAATGTTTTCTGTATAGTAGACTCATGAATAGAGATGTTAACCAGTTCCATTGATTCCTTCAAGTCTTTAGCTGTCACTCTAGGGTTCTTTTTACCTCATTGAGCATTCTGCATTGTGCCCTTTGAGTCACCTTGGCTGGACGGCCACTTCTAGTGAGAGTAGCTACAGTACTAAATCGTCTCCATTTATAGGCAATTTGTGGTCTATGAATAACTGTGGACAGATGAATATCTGAGCTCTTCGAGATAACTTCGTAACCCTTTCCAGCTTTATGCAAAGCAATAATTCTTGATCGTAGGTCTTCTGAGATCTCTTATTAACAAGGCATGGTCCACGTCAGAAGATGCTTCTTGTAAATAGTAAACACAAA
Organism: Myxocyprinus asiaticus; assembly: GCF_019703515.2. Lineage (NCBI taxonomy): Eukaryota > Metazoa > Chordata > Actinopteri > Cypriniformes > Catostomidae > Myxocyprinus > Myxocyprinus asiaticus. The sequence goes on along the minus strand of NC_059381.1, from coordinate 42,118,122 downwards.
ATGTTTGAGTGCTTTTTATAAGTCAAAGTAGCTCTAACTCATACCTCCAATCTCGTTTCATTAATTGGATCCCAGGTTTGCCAACTCCTGACTCTAATTAGCTTTTGTTGACGTCATTAGCATAGGGGTTCACATACCTTTTCCAACCTACACTGTGAATGTTTGAATTATGTATTCAGTATGTACAAGAACAATACAATAATCTGTGTTATTAGTTAAAACAGATTGTGTACGTTCATTATTCTAACTCGGATGAAGATCAAACCAGATTTTAAGACAAATTTATACATAACTGCAGGTAATTCCAAAGTGTTCACATACTTTTTCTTGACACTGTATATGATTTACTTTATGGCTTTAGAAAATTGCATAGGGTAGAATGACATAAATACTATTTTAAATATTAAAATATTTAGAAACACTTAAAATATGCTGTTCCGGTTTCTGCTTTGGAAGAAGAATGCACATGAATAAACCGTTAAATGGAACTGAAAGTCACGAAACTGATTCAGGTTTTCAGTTTCCAACCCTAATAATGATGTTTGATTTGTGAGTGAATCATTATTTTTGAGAAGGTTTTTTTTAATGAATTAGTCAAACCAGTTCACAAATCAGTCTGAATGATTCATTAGCAAAATAATCTCAATTATTACCGATTAACAATCTTTATTCTGTATTCACAAACAACTGAAATTCAATGGTCAAAAAATATGGGAACCCTCTACATGGATATTAAATAAATAAAAATGTGTTATATATACTGTTACTGTGATAAGTTTTTGGTTATACCGCCTACCCCATTGACTTGTACTGTTTATAATATCTTGTAAGTAATATCTTAGGTTTTTGCTCTGTCTGAACTACAGCAAGAAGTGGAGAACTTCAAGAAAGTTCATCTGATCAGCCGAGAGGAGTTTGACTGTTTGACCCCTGAACCGCCTGTTGACCCAAACCAGGAAGTTCCTCCTGGACCACCGCAGCCCCAGCAGAGTGAGTATTGTGTTTTGTTGAGTGGCCTTCAGAATGTATGTGTTCTTGTTCATATATTCAGAGATGCTGTGTTGCTGTATGACGGGTGTTTGTTTCTCATTCTGTAGTCCCCACAGAAGCCCTCGCTAACAAACTGTTTGGTGCCCCGGAACCCTCCGCAATCGCTCGCTCACTTCCAACTACAGTGCCTGACTCGCCCAACTACCGCAGTGCACGCACGCCTCGAACACCTCGTACCCCTCGGCTGAAGGACCCCACACAAACACCTCGTTTCTATCCTGTGGTAAAAGAATGCCGACCACTAGATACCAAAGTAAGTGTATGAACTTACAGCACTGTTACTCTTTTAGAACAGGAACTCTACGCAAGTACGCCAACACATTGCCAGTATGCAGTCCTGTTGTACGTAACGTGTGTTATTGAAATACTGTGTACTTGAGAGGATGATAGTTACCCTCAAATGTGTGTGCCATAAACTGGATGTGATGTTATTTTTGTAGCTAGAAAAAAAAACTTTTTCGGAAAGACAAAAATTACACTGGCGGCCAAAAGTTTGGAATAATGTATAGATTTTGCTGTTTTGGAAGGAAATTGGTACTTTAATTCACCAAAGTGGCATTCAGCTGATCACAAAGTATAGTCAGGACATTACTGATGTAAAAAAAACAGCACCATCACTATTTGAAAAAAAGTCATTTTTGATCAAATCTAGACAGGCCCCATTTCCAGCAGCCATCACTCCAACACCTTATCCTTGAGTAATCATGATAAAGTGCTAATTTGGTACTAGAAAATCACTTGCCATTATATCAAACACAGTTGAAAGCTGTTTGGTTCGTTAAATGAAGCTTAACATTGTCTTTGTGTTTGTTTTTGAGTTGCCACAGTATGCAATAGACTGGCATGTCTTCAGGTCAATATTACAGTGCATCCGGAAAGTATTCACAGCGCTTCACTTTTTCCACATTTTGTTATGTTACAGCCTTATTCCAAAATGGATTAAATTAATTTTTTTCCTCAAAATTCTATAAACAATACCCCATAATGACAACATGAAAGAAGTTTGCTTAATCTTTGCAAATTTATTAAAAATAAAAAACAAAACAAAAATCACATGTACATAAGTATTCACAGCCTTTGCCATGACACTCAAAATTGAGCTCAGGTGCATCCTGTTTCCACTGATCATCCTTGATGTTTCTAAAACTTGATTGGCATCCACCTGTGGTAAATTCAGTTGATTGGACATGATTTGGAAAGGCACACACCTGTCTATATAAGGTCCCACAGTTAACAGTGCATGTCAGAGCACAAACCAAGCCATGAAGTCCAAGGAATTGTCTATAGACCTCCGAGACAGGATTCTATCGAGGCACAGATCTGGGGAAGGGTACAGAAAAATTTCTGCAGCATTGAAGGTCCCAATGAGCACAGTGGCCTCCATCCGTAAATGGAAGAAGTTTGGAACCACCGGGACTCCTCCTAGAGCTGGCCGCCCGGCCAAACTGAGCGATCGGGGGAGAAGGGCCTTAATCAGGGAGGTGACCAAGAGCCCGATGGTCACTCTGACAGAGCTCCAGCATTTCTCTGTGGAGAGAGGAGAACCTTCCAGAAGAACAACCATCTCTGCAGCACTCCACCAATCAGGCCTGTATGGTAGAGTGGCCAGACGGAAGCCACTCCTCAGTAAAAGGCACATGACAGCCCGCCTGGAGTTTGCCAAAAGGCACCTGAAGGACTCTCAGACCATGAGAAACAAAATTCTCTGGTCTGATGAAACAAAGAATGAACACTTTGGCCTGAATGGCAAGCGTCATGTCTGGAGGAAACCAGGCACCGCTCATCACCTGGCCAATACCATCCCTACAGTAAAGCATGGTGGTGGCAGCATCATGCTGTGGGGATTTTTTTCAGCGACAGGAACTGGGAGACTAGTCAGGATTGAGGGAAAGATGAATGCAGCAATGTACAGAGACATCCTTGATGAAAACCTGCTCCAGAGCGCTCTGGACCTCAGACTGGGGCGAAGGTTCATCTTCCAACAGGACAACGACCCTAAGCACACAGCCAAGATAACAAAGGAGTGGCTACAGGACAACTCTGTGAATGTCCTTGAGTGGCCCAGCCAGAGCCCAGACTTGAACCCGATTGAACATCTCTGGAGAGATCTGAAAATGGCTGTGCACTGATGCTCCCCATCCGACCTGATGGAGCTTGAGAGGTCCTGCAAAGAAGAATGGGAGAAACTGCCCAAAAATAGGTGTGCCAAGCTTGTAGCATCATACTCAAAAAGACTTGAGGCTGTAATTGGTGCCAAAGGTGCTTCAACAAAGTATTGAGCAAAGGCTGTGAATACTTGTGTACATGTGATTTTTTTTTTTTTTTTTTTTTTTTTTTTAATAAATTTGCAAAGATTTCAAACAAACTTCTTTCACGTTGTCATTACGGGGTATTGTTTGTAGAATTTTGAGGAAAATAATGAATTTTAATCCATTTTGGAATAAGGCTATAAAATAACAAAATGTGGAAAAAGTGAAATGCTGTGAATACTTTCCGGATACACTGTAGGTCACAAATGGCAAAAAAGAAACCGCTTTCTATAGAAACACATCAGTCAATCATTGTTTTGAGGAATGAAGGCTATACAATGCTTGAAATTGCCAAAAAAACCTGAAGATTTCATACAAAGGTGTATACTGCAGTCTTCAAAGACAAAGGACAACTGGCTCTAACAAGGACAGAAAGAGATGTGGAAGGCCAGATGTACAACCAAACAAGTGGATAAGTACATCAGAGTCTCTAGTTTGAGAAATATCCTCAGCTGACAGCTTCATTGAATTCTACCCGCTCAACACCAGTTTCATGTACAACAGTAAAGAGAAGACTCAGGGGTGCAGGCTTTATGGGAAGAATTGCAAAGAAAAGGGCAATTTTGGAACAGAAAAACAAAAAGAAAAGGTTAGAGTATGTAAAGAAACACAGACATTGGACAACAGATAATTGGAAAAGAGTGTTATGGATCTTCACCCCATTGAGCTTTTGTGGGATCAGCTAGACTGTAAGGTGCGTGAGAAGTGCCCGACAAGACAGCCACATCTATGACAAGTGCTATAGGAAGCGTGAGATGTCACCTGAGTATCTAGACAAACTGACAGCTAGAATGCCAAGGATCTTCAAAGCTGTCATTGCTGCACGTGGAGGATTTTTTGATGAGAACTCTTTGAAGTAGTTTAAGAAATTCTGAAAAAAAAAATTCAAATTGTAATAGTAATTTTTCATGTTATTAATGACCTGACTATACATTGTGATCATTTGAATTCCACTTTGGTGAATAAAAGTACCAGTTTCTTTCCATAAGAGCAAAATCTGTACATTATTCCAAACTTTTGGTCGCCAGTGTACATAGAATAATTTACACCAGGGGTAGCCAGTCCTGCTCCTGAAGGATTATTTATTTATTTATTTTTTTTTTTGCCAATTCATTTGGAATTAATCCAATGTTTTCTATTTAAAAAAATTAGGTAAATTATGGGAATTTTCATATAAAAAAAATACAATGGCAATATTTGTTGACAATTATATATTTATTTCATTAAAAACTGTTTTGGTGATAACATGTAATTGAAACATAAAACATGAAATATGTAACTGCAAGACTTTATGCAGTTTTTTTTAATCAAGTCATTTTGTGTAATTTCATCAGAAATCTGAGGTACCAGGGCTGGTATCTTACCAAAGCCAAAATATTGTTATCGGAGCAACCCTAGTTTTCTGAGCAGAAACTATGGTTCATGTACTTGTGTAGAGTGTATTCCGTGCCTATATGTATTTAGGGCAGATTTGGTCCGTGCAAATTTAGTTTGTCCTTTTTTCAGACACCCCGGAAAAGAAAGACGCGACACAGCTCCAATCCACCCATGGAGTGTCATGTTGGCTGGGTGATGGACTCGAGAGAGCATCATCGTTCACGAACAGCCTCGGTCAGGTGAGAACACCTCAGTATTATCAACAAATCTTCAGTGGTGCTTTAAGGTCATGTAGGTTGTCTGTTGTACATTAGTGATTGTTCTAGGCGATGTTAATGCCAAAATGCCCAAATATTCCTTTCCAAGTTGAGGCTGATTACTCATTGGCTCTTTTCTCTTTGTAGTTCAAATGCATCTCCCTCTGAAGGCCCCGCTGGGACAGGGAATTACGGCTGCACGCCACAGTCGCTGCCCAAGTTCCAGCACCCCTCACACGAGCTGCTCAAAGAGAACGGATTCACGCAACATGTTTATCACAAGTACCGGCGGCGCTGCCTCAACGGTGAGTTCCAGAATAACTCTCATCAGCAGGTGTAATCAGATGTGAGAATCACGACGTCTTCTCATGGCTGATTTGTGTCTCCTGCAGAGCGCAAGCGGCTAGGCATCGGCCAGTCTCAGGAGATGAACACACTCTTCCGCTTCTGGTCATTCTTCTTGCGAGATCATTTCAACAGAAAGATGTACGAGGAATTCAGACAGCTCGTAGTGGAAGACGGAAAGGAAGGATACAGGTATGATGCCCTCTTTATATAGACCATGAAAAATCATGAAATATATCAGATATTGTTCATTTGATCATGATTGGCACTTGGACTTGATCAAGAATCTGAATGTTGATCTTGGCTTGACAAAGCCTGGCCTTAAAGTTTAAAAAAAGTTTGAAGGCTTGGGGTTTGAAGGTCTTACAGTAAGACAAACAGATCGACAGACAGACAGAAAGAAATATAAGTTTAAAGGTGCAATATGTAACAATTTTCATGTAATATTTGCCTTTTTTTTGCCAATGTGTGAACGGCTTGTAACACAACTTAAAAAATTAGCCCTTCCCAGACTTCCTAGGTTGCCTATTAAAGCCTGTAGACTGATTTTCATGCGAAGGGAGCGGGTCGCTTTTGCCGGGGAAATCCAAAGGATGTGACGTTTATGCGCGCTCCCGAGAGCCTTGCCTCGGTGCTTTTCTTCCGCTATTCAACAGCGACAACAAACTGCAACACTAGGTAACGTTATCTTAGAGATGGAATCCAGCAAACGTCCGGCTCCCAGCACAACACTGACTCCTACACAAACTCTGAGTTAGCCAAAAAAACAAAAAACATTTATCTACTGAATCTCATCTGGCTAAGCGGGAACGTGATCGAGCGAAAGCTAGAGTGAACATCGGCAGGGCATTTGATTCCTGGAGGGACCTTCGTTTGGTTTTGGGGATCAAAACTGACCCTGAATTGGTGTTCTTCTTATTGGACAGGTAAGCTTACAAAACTGCAAAGCATGTGAAATATAGTGCCATAAGGATTGATCTGTGTCATTTTACCTAACTACAATAACACATGAAATGATTGCTAGACAAAGTTCAAGATAATGCAAAAAGACCCATTCATTAGTGTAATGTAACTTGGTTATACAGAAAATATATACATTCTAGTATTATAAAGCAATAGCGCATCAATATATCAAAATGACAGTTGTGATGGAATCACATCAATACTGAATTGTCAAAATATTTATAATGTACATTCTATTTTATAAACAGCTACTGTCATCATCCACCAAATTTAGCTAACAGCTATTGATAAAGCTGGCTAGCTAGCTAATGCCGACATAGGCTATCGTATAAATGCAGTCAATGTATCATGCAAAGAAAAGTGATTACTTCAAACTACAGACTCGCATAGTCAGACCTATATCCACACTTTGTTTTAGCCCTGTTCCAGCGCTGGAGAGTCAAATATAATATACAGTCTCAAAGTTCGTAGTTAAACAATCATAACTGTGTAATTTTAATTATGCTACCTCATCTGTCAGCATGATGCCGGTGAATCACGTAGTCTCTTTGTACGTTACGTCATTGTCTTAGCCGATGCTCGCGTCCCTATGGAGTGTGTGCACGAGCAACGGGTAGCTGGATGCAGTTCAATTAACGGCCACAGGTGTCAATAATAACAAGGGTTTTTGAATCTTACTGCATCTTTAAATAGAATATCAGTATGTTGGCTTTATCAAGACAACATAAATATTGTTATACTATTCATTTTAACTGTTTTAAAAACCGTAATTGTATTTCAATATTTTTTAAAGCGTATATTTTATATTTCAAAACACAATTCCTTCACTTTTAAGAAATAATACTACTGAAGGTTTATCTTTTCTTTTACCTTCAGTCCTATCTCAGAACTCTTATACCAGCTTGACATTTAAAAAAAAATAATATATATATATATATATAGATACACACACACACACACACACACACACCTATCAGCCACAACATTAAAACCACCTGCCTAATATTGTGTAGGTCCCCTTTGTGCCACCAAAACAGCGCCAACCTTCATCTGAGATGCTATACTTCTCACCAAAATGGTACTGAGCGGTTATCGGCGTTACCGTAGACTTTGTCAGTTCGAACCAATCTGGCCATTCTCTGTTGACCTCTCTCATCAACAAGGCATTTCCGGTGGCCTGGGTAGCTCAGCGAGTATTGATGCTGACTACCACCGCTGGAGTCATGAGTTCGAATCCAGGGTGTGCTGAGTGACTCCAGCCAGGTCTCCTAAGCAACCAAATTGGCCCGGTTGCTAGGGAGGGTAGAGTCACATGGGGTAATCTCCTCGTGGTCGCAATGAGTGGTTCTCGCTCTCAATGGGGCGGGTGGTAATTTGTGTGTGGATCGCGGAGAATAGCATGAGCCTCCCATGCTGCGATTCTCCGCAATGTCATGCACAACGAGCCACGTGATAATATGCGTGGATTGACCATCTCAGAAGCAGAGGCAACTGAGACTTGTCCTCCGCCACCCGGATTGAGGTGAGTAACTGCGCCACCATGAGGACCTACTAAGTAGTGGGAATTGGGCATTCAAAATTGGGAGAAAAAGGATAAAATAAAAAATGTTTTAAAAAAAAAGATATTTCCATCCACAGAATTGCCCCTCACTGGATGTTTTTTGTTTTTGGCAAATTATAGAGACTGTTGTGCGTGAAAATCCCAGATCAGCAGTTACAGAAATACTCAAACCCGCCAATCTGGCACCAACAATCATCCATGTGATTATCTAATCAGTCAATCGTGTGGCTGCAGTGCATAAAATCATGCAGATACATTTCAGGAGCTTCAGTTAATGTTCACATCAACCATCAGAATGGGGGGAAAAAATTTGATCACAGTGATTTGGACCGTGGCATGATTGTTGGTGCCAGATGGGCTGGTTTGAGTATTTCTGTAACTGCTGATCTCCTGAAGTGTACATGTGGATGTATTTAAGGTCTACCTTAAAACTCTGTGCCTCTTTGCTTGACATCATGGGAAAATCAAAATAAATCAGCCAAGACCTCAGAAAAAAAATTGTGGACCTTCAAGTCTGGTTCATCCTTGGGAGCAATTTCCAAACACCTGAAGTTACCACACTCATCTGTATAAACAATAGTATGCAAGTATAAACACCATGGGACCATGCAGCCATCATACCACTCAGGAAGGAGACGCGTTCTGTCACCTAGAGATGAACGTAGTTTGGTGCAAAAAGTGCAAATCAATCCCAGAACAACAGCAAAGGACCTTGTGAAGATGCTGGAGAAAACAGGTAGACAAGTATCTATATCCACAGTAAAACAAGTCCTATATCGACATAACCTGAAAGGCTGTTCAGCAAGGAAGAAGCCACTGCTCCAAAACCGCCATAAAAAAGCCAGACTACAGTTTGCAAGTGCACATGAAGACAAAGATCTTTTTGGAGAAATGTCCTCTGGTCTGATGAAACAAATATTGAACTGTTTGGCCATAATGACCATCGTTATGTTTTGAGGAAAAAGGTGAGGCTTGCAAGCTGAAGAACACCATCCCAAACATGAAGCATGAGGGTGGCAGCATCATGTTGTGGGGGTGCTTTGCTGCAGGAGGGACTGGTGCACTTCACAAAATAGATGGCATCATGAGGAAGGAAAATTATGTGGATATATTGAAGCAACATCTCAAGACATCAGCCAGGAAGTTAAAGTTCGGTCGCAAATGGGTCTTCCAAAAGGACAATGACACCAAGCATACCGCCAAAGTCATGGCAAAATGGCTTAAGCACAGCAAAGTCAAGGTATTGGAGTGGCCATCACAAAGCCCTGACCTCAATCCGATAGAAAATTTGTGAGCAGAACTGAAAAAGCATGTGCGAGCAAGGAGGCCTACAAACCAGACTCAGTTACACGAGTTCTGTCTGGAGGAATGGGCCAAAATTCCAGCAACTTATTGTGAGAAGCTTGTGGAAGGCTACCCAAAACATTTGACCCAAGTTAAACAATTTAAAGGCAATGCTAACAAATACTAACAAAGTGTATGTAAACTTCTGACCCACTGGGAATGTGATGAAATAAATAAAAGCTGAAATACATAATTCTCTCTACTATTATTCTGACATTTCACATTCTTAAAATAAAGTAATGATCCTAACTGACCTAAGATAGGGAATGTTTTCTATGATTAAATGTCAGGAATTGTGAAAAACTGAGTTTAAATGTATTTGGCTAAGGTGTATGTAAACTTCTGACTGTGTGTATGTATGTATGTATATGTGTGTGTGTGTGTGTGTGTGTGTGTGTGTATGTATATATATATATATATATATATATATATATAAAATGTAATTCATGAATGGAAATGTTTTTTGTCACATTCATATTCTGTATGATGTTTTTTTTTCATGGGTCTGAACACCCATAAAATAATAGTGAAGGATGAAGTGACAGTCATGATGTTGTGTTTGTCAGGTATGGGCTTGAGTGCCTCTTCAGGTTTTACAGTTATGGACTGGAGAGGAAGTTCAGACCAGACATATTTAAAGACTTTCAAGAGGAGACCATCAAAGACTATGAAGCAGGTCTGTTTGTGCAAACACGTCATTCATTTGTTTTCAAATTTGTACCACTTGATTATTTATATACATTTATATATTTTCTTTCCTGACAGGCCAGCTATATGGACTGGAGAAGTTTTGGGCATTTCTGAAATATTCTAAAACAAAAAACATGGAAATTGAGTCCAAACTTCAGGAGCATTTAAGCAAGTTCAAACGTCTAGAGGACTTCAGAGTGGATGTGAGTACAAAGTGAATTGGGTTCTTTTTCCACTCTGTTCACGTTTGACTCCTCTGATCGGAGCTTGACTCTTTTAAAGAGAGCAAGTAATAACTCCTAAAGCAAGAGCATGAGCAAAACTTAACTTTATTTGGAAATAAAAGGCATCACTTGCCAGGTTATAGTATTTTTCAGACACAAGATGATAGTTTACTTATGGTTCTTTTAGCCTTCATTTCTAAATAGCAACAATACTAGATGTTAGATGTTTATCATAAAACACTTGAAAATGCAACATTTGTCAATGATTCAAATAATATTTGACCAAATTATGGAGCCCTAGAGTCCATCCTAATGGATGTTGAGATAATGCTTAATCAAGTCAAACTTGCAAACTATGTGATAAAGATGTTATTTGTGTCCTGTAGCCACCCATGGAGGACGGTGGTCGGAAGAGACACTCTTCCAGTAGTGACGGTCGGCGACGGCATCCTTCTCAGCTGGCGAGCCGAAACCAGACACCGGTCGCTGCAGGCTCCGCCCCGCCCACCAGAGATGATGCCAAAAACTCAAGCCAGCGAGCGTCTGCGCATGACGTCAAGTGATCATCAGCCTCTGCCGCATGACACGGCGACTCGCCAACAAACTGCTCACGACTGTCATATCATGGCTCTTCCATGACCACCTGCAAACATTTCTGAATCAGAGACAGCAGAGCACATGAGAGATTCTTCCATTCTTTGTTTTATTCAAGACTTTGAATTAGTTTTATTGCTTTTGAGACTTTTAAGGCAACTTTACGCTAGTGCTACTTTATATCTTCAGGAGAGTCACGATGTGATTCCACCCTCATTTAATTTTTTCTTTTTCTAGTGCATAAAGATTGTGTTAACTGAAATGTTTGCTCTTGACTAGAGTAGATAATGAGGAGACATGCAAATGCTCACAGAGCCGCTGTGCGAGCCACATGATTTTGTTGCGTTTTTTTGGGGGGGGGGTCGTCGTCGCTAAATTTGATGGCAAATAATACTATAAAGTGGCAGGGCTGTAACATAACATCTGCGTCACTGTGACATACCAGCCTGCCAAAATCAGCATGATCAAGCTGATTGACTTCTGGAATCTGTTACAGGAGGAGGCGTTCAACAGATGAGCACTGCAGTCAACTCTTCATATGAACTTGTAATGAACATTAGAGGAACGCTGATGTTAGTTCTGTTCATCCCTCATTCAGCGGCACATTTAGAAGATCTAATGAGAATTGTGCAAGCAGCCAAACGTGAATCAATTCCAAATGAAAGTGTTTATCACCGTGTAAATATGAATTCAAGAAATTAAGAGACATTTGCACCTGGCTGTACGTGTCATTTATTGTTTATAGATCAGATGATATATTTGCCTTACATCTTCACCTTTTTTTTTTTTTAGTCTAATGCATTTTAATTTTTATGGTGTTTTAACGCCGCTGTCATGGTATGTTTTAGTATCGCTTATTTTCTTTCACACTCGTGTTGTGGGCGCCACAAACAGGATGATGGTCTGAATGAAAGGGAAATTGGTATCAACTGGAATCCTGTGAAAAAAACAAACGTTCTGTTTATGATCATTTATGACACAAATTGCCAACAGAATTTGGATCATAGGCAATATAATCACTGAACTAATTTCCTGTCTAATGTATTCAATTTCGCATTGAATTTGGCTTGCATTTGAACTTTATGCCCATTTGTTACTTAAAATGTCTCAAGTTATTGCTTTGCTCTCAAGCGCTATGTTAATATCAGGGTTTATTTTATAATAACTTGCAAGAAACATTTAGCTTTTCTATTGGGGGACTTCAAGGTGGTTGTGCTCAAATCTTGATGAGGAAAATCTTGTGATCACTAAGATCATTACAAAAAATTATTTAACTCAGAAAAGATGGAAAAACGCTATCATCCATTGTGTGAGCTTGTGCAGTGTTTACTGCATTAGACATTAGTGTCATCTGTACGTGTGGACTGATGTCATTATTCAAGAGGATCTTCAGAGGTTTAGGGGCTAGAATGACTGGGAAAGGACAAAATAATCCATTAAGCCATATAAATAGCTGTATATGGTTTATTAAAGTTGTTATAAAATGCTGTATCACCATGACAAATATCCCTGGTGGGGGTGGGGGTGGGGGGTGGGGTGGGGGGAGAACAACTGTAAAATACTTGAAGAAAATCTTGTATCATAACACTTAATATTCATAATATCTGAATTATAGGTGGATGTGATTTGCTATTAGTGTGATTTGTAATTTGTAGTAAATATGCTTTTCCTTAATAAACAAAAACATTTACAAAATGGTCAAAAAAACACAACTCAGCTGTTGAACTCTTACAACCTCTAGTTCCCTGGTATCTGTGTTTGAGTGACACAACTGCAACAGTTTAGCTGCTTTTATTGAACACAATGAAAAAGGATTCTTAAGAGCTTTGGTTAAAAAAAAGAGGGAAAATTGTATTAAAATAGCTGCAAGAAGCAATAATGGGGTCAAGCACACAAATGGTGTTATGTTGTGAGGTGGAATTTGTTTGGTCGTAGCACTTCCAGTGGTGATTTTTAGTTAAAGTACCTGAAAGGCAATCATCGTTTATAATTTTACTAGTTACATTTATAACCTTTTACCAGAAGGCAGTGTCGCCGCCTAAATTCACGGGGCCTGTGGCAATTAGAGGACACCATCTCCTCTTGAGTAGGCTGTACCACAGAGGACCTGATTGAGCCCCCCTCATCACAATGTTCCCAGTTGTCCCCCCAAGACATCGGCCTGGCCTGTAGGTGGTGATGCAGCTAAATTCGGGTGGTATTGAGCTATTCAGCTATGATGTCAATTTGTAGGCAAAACTGGAAGGCTAATTCGTAAAATTGGAAAGTTCAAGATGGCACTGTAATCTCAGTTGATTTGGTGAGTTCTGCAATCTCAGGTATTTAATTTGATTTATAGTGCAGTCAGAAGGACTATTCATCTCTCATTTAATGTCTAATTAACTTTAGTTGAACGCTACATCCATTTCAATTAAAAAAAATGGGAAGACCTGAAAAAGAATGAGTCTACACAAGCTAATGTTAACTCTGCTAATAAAACGCAGCAAGACCCAAACAAACTTGACTTAGAACCTGCGTGATTACCTCAAGCCAGGCATCATTCTCTGTGAGGAAGAATTCCCTCATCTTCCTGCCGTCAAACAACAGAAGACCGAGAGCCCTGATACTGAAACTATACTCTCACAACTCAAGGAGCTTTCGCTCGTAACGCTTTGGAAAACATGGTAGGGGACAATACACAAGGAATTGCAAGGATGAAAGGTAATAAGTGAAAACACTAAACAGATTACTGATGTGAAGGAAGCTGTTGAATTTGTGAGTGCCGAAGTTAACAACTTAAAATGCAATTTGGTGTGGATAAATCACGAGTAAAAAAAAAATTGAGCTGAATTCCGTCGAGCAAGAGAGATGATTTTCCCAACCCGAAGGATATTCATGTCGATGAAACTTCCAGACACCATTAACGACAAACCTAAAGGAATCATCTTCCAATTTACCTCCCGTTTCTACAGGGATGCTGTCTGGCATGCAGGAATGGATTACGAGGATATCTGAGGATCTGTCTCCAGCAAATGAAGCAAATTGTGGCCTTTCATGAAAAAGGAAAGGCAAGAAAACAAACAGGCTTCGTTTGTTGAAGGATTTGTGGATGGAACTGAAATATTCCCACCACCATGAAATGCTTTTCCTGCTTGCAAGTAGTAGGACTCTACATACTTTTTAATATCCTGGACCTGATACAGCTCCTTGCCTCTCCATAAAATTATTCCTTGGAAAATGAACCGACCTGACACATTTATGGTTGTGTTCTTGCTCACTGAGCAATGCAGTTAACCTGCTACCATTTCCTAGGGACTGAAAAGTTATGTTGTAAAATCTCTTACTCATCACTGTATGTACATTTATAGCATTTGGAATCAGTTTAATAGCCTATATGTTTGCTTTGAATTTGCCTTACAAAATAAAGGGCTTTTCTGCCTTTTATTTGTTGCCTTAAATGTTATTGTAAATTTTTTTTATTATTATCATTCTTTTGTCTCTACTATTTCCCTTAATGTTAGAGGACTAGGAATCCTTACTAAACGTAAATCAATTTTTCTAAATCTCAAACATTTTCATTCAGACTTTGGCTTCTTGCAAGAATGTTACTCTGTTAATTTTTGGAGATCAGAGAAGCTGAGTTTTCATTCACATATTTGTATGTACATTTTGGGATGTTGCTACACTCATGGCGAAATTGTAAGGATTCATATGACTTTTCTAAATTTGGCTAATTCGTTTGAATCTGTATGAATTTCACTACAGCCAATGATGTCGCTGGACATCATTTCCATCTAATACATGACAATTACTTGCTTCTGTCACACACAACAGATTACTATCATGTTTACACACTCTACTGATAATTTAGGTTTAGATTAGGGGTTTGGGTAAGGGCATAATATTAACTAGATAAAGTTTGTGGACAAACTTTAGGATGGCTTGAAAAAGCCTGGTCTGAAAGTTTAAGATAGATGGACAGACAGACTACTCGGTTGCTAGGGTAATCCCATTTGGTTGCTAGGCAGTTACCAGGATGATACAAACAAGGCTCATTGCTAGTCTGAGTCAAATGAGCTAACCCGGAAGTCTATACGAGTTTCTGCTGCAGAGATATGTTTTGCTACTCAGTTGCTAGGGTGATCCCATCTGGTTGCTAGGCTTATACCAAGGTGATACTCAACAAGGCTCCTTGCTATCCTGAGTGAAAAAAGTCAACCCGGAAGTCTCTACGATTTTCGGGTGCAGAGATGTGATTTGTTACTTGGTTGCTAAGGTAACCCCATCTGGTTGCTATGCAGTTACTAGGGTGATACTTAACAAGGCTCCTTGCTATCCTGAGTGAAATAAGTCAACCCGGAAGTCTTTACGATGTTCTGTTGCAGAGATATGTGATTTGTAACTTGGTTGCAAGGTAACCCCATACGGTTGCTATGCAGTTACCAGGGTGATACTTAACAAAGCTCCTTGCTATCCTGAGTGAAATAAGTCAAACCGGAAGTCTCTACGATTTTCTGGTGCAGATATATGAGATTTGTTACTTGGTTGCTATGATGACCCCATCTGGTTGCTAGGCAGTTACCAGAGTGATACTTAATAAGGCTCCTTGCTGTCCTGATTGAAATAAGTCAACCCATTATGATCCTGAGATACACATCTTAGTGATTTTGAATGGAAGTCAATGGTGTTTGGTTACTATGGTGCTCTAAATGGTTGTGTGGCTAAGTAGTTACCATGATGATACTTGAAGACTGATTGCTCACCCAATTAAAACAAGCCAACTCTCATGTCAGAAGGACATTCTGATCCGAAGATATCACACTCTATTTGAAAGCAATAGAGTTGGTTGCTAGGGTGCTCTAAATGGTTGCCATGGCGTGGCTAGCTACTTATTAGTGGCTAATAGTGATTCTTATTGGCTGCTTACTAACCTGACTCAAAAGAACCAATCCCCAAGTGTCTAAGACATTCTGTTCTGAAGATATCCTTCTGAGACATTTTGAATGGAAGTTAATGGGGGGTGGTTGCTAGGGTCCCATTAATGGTTGTTAGGGCATAGCTATGCCATTTCCAAGGTGATACTTGGAGTGATTGGTATCCTGATTGAAATGAGCCCACCCCCATGTCTCTGTCACTCTGATTGGGAGATATGATCTGACAACTTTCTTGCATTGAGTAGGAACAAAAATGTCTGCCCATAGTACCCTATGGGACTTTTTGGGACAGTTTTTTGCCCCCCTTTTTACCCCCAGGATACATTTTACCCCCAAACACAGGGTATGTTCGAACACAACTTGCCAGCACGAATCAAATGAGAGCACCCACATGTGTCTAAGACATTCTGCTCAGAAGTGCTCTAAATGGTTGTTAGGGTGTGGTTAAGTAGTTTTCAAATGGATGCCTGAAGACTCATTGCTCACCCACGTGAAATAAGCCAACTGCCATGTCTGTAGTATGTTCTGATCCAAAGATATCCCTCTCAGCCATTTTTAATGGAAGTCAATAGGGCTGGTTGCTAGGGTGCTCTAAATTGTTGCTAGGGTGTGGCTAGCCAGTGACCAGAGAGATTCTTATTGGCTGATTACTAATCTGACTGAAAAGAGCCAATCCCCAAGTGTCTACGACATTCTGTTCGGAAGATATCCTTCTGAGCCATTTTGAATGGAAGTCTATGGGGCGGTTGCTAGGGTGCTGTAAATGGTTGCTAGGGCGTGGCTACACCATTTCCAAGATGGTCCTTAAAGACTGATTGGTAGCCCGATTGAAATGAGCCGCCTCCATGTCTCTGTCATTCTGATTGGGAGATATGATTTGACAACTTTCTTGCATTGACTGCCATAGTAGGGAAAACAAATTGTTTTTATGGGCGAGACCCTTGCCATAGTATGTCTATGGAAAATGTTTGGGACGTTTTTTGCCCCCCAGGGTTGCACCATACCCCCAAACACATAGAAAAGTCATAGCACAGGTGTCGTCAATAGGCCGGTCGATTTGACACCTAATTCATGGGTCTACTACAAATGGTGCGGGACGAGTTAGGTGCCAAAGTTTTGTATGGAATAAGAAGAAGAATAATAATAAGTATGTGAGATTACAATAGTGATGCTTTGCTTTGCAAGCACCACTAATAACTAGATTTTTTACATTTCCTGAAGAAAATGTAAGTGGTGCTTGCCGTGGCAAAATTCATCACCACGATGTCCCACCAACTGCCCCAAGTTGAAAGGGGCCACCCCCATGACAGTAGGATATTCTGGTGCAGAGATATTGGTGTTGTTCAATGGTTGCTAGGGTAACCCCATCTGGTTGCTAGGCAGTTACCAGTGTGATACTTTTCAAGGCTACTTGCCGTCCTGAGTGAAATAAGTCAACCCGGAAGTCTCTACGATGTTTTGTTGCAGAGATATGTGATTTGTTACTTGGTTGCTAGGGTAACCCCATCTGGTTGCTATGCAGTTACCAGGGTGATACTTAACAAGGCTCCTTCCTATCCTGAGTGAAATAAGTCAACCCGGAAGTCTCTACGATGTTGTGGTGCAGAGATATGTGATTTGTTACTTGGTTGCTAGGCAGTTACCAGAGTGATACTTAATGAGGCTCCTTGCTATCCTGAGTGAAATATGTCAAACCGGAAGTCTCTACGATTTTTTGGTGCAGAGATATGTGATTTGTTACTTGGTTGCTAGGATAACCCCATCTGGTTGCTAGGCAGTTACCAGGGTGATACTTATCAAGGCTACTTGCCATCCTGAGGGAAATAAGTCCCTGAAGTCTCTATGATTTTCTGGTGCAGAGATATGTGTTTTGTTACTTGGTTGCTAGGGTAAGCCCATGTGGTTGCTAGGCAGTTACCAAGGTGATACTTAACATGGCTCTTTGCTATCCTGATTGAAATAAGTCAACCCGGAAGTCTCTACGACATTCTGATCCTGAGATACCCTTCTTAGTGGTTTTGAATGGAAGCCAATGGGTTATAGTTGCTAGGGTGCTCTAAATGGTTGCTAGGGCATGGCTAAGTAGATTCCATGATGATACTTGAAGACTGATTGCTCACCCAATTAAAACAACCCAACTCTCATGTCTCTAGGACATTCTGATCCGAAGAGATCACACTCTAACTAAAAGCAATAGAGTTGGTTGCTAGGGTGGTCTAAATGGTGGCCAGGGCGTGGCTAGCCAGTGAACAGAGTGATTCTTATTGGCTGCTTACTAACCTGACTCAAAAGAGCCAATCCCCAAATGTCTGCAACATTCTGTTCTGAAGATTTTGAATGGAAGTTAATGGGGGGTGGTTGCTAGGGTCCCATAAATGGTTGTTAGGGCGTGGCTATGCCATTTCCAAGGTGATTCTTAAAGAGTGATTGGTATCTCGATTGAAATAAGCCCACCCCCATATCTTTATGTCATTCTGCTTGGGAGATATGACCTGACAACTTTCTTGCATTGACTGCCATAGTAGGGAAAAAAATCTCTTCCCATAGTACCCTATGGGACTTATTGGGACGTTATTTTGCCCCCCTTTTTACCCCCTGGGGTACATTTTACCCCCAAACACAGGGTATGTTCGATGACGGCTTGCCAGCCCGAATCAAATGAGAGCACCTACATGTCTCTATGAAATTCTTATCCTGAGATATGATCCGACACATTTTTTTCAATGTTAAATCAATGGGACGTTTTGGGACGGTTTTGTGGCCCCCAGGAGTGCACCGTATCCCCCACCCCTTAGAAAAGTCATAGCACAGGTGTCGTAAATAGGCCGGTCAATCTGACACCTCATTCGTGGGATTGTAGTAAGATTACAATAGTGATTATTATGCTCCGCAAGCACCACTAATAAGTATGTGAGATTACAATAGTGATGCTTTGCTCCACAAGCACCACTAATAAAAAGAAGAATAATGATAAGTATGTGAGATTACAATAGTGATGCTTTGCTCCTCAAGCACCACTAATAAATATGTGAGACTACAATAGTGATGCTTTGCTCCGCAAGCACCACTAATACGTATGTGTTGGGTCTCATGTATTCAGATAGAAGACAAAGGCAGGCCTAACACAGTCGTAAAACCTAACTCAGGCCCCCACATACCAGGTCATAAATTATACTGATAAAAATCACGCCAAAATCAAACAAAGGGAGTCCAAAACAGACTACAAATCCCATGAAGCCTTGCTCACTAAAGGATCGAACTCTCAACTCCTATTGGATGAGGCAAACGACAAAACGCATCTCAACCATGACATCATCAGGAGTAGAAATACCTCTGAAATGCTGCTCTCAGGTGTAGCCTTGTGGCACAAGGAAGTAACATCCGACTTGAAACTGTGGCCATACAATCTCCATCTCGCTGGACGAGTTGAGATTACTCTGTGTTCCACCGAACACTCTAACGGATCCAAGGGAGACTGCCGAGCAATCCGCATCTTCATCCGTTTGCCTGCAGAAGTGAAGAGATTAAAGATTTCTCTTCCATCTTCAATCAAGTCAACATCGCTAATTTCTCCGCCAGCCCGCCGAGAATCAGCAGCCGTACCGCCCGCTGACAGAGCGAGGAAACGGCCTCCTGTCATCACCTGAGCCTCGAGGAACCGAGTCTGAGTTAAAGGACGGATGAACACACATTCTGCATCCTCATGCGATTCAAGTAAGAGGTTTACGTCTGGGCAGAGATAGAATATTATAGTGTGTTATTCTTGTGTACCAAGGTTTTTGCTTGTACAGTTTACGAACCGCTATGTCCGCTCATTATTAATACTTAGGGTATTAATTATCACGAATTTGATTTGCTGTATTGTGGTCCAACCACATTGGGCTGTTGTGCATTTCCGCCATCGTGGGTGAGACCAGCAAACTGAGTTTATCCATTAAAGAATCAAAGAACAAGGAATGGTTTACGAGCCATCCACAGCGTTTCTGAGTGATAAACTAACAGCTGCTTTCTCTCCCACGATCGCAGAATCGGCTTTGGGGCCGTCACTTAATTCTCTATCTCTCTCTCGTACTAACCACACACATGCACGCACTCACGCGACCCCTCACAAACATTCTGGCACACATTTTTGGCTAGTAGATAGCTTCGTGATCAAGCTCAGCTTTGTCCCTAAGCTACCATTGACTGGTTTCTCTCCACCCACATTCACGGCCATATTCCCTGGCCGGAAATCTCACGTGACATAATCTCCACGAGAGTCACGTCCGCCATTTTGTGCGCGTCCCTCCTTACACACACACTCTCACACACACACCTTATGTGTTATAGGATTACTTTAGTTTCCATATCTAATCATATCACTGTTTAGTTTGTAGTTGTAAGTCGGAAGTTTATTGACTACATTGTATTAATTATTAATTGATATTACTGCATAAATAAATTTTGTTATATTACAAAGAGAAGTGTTTTGGTTTGTTTTGCATATGCCTGTGTCATGCTGACAGGATGTCAGTGCTCGGATTCAAGCCTTCATTCATTGTTTTATTTCCCGAAAATCAATATTCTTCGGATGTCGATTTTCCTAAGAAAACAATCTAATATTGAGACTGATATACTATCTGGTTATTAGTCCCTGATTCCAGGGTGGTGCCCCGTCAATGTTAATCCTTATTAATTTTTGATAATTGATAATTATCTTTGATGATTGTTGAATTTGAATGGTCAATAAGCTAGTGTTAATTTTAATGTTTCATCGATGTTAACAATTAATGATTATCTTTGATAATTGTTGATTTAAAGGATTAGGAAAAGCTAACATTGATTCTCATCAATGTTCTATTGATTTTAATAATTAATAATTATCTTTGTTAATTATTAATTATTGCTGATAACCAAACCCACTCCTAAACGTAGCGCACTACATTTACTGGAGCCCCTTATGAGGTTTTGAGTTAGATTCAATTAATTTAAATATTAATAACTAAATAAATCAATTATTATTTCTGATAGTAACACTGATCTAAACAATGTAAAGCCCTACATACACTATATTGCCAAAAGTATTCGCTCATCTGCCTTTAGACGCTTATGAACTTAAGTGACATCCCATTCTTAATCCATAGGGTTTAATATGACGTCGACCCACCCTTTGCAGCAATAACAGCTTCAACTCTTCTGGGAAGGCTTTCCACAAGGTTTAGGAGTGTGTTTATGGGAATTTTTGACCATTCTTCCAGAAGCGCATTTGTGAGGTCAGACACTGATGTTGGACGAGAAGGCCTGGCTCGCAGTCTTCGCTCTAATTCATCCCAAAGGTGCTCTATCGGGTTGAGGTCAGGACTCTGTGCAGGCCAGTCAAGTTCTTCCACACCAAACTCGCTCATCCATGTCTTTATGGACCTTGCTTTGTGCACTGGTGCGCAGTCATGTTGGAACAGGAAGGGGCCATCCCCAAACTGTTCCCACAAAGTTGGGAGCATGGAATTGTCCAAAATCTCTTGGTATGCTGAAGCATTCAGAGTTCCTTTCACTGGAACTAAGGGGCCAAGCCCAGCTCCTGAAAAACAACCCCACACCATAATACCCCCTCCACCAAACTTCACAGTTGGCACAATGCAGTCAGACAAGTACCGTTCTCCTGGCAACCGCCAAACCCAGACTTGTCCAACAGATTACCAGGTGGAGAAGCGTGATTCGTCACTCCAGAGAACGCGTCTCCACTGCTCTAGAGTCCAGTGGCAGCGTGCTTTACACCACTGCATCCGACGCTTTGCATTGCACTTGGTGATGTATGGCTTGGATGCAGCTGCTCGGACATGGAAACCCATTCCATGAAGCTCTCTACGCACTGTTCTCGAGCTAATCTGAAGGCCACATGAACTTTGGTGGTCTGTAGCGATTGACTCTGCAGAAAGTTGGTGACCTCTGCGCACTATGCACCTCAGCATCCGTTGACCCCGCTCTGTCATTTTACGTGGCCTACCACTTCGTGGCTGAGTTGCTGTCATTCCCAATCGCTTCCACTTTGTTATAATACCACTGACAGTTGACTGTGGAATATTTAGTAGCGAGGAAATTTCACGACTGGACTTGTTGCACAGATGGCATCCTATCACAGTACCATGCTGGAATTCACTGAGCTCCTGAGAGTGGCCCATTCTTTCACAAATGTTTGCAGAAGCAGTCTGCATGCCTAGGTGCTTCATTTTATACACCTGTGGCCATGGAAGTGATTGGAACACCTGAATTCAATTATTTGGATGGGTGAGCGAATACTTTTGGCAATATAGTGTATGTGAGATTACAATAGTGATGCTCCGCAAGCACCACTAATATTAAGTATGCGAGATTATAATAGTGATTCTTGTTCCGCAAGCACCACTAATAAGTATGTGAGATTATAATAGTGATGCTTTCCTCCACAAGCACCACTAATAAATATAGCTGCAAGCAGCGATGACAGGCCCAAGCACCATGGGTCCATTTCCACTCAGTGGCTTTCAGTAAACAATGCATGATGGACACAGCAACAACTCAACATTAATCTAAACTTGGACCCCAATCATACAATGTATAATAGATATATGCCACCATTCCAGTTTGATTACATTGAATCCGTTGCCATGACAACACTATTAAAGCTATCAAGCATCCTTCAAAATTTTCCATCAGCAATGTCTAATCAATTTTCAAGCAATTTGGGTAAATGTAAGAGGACTATTTCAAAGTCTGTTGTAAGAGCCACACTTCCTGCTGCCAGTTGCTGGCGCTATGACAGTGACCCACAATAGCCACATCCATGTGATTTGCCCCCAAGAAAAAACATACAACTAAATTTTGATCTAAATCACACTATGAACGCAGAAGATATGAGACAATTCCTGTTTCCCTATTTTTGCCATTAATTTAGTGATTCACCATGGCAACACCGTTCGATATTTAAAAATCGAACTTAAAATCTTTAATTGTAATTAAAAAAAATTTACTAACTGATTAATTTTACATTTTTGCCACAAGTTAATATAATTATTTATTGAAAAAAAATTTAGATCTAAAGATTATATTGTAATGAAGTTATTTACCATTTTTATTTATCCTTAAAATGGCTTTAAATTAACAAATGTATTTCAAGGCATTAGGTGTTAAGATAGTCCAAGTAGATTTTAATATGAGCACAGAAGTCATTTTGGCTTGTAATATTGTTGCAATTCTGTGGCAATAGGTTTCAATTTCTTTTATTGTTGCATTTTTTTCTCTGTTCACTGTCAAAATAAATGAAGTATAATTAACTTTTAGTCTGCATTTGTTATTCATACGCACAACTGCTTAAATAGCCTCTAAATGTTGGGCAAATGAGGACATAAATTAGGTTAGAATACTGCACGTCCGCTCATAGGATAATTACTAAAAGCAAAAATTACCACACTTTACAGGACAGAAGGTGACGCCATGCGAGGTTCGGACGTGTGAATGGCACTTTGCTAGTTTTAACGCTGTTAATGTCATAAACCGGTGAGATTCGATACATTCTGTTCCATAACTGTTCCAGGAGGATAATATG
The DNA here is from genome assembly GCF_019703515.2 of Myxocyprinus asiaticus. Classification (NCBI taxonomy): domain Eukaryota; kingdom Metazoa; phylum Chordata; class Actinopteri; order Cypriniformes; family Catostomidae; genus Myxocyprinus; species Myxocyprinus asiaticus. The sequence goes on along the minus strand of NC_059381.1, from coordinate 42,094,934 downwards.
TCAAAGAATTCAAAATCCTTGGGCTCTGGAGACATTAAAAGACACTTACGTGCTCAAGCTGACACCCCAGAGAAGGCCCCGAGTTAGGGAGACGATTTGGTCGGAGATATGAAGGAAATTTGGCGAGAGATGTTGAACATGTCGGCAATGCTGATGAAGGTCGTTGCTGACTTGGAGGATCTTGTTGTAATACGTCGATGGATCACTGCCATGGAGACGAAATTCTCTGAGGTGGTTACAAGAGTGGGGGATGTCGAGAAATGGACTGATTATCTGGAGTCTTTGGAGAGGGAATTATCTGCTAATCTGCTAGCGACCAAGGTGGATTTGGAGCATGTCTGGAAAACGTTGGAGGACATGGAGAACCGTAGCCAGCGGAATAACGTCCGAATCGTCTGAATTCTTGAGGCCGAAGAGGGTCAGGATATGGTGAAATTCCTGGATGGGCTCTTTCCGAATCTGCTTGATATAACAGGCCATAAGCTGGAAATCGAGCAAGCTCGCAGAGTTCTGGCTCAGCGATCCGCTGAGGGAGACAGGCCCCGATCAATTCTGGAGTAAATGAAGGCATTTTCTTGTTCCCAGACTTTGCGAATTCAACAAGAGAGAAACGTGATTGATTCAAGGAATGCAAGAAACTCTTACATCAGCAGAAGGTCTCTTTTGCACTGATGTTCCCGGCCAAATTGAGAATAGATGGCCGTAAAACATTCACATGCCCACAGCAAGCGATGTCCTTCATAAAGTCAATGGAGCGAGTACGTTATTTTGTGGTACTCACATTGCAGCCGAGTGGACCGTCTCACTGAACATTCACTTGACTGTCCGAGGAAACTGAGCGCCTTTTTTGTTTCTTTTTGTGCTGGTTCTGCCTAGAGGCTGGAGTTTGTTGTGTGGAGTAACACACCTTCGGGACAGCTATGTGGATGAATCTACACATTCTTTGTGTTTATTCCTCCAATTGGCTGGAGTTTGTTTTATAGATTATCATTTGTTGTGTAATTCTGTCTCACAAAATGTTTATTGAAACCGGACTTGAGCAATCCGATGGCAAAGTTGTCGCAGGGGTTCTCGTAGGCGTGCATGGACTGTTTGAGTTTGGACGCCAGTTGGCGCTGTCGTGCGTGGGGTTAATGCGCATGTTTTTCTTTTTCTGATGTTTGGTTCTGGGAGAAGCTTGGGGTTTGATTGTTGCACTAATGTTGGAATGTGGTCATTATTTTGTTTTTGACACACAATCTTTTTTCTCATATGTCAAAATGTCAAATGTTAATATGAATGGATTGTCTCACTCCACGTGGAACGTAAACGGGTTGGGGCACCCCATAAAAAGAAGGAAGCTTATTTCTCTTCTTAAGCGTAAGAAATATAATATAGTGTTTCTTCAAGAAACACATCTTTCCCCGCAGGAAGCTGAAAAATTTGGGAAGATATGGGGTGGACATGTTTTCTTTAGTGCTGGCTCATGTAAGAGCAGGGGAGTCATTACACTGATAAGTAAGCATCTACAATTCAAATGTTAAAAATAAATTAGGAAGAGTCATTATTTTTAGCAGAAATTCAGGGGCAAAGTCTTATTTTGGCTAATATTTACGCACCTAACATTGATGATCAGGGCTTTTTTATAGATCTTGAAGGGATGTTGCAAGCTGCTGGCACCCCTCATGATATAATATTGGGAGGAGACTTTAATCTTTTGATGGACTCAGTCCTTGATTATAGTGAAGCAAAAGTGTGCAAGCCCCCTAGAGCAACACTGACGCTTCACAGAATGTGTACAAATCTTGGTCTTACAGATATTTGGAGACTTTTGTTATTAACAGTTTTTAATGATAAAAAATGGCAAATTAAATAGACATGACAGAATTTACGGAATCAATTTATATGGGATTATAACCCTTCCCGCCAAACAATCATATTAACAAACACCCCAGTGGTCAATTATTAATTGAAAATGACACACAATAGACAATAAATCAAGTGAAATTATTTAGAAACATAAAAAGTATACCTTCAAAAACAAAACAAAAATAAGGTTGCAACCTTTACATTAAAAACGACATGTCTCTCTCCGCTTCCCCTCCCTGAGAGCCTTCTAAAAAGGCTAAATAACTGCCCCATTTCTTGTCAAACAAAACCATGTTGCCTAGCCTTCTATCCAACATCTCCGCCACCCTGCCCATCTCCGTGTACCACTCCCGAAATGAGGGCACACCAGCCAACCTTCATCCCCTCAGAATGGTCTGTCCACTGACCATGACACTGGCTAGGACCCAATTTCTTATGTATTTATCCCCTATACTAATGACCTCTCCATTACCCAAAATACAGAGTCTGGGGCAAAATGAAAATTGAGTGTTCAATACGTCGCATATAAATCTTTGAACCCTCAACCTAAATTCTTGGATCTTAACACATCCCAAAAAACATGGGTTATGTCCCCGTCTTCTGATTGGCATCGCCAGCAGGTAGGTGTGTCTTTAAGACCAAGACTATACAATCTAGAGGGGGGTCCAATAGACTCGTTGTAAAATCTTAAATTGCATCAGACGCACCCTTGCATCTCTAGATGTAGACTTGACGTTTTTTAGAATCCTAGTCCACACTCCCTCCTCCAATACCAGTAATACACTGATGCCGCAAGACCTTTTCCAAGAGCAGTAATCACCACTTCCAGAGTATCTTCCGCTTTAGTGGGGTGTAAGCTACTTCCAAAAATACTACAGAGCAGATGGCGCAGCTGTAAATGCCTAAAGAACTGCGATCTGGGAATCCTAAAATGTTGAACCATATTTTTAAAGCATCTCAACACTCGACTCTCATATAGGTCATCAAGCGTATTAACCTCTCTCACAATGACCAGCAGAAAGGGGACTTATTAATATGGAATTTTGGGTTCATCCATATGCTCGAGGCCACATTTGACTAAATGTCCGAATTAAACACTCTGGACACTTTTGTTCATATTGAGTGCAAATGCGAGATAACAGGGTGCAACTTAACTTCTCTTGTTAGTTTGATAAAAAGGGAGGGGCTCTCTCAGGTGGAAGTGACCAATGAGCCAAATGTCTGAGACCGAATGCATAATAATAAAACAAAATCTTGGGTAGGCCTAGCCCACCATTGTCAATCTGCCTATGTAACTTATTAAAATGTAAACTAGGATGCTTACCATTCCACATGAAGGACTTCGCTATGCTATCAAATTGCTTGAAATAAGAGAGGGGGACATCTACAGGGAGAGATTTTAACAGGTAGTTACATTTTGGAATATGATTCATTTTAATAAAATTAACCTTCCCAATCATAGATAAATGTAATGAAGCCCACCTGCCCACATCGCTCGAAAACCTTTTTATTGAGTGGTCAAAATTAACTCTAAATAATCAGACAAATTAAATGGGAATAAAATGCCCAAATACTTAATGCCCTGTTTGGGCCACTGGAAGGCACCCGCCTGGAAAGCCGTTACTGGGAAGTACGCTCTCAGAGCCAAAGCTTCGGATTTAGACCAATTGGCTCTGTATCCCAAGAATTTAGAAAAGGAATTGATAATTCTACGGCGGCAAGGCATAGATCTAATAGGGTCAGAGATGAATAATAAAATATCATCTGCATAAAGCAAAAGCTTATGCGCCACACCTCCTGCCACCACCCCTGGAAAATCATATTCCTTTCTTATCGTGGCTGCTAATGGTTCCATGGCAAGATGGAACAATAATGGGGAAAGAGGGCAACCCTGCCGGGTGCCCCTATCCAGAGTAAAATAATCTGAAATTAATCCATGTGTTTGTACCGCCGCTACCGGGTGTCTATAAAGTAACTTAATCCATCCAATAAAAGTATTCCCGAACCCGTATATTTCCAAAATCTTAAAAAGATAATTCCATTCTACCGTATCAAACGCATTTTCGGCATGAAGTGAGATCACTGACCACATAATATTAATGAAACGCCTAATGTTATCAGAAGAGCTGTGGCCCTGAATAAACCCCACCTGATCTATATGTATAAGGGATGTCATAACTTCGGTTGGCAAGAATTTTTGGCAATATTTATTCGTCTAGCTGGATCAGGGAAATAGGATGATAACTCTTACACTCGCTTGGATCTTTGTCCTTTTTAAGAATCAGACTTATCCGGGCTTGTGTCATGGTTGGCGGCAGCTTTCCATTCTTTAATGATTCCATACAAAAGTGGAGCCAATTCTGTAGCATGAGATCTAAAAAATTTAGTCTGGCCCTGTAGGCAAGGCCTTAATTACCTTGCCAAGCTCCTCTAAGGTTATCTCAGAATCAAGAGATTTTTTTTGTTAATTCGTCAATTTAGGGAGTTCTAATGGTTCCACAAAGTTTCTAATATCTTCATCAGTAGACGAAGATGTGGAACTATAGAGATCAAGATAGAATTCTTTAAAAGCATTATTAATTTCAATGGCCGAGGTAAAAATTTCACCACCACCATATTTCACTGAGGGAATGGTAGAAAAAGATTCTCTCAGCTTAATATATCTAGCCAATTCAAAGTATGACTGTCTTGCCCTGAATAGGCAAAATTCCACCTTCCGTGACAAAATAGTATTATATCTTTATTTCAATCAGGTCAATTCTCTGAGGCCATTAGACTACATTCGGTGCTTCAGCTCTGCCTTGGCACTTTTAATATTCCCTCCCAACTCCACGAGTTCTCGTGCTTTGGATTTTTTGATGAATGAGGCATACTCTATGATCCGACCCCTAAGAACTGCCTTAAGTGCCTCCCAAGCCATGTCCACAGAGGATACCGAGGACCAGTTGCTCCACATAGACATTGATTTCAGCCTTTAGCATTTGTTGGAATTCAGGATTTTGCAAAAGGGATATATTAAAGTGCTAACTATGTGATTTCCTTTTCTCCATATGTGGCAACACCTCTAAACTCACCAGGGTGTGATCTGAGACTAAAATGTTTCCAATTGAGCAAATAACAACAGATGAAATGAGGGACATAGATATATAGTCTGTTAAAAGTGCCACACTTCTTTCCACCAGTTGGTGGTGCTATGACTGTGACCCACAATAGCCACATCAATGTGATCAGCCCACAAGGACAAACATTTGGCTCAATTTTGATGTAAATCACACTATGCACACAGAAATATGAGACACTTCCCAATTTTTTTTACGTTATTTTATTGCATCGCCATGGCAACACCATTCACTATATCAAAAATCCTTTTGCAATTTAGCATCGTCAATGTCTTGGCATGATGTCGTGCACATTTGGTACCTGTAACATGAAATCATTAGGAGGACTGTTTCGAATTCGAGAGCATGAATTTTTCAAACAAACCAAAATGGCCGACTTCCTGTTGGGCAGAGCTAAAACAAGCCAATGGGAAATATGTCTTTCGTGGTAAGAACAATGTCCTCACCAAAACTTGTGAATATCAGACAAACTCTGTGGCAACCACAGCGATAAACTCACTCAAAATGTTAGGGGGCACTATGGAGTCCACTAGCCACACCCAAGACAAATGAAAAAAGAATTCTAAAATCTTGCCAAACTTTGATGGGCATGCCAAATTTAAGCATTTACGAACTAGGGGGCGCTGTGGAACCGATGAGGCACGTCTATGCTGAATTGCAATATCAAATCAAAAGATGTCCTAAGACAAATGTATGTGTAAACTTTCATAAGATCGTAAGCTCCTCAAAACATCGCGGGAAAATGTGAAAATCCCACATTCCATCCAATATGGCTGACTTCCTGTTGGGCGGAGTCAAATACAACCAAGTGAACTTTGTCTAACATGATGAGAGCAGTAACCATACCAAGTCTTGTGCACATCTGAGCAACTTCATCCCAACCATGGCCTGCATTTAGAGGCGCTGTAGAGCTCCTCGACCACACCCAAGCCTAAACACTACATAACTTTTTGATTTTATGCAGGTCTGATGTGTATACCAAGTTTCTTGAGTTTTCCTACATGATGAATGCCTTATAAATGGGTGAATGCGTTAAAAATAAAATTAATAATAATAATAATTGTGAAAAAAACATTCCAAAAACAATAGGGCTTTAGCACCTTTGGTGCTCAGGCCCTAATAATAACGAGGGGTCCCCCTGTCACAGGGGGACGTAGGGCCCTCGCAAAATGTAGCCAGGGCAAACTGGCAAACGTGTGAGATGTGTCCTGAGCAGGAGTCAGAGCGCTTGGAATGTCAACAAAAAATTAGAGATTCATCAAAAGAACTTGATGAGCATATTGATATAATTCCTGATCTATCCATTCAAAATGAAAGCAGCAATCGATTTGAATCTAGTTTGAATGTCTTGTGTAGATCAGATGCTCTCAATCTACTTAGGTCTCTGAACTCCAAACAAAAATATATTTTCTATCAAGACAGTGGTGCTTGGAGAAAGTTAGATGTAAAAAGCCAGAGCCTTTCCTTGGATTTGTTACTGGAGGTGCAGGAACAGGAAAGTCACATTTAATCAGAGCTTTCTATTATGAAGCGACCAGATTATTATCCCAAATTGCAACTGTACCAGACAAAGTTTCTGTTCTATTAACAGCACCTATTGGAATTGCTGCTTACAACTTGGGTGCCAAGACCATCCATAGTACATTTTCAATTGGGACAGATGTAAAATTGCCTTACACACCTTTAGGAGAAGAAAAATAAATACAATGTGTGTGGTATTTAGTGACTTGCATATACTGATTATAGATGAAATTTCTATGGAAAACAACAGCCTACCAAAGCCATGGTAGGCTTAGACAACTAAAGCAGACAGGTGACTACTCTCCATTTGGTAAAGTTAGTATAAATGCTGTGGGAGATTTTTTCCAATTGCCACCTGTGAGAGGAAAACCGTTGTATTTGCAAAATGCTCCATTGGATTTGTGGAACAGCACATTTGCACTGTCAGAATTAACAATCATTGTTAGACAAAAAGACTCAGCTTTTGTCACGTTCCCAACTATCAATTAATGACTTAAATATGCTCAAAAATAGGGAAACTGGGCAAACCTTTTCCACTTTACACATTTTCCCAACAAATATGCAAGTGGAAGAGCATAACATCAAACAGATAATTGCATATTGCTCAGACCATATTTGTGTAGAAGCTCAGGATTTTTAGAAAAATCAGCCAACTGAACAAATGCAACTTCAAAAGGGACACAGTATTTAATTCCTGTTTACCGGATACGTTTCTATTAGGTAAAGGTGCGCGAATCATGTGAATTAAAAATATTGACATCACTGATGGGCTTATAAATGGTGTCTGTGGTACTGTAAGTGGCCCTTAATATAAACAACAAGTCATGTCATTTTTATTTGTATAGCACCTTTCACAACACATCATTTCAAAGCAGCTTTACAGAAGATCAGGCATTAACAGAAGATAAAACTGTAATATCTATAATGTCTTAGAGTCATCATTGTGTAGTTTGATAAAATACGATTGTTAATTGTTTAAAAATAAGGAATTAAATAATAATTGTATTTATAACCCCAGTGAGCAAGCCGAAGGCGACTGTGGCAAGGAACACAAAACTCCATAAAATATTGGTTAATGGAGAAAAATAACCTTGGGAGAAACCAGACTCGCTGTGGGGGCCAGTTCCCCTCTGGCTAACATCATGAATATAATGCCAATATTACTTATGTATAGTGCAAGTCATCGTTTAAAATGATTAAACTATGTAAGTGTTAAGGGCCAGTGTTTATAACAAAGATTTTGTATGAAGATTAATGACTAATGTCTTTGAAGTTCATCCTGGAATAACTGCAGAAGTTTACATAGATGCAATTTTCCTTGTTAGTTGGCTGATGAAGGGTTTTATTGACAATTAAATGATAGTCTATGTATTCCATTTCAAGAGTGTAATCCATCATTAGACCAAGGTGATGTAGGCAGAGATCAGTTAGGTGCATCGCAGCTCAACCTGGCCAGTAATTTCGGTTAGGTCTATCCTAAGTCCATGGTTCAGGCTATGGCATATGAAGTATCCCATGTCTATGGTTGGAGTTGGCATCAGTTCATCCTCTGAAGTCCATCATAATAGACTGAAGTGATGTCTGGCTAGCACTGGCTGCTATTAGTCATCATCACACAGCAACACATAGCAGTGGAGTCCAACACCAAGCAGGAACGGAGCTGGATCTGGCCAGTTCTGGTGACCTCAGGATAGGAGTCCCAAGGTTGAGACAGGGAAACAAATAAAATAATATTAGCATAGATGCGATTCAATTGTGAATGTAGTATTTGTTCAGTTTGGTAATGATAAAGTTGGGAATACCACTTGAAAGTGTACACCACCACGTAGAAACATCATGAATTCCACTCCAATTACTATAGAGGAAGAGCGAGTTAACAGCAAGGGTGTGTTGTGTAAGCAGTTCCCATTAAAGTTGGCATGTCAGGACTCCAGACTGCAAATAAATGGTTTCAAATGCGACCAAAAATAATTTATTGCGACAATCATTTAAATTCTAGTTGCCATTGGCGACAGTCGGGTTGTGTGTGCGCTCATGTGCGGTTTCGCCAGTGTGTCTCGCGCCGCTTTTCACCCATTCTGTTGTGCAAGCGTACTGCACCGCACGCAACAACAAACCCAGCGCAAGAGAGTCGTGAGCAAATGACTCTTTTAAACCGGATTTTTTCATGAATCACCCAAAAAGAACTGAAGGTTTGAACTCAGGAGCACAGGTTAGCAGTTTGAATCAGATTCACTTTCTCCGTGAATCAGCTGTGAGCTTACATCTGGGAGTGCAGACATTTCAAAATAAGAGTCCCATGTGTATTTGGGGCTTCTTGATAATTAAAAGTCCCTGTGGCAGCGGGGGCATGGTCAAGCGCCCGTCCGGAGAGAGAGAAAGCGATAAGGGCGCTTACACCTGGGCTAAATTATGTCTAACACCTGTCTCTAATTCCAGTGAGCTTGGGAAGAGCGGCATATAAACAGCCACGCCACCGCCAGAAGGGAGAGAGTGTTTGGCACGAGAGTCTCACGTTGAAGCTACTGAGTTTGTGACACTACAGAGTTGTGAAAAGACTTTGTGATGATTAAGAGGCTTGACTAGGAGCCTGTAACACTAAAGAGTTTGTGAAGCTGAAGAAGTTACTGTGCCAGTTGTGACTGTGTTATCCAAGTTTGTGATTAAAAGCTCACCTAAGACCTGAACCTTCCTGTCCCAGTGACCTCATTCCCTCACACTGGTGCCGAAACCCAGGAATCGAAGTATGCCCCATGGAGTCCTCCCTGGTGGCCGAGATCCTCCAGTCCCTTGCCAGCCTGCATCAGTCCAACCAGCAATCCCTGCTTGAGCTAGGCCAAGACCAGGAACGACGTTTTTTTGAAATCCTGTGAGCTCAAGCAGAAGACTGGCTCACGATCCGGAGCCTCCTCAGCCAGGAGAGAGAGCAAGTGGCGACCCCGGACCACTGCAGCCAACTACTTCCCCCCACACTCCTGAAGATGGGCACGGAGGATGATGCCGAGGCCTTCCTTAATTTATTTGAGAGGACCGCGGTGATCTGGGCCTGGCCGCGTGACCAGTGGGCGGCCAGGCTCCTCCCACTACTGTCCGGGGAAGCCCAGCTTGTGGCCCAACAGTTGCTGGCGGCTAATCTCCTGGCCTATGACAACCTCAAAAAGTCCATCTTGCAGTGGGTGGGCCGTAGCCCGGAACAGTATCGCCAACTGTTCCGGACCTTGAAGCTGTGGAAGACCAACCGTCCGTTTGCCTTTTCCCAACGGCTCTGAGACGCATGCCGGAAATGGCTGCTGGCGGGGAATCGTGACGTTGGGGGAGTGATCAACCAGGTGGTACTGGAACAGCTGATTCATCGACTGCTGCAGGGGACAGCGGAGTGGGTCCAGTGCCACCGCCCGGCATCACTGGAAGAAGGGAGACATTCCTTCCCCGTGGAGGCAGGGAGCTCCGCCACCAAGGCCAGTTCCTCACCTGAGGAGGTCGACAACGCCCCCTACCTCTACAGTGCCCTGTCGCTCTCCCCCTCAGGTGGAAGTGCCCGCTGACGCATGTGTGGGCATGACATCTGAGCCAGTCTGCTGGGGTTGCGGGGATCTGGGGCACATTCCCGGGATCAATGCCTGGTGATGGGTCCTGCACAAAAGTGATGAGATGTGAAATGTGCGATGCTCAGGCAGGGGAGGCAGAGCCAGGGCTGTCTTCGTCTGCTCCACATCATGATGATGTGGGGGGGAGGCTGCAGCCCCTCCCGTCCTCAGGGGATTTCCCGAAGGGGATTTCCCTTTGGAGCAGTTGTGAGACGGAACCCTCAAGCATGCCTTTGACCAAGTGAGAGTGATCGATGGTCAACAACTCCAGCCAGGTGTCGCACTTTCATATCCTTATTTCGCAGTTATAAGTGAGCGGTTGTATAGAGTGAAGCAGGATGCTCAAACAAAGGAAAATACAACCCAGCTCTTAATACTGCGGAGCCATCGGGAAATGGTGCTCCAGGCGACTCACTATAATTCCATGGCGGGTCATCTAGGGGAAAGGAAAACACTGAACCCTCTAATAGCCCGTTTTTATTGGCCGGGCATTGGCGGCGATGTCCACAGGTTGTGTGCGGCGTGCCCCGAATGTCAGCTGGTGAATCCACCGGCTACCCCAAAAGCGCCATTGCGCCCCCTTCCGCTGATCGAGGTCCCCTTCGAGAGAATTGGAATGGACCTCGTCAGGCCTTTAGAGCGGTCAGCACGTGGACATTGCTTTGTGTTGGTCCTAGTGGACTATGCAATGCGATATCCGGAAGCCGTGCCTCTACGCAGCATCTCAGCACGTAGTGTTGCAGAGGCACACTTCAAAATAATCTCCCGGGTGGGGATTGCGAAAGAAATCCTCACCGATCAGGGCACAACCTTTATGTCACGGACTCGAGTTCCTAAGAGTGACGGGTCTGTACGGTTCTGTGTGGATTATAGAAAAGTCAACGCGGTGTCTAAATTTGACGCATACCCAATGCCTCGTGTTGATGAGTTGCTCGATCGGTTGGGCACTGCTTGATTTTATTCGACACTGGATTTGACAAAGGGTTATTGGCAGATCCCCTTGACACCAATTTTTCATGAAAAAACAGCCTTCTCCACACCGTTTGGATTACACCAATTTGTGATGCTTCCATTCGGTTTGTTTGGAGCCCCGGCTACATTTCAGCTTCTCATGGACTGAATCCTCAGACCGCATTCGGCTTACGCCACTGCCTATTTAGATGACATCATCATTTACAGTGATGATTGGCAGCGGCACATGCAGCATCTGAGGGAGGTTCTGAGATCGCTGAGACAAGCGGGACTCACAGTAAACCCCAAGAAGTGCGCGATTGGGCGGGTGGATGTGCGGTATCTGGGGTTCCACTTGGGCCATGGGCAGGTGCGTCCCCAAATTGACAAGACTGCGGCGATTACAACCCGCCCGAGGCCCAAGACCAAAAAGGGGGTGAGACAGTTCCTGGGGCTGGCTGGCTATTATAGGAGATTCATGCCTAATTATTCGGATATCACCAGCCCACTGACTGATCTCACTAAAAAGGGAGCTCCAGACCCAGTCCAGTGGACGGAGCTGTGTCAACAGTCGTTCACGCAGGTTAAAGCCACACTTTGCAGGGGGCCGCTTTTACATTCACCCGATTTCTCTCACCCTTTTGTCTTGCAGATGGATGCTTCAGACAGAGGGCTGGGGGCCGTACTCTCGCAGGTGGTGGAGGGGGAGGAGCGCCCGGTGCTGTATGTTAGCCGCAAGCTCTCGCTGAGGGAGACTAAGTACAGCACTGTAGAAAAGTAGTGTCTTGCCATCAAGTGGGCAGTCCTCACTCTCCGGTACTACCTGCTGGGGCAGGCCTTCACCCTCTGCTCAGATCATGCCCCACTCCAATGGCTCCACCACATGAAAGATACCAACACGCGGATCACCCGTTGCTATCCGGCTCTTCAGCCGTTTAAGTTCATGGTGGTCCACAGACCGGGAGCGCAGATGGCTGTCGCCGACTTCCTTTCCAGAAATGGGGGGGGGGATATGTGGCAGCGGGGGCATGTTCGAGTGCCCGTCCAGAGAGAGAGAGAGCAGTAAGGGCGTTTACACCTGAGCTAAATTATGTGTAAACCTGTCTCTAATTCCTCTTGGGGAGAGCGGCATATAAACAGCCATGCCACCGCCAGAAGGGAGAGAGAGTTTGGCACGAGAGTCTCACGGTGAAGTTACTGAGTTTGTGACACTACAGAGTTGTGATAAAGACTTTGTGATGATTAAGAGGATGATTAAGAGGCTGTGACTAGGAGCCTGTAACACTAAATAGTTTGTGAAGCTGAAGAAGTTACTGTGCCAGTTGTGACTGTGTTAAGTTTGTGATTAAAAGCTCACCTGACACCTGAACCTTCCTGTCCCAGTGACCTCATTCCCTCACAGTCCTGTATTATGTACCACTTTTTTCCTTCTGGTAATTATTGATTGGGATTGGAGTAGCACAGTTAACTGCATCTGGGATTTCATTCAATTTGCACTCTTTTTGTCTGTGTCTGGGCCATCTGGTAACAGTACAGAAAGACGAAGGCAATATTTAAAAACAATTTATATATATATATATATATATATATATATATATATATATATATATTATATATATGCATACATACACACACACAGATCAGCCACAACACTAAAACCACCTGCCTAATATTGTGTAGGTCCCCCTCGTGCCCCCAAAACAGCACCACAGAATAGCATTCTGAGATTATATGTACAGAGCAGTTATTTGAGTTACCGTAGACTTTGTCTACGCTAAGCCTAACCCATTCTCTGTTGACCTCTCTCATCAACAAGGCATTTCCATCCACAGAACTGCTGCTCACTGGATGTTTTTTGTTTTTGGCACCATTCAGAGTAAATTCTAGAGACTGTTGTATGTGAAAATCCCAGGAAATCAGCAGTTACAGAAATACTCAAACCAGCCCGTATGGCACCAACAATCATCCATGCGATTATCTAATCAGCCAATTGTGTGGCAGTAGTGCAGTGCATAAAATCATGCAGATACGGGTCAGGAGCTTCAGTTAATGTTCACATCAATCATCAGAATGGTGAAAAAATGTGATCTCAGTGATTTGGACCGTAGCATGATTGTTGATGCCAGATGGGCTGGTTTGAATATTTCTGTAACTGTTGCTCTCCTAGGATTTTCACGCATAACAGTCTCTAAAGTTTATTGTATTTATGGTTCGAACTGACAAAGTATACGGTAACTCAGATGACAGCTCTGTACAATTGTGGTGAGAAGAATATCATTTCAGAATGCTATTCTGAGATGCAGGTTGGTGCAGTTTTGGGGGCAGGGTTAGGGTTAGGGACCTACACAGTATTAGGAAGGTGGTTTTAATGTTGTGACTGATCTGTGTATATATAAAATCAAGCTTTTGACACTTACGACAATTGAGGGATTTGCACACAACTATTACACAAGGTGAAAACATTCATTGAAGTTCAAGACAACACACTACTATATGCATACTATATGTAAATATCTGTAATGTAGATTCTGAAGAGCAGTACTAAATAAAAAATTTTTTATCTCTTATATTTGTATAAATTATGAAAGGGGTGTGAACATTTATGAGACAAAAGGGAATGCAAACTTATCTTCTCAGCTATATATCCTGTTTATTAAACCTTCGATTAATGGGTTATCAGCTGTCTTAGTTTTCTTTGGCTGTCTATCTTGTTTCTGAACAGCAATCTATATCGAGCAACTCTGTGATTTGGTGACTAAAAACAGCCATTTGGATCCTTAATGTTTCAGTTTAGGAGCCAATGGCTCCTAAGTCATTTTCTTAGTCTGGAACCCTACATGTGCTTGCATTGTACATAAAGTGCATGGATTAACTGTCATAAGCAGTCATATCACTAAAAAAGATTTTTGCAACTGGACAGGCATCGATAGTCGAATCAAGACTTTAAGTGGGTTGATCATTCAAGATTTTGCTGATAAAGCAATTTATTGCAAAAACAACATTCAAGAATGTATCAACACAATGCCACAGTTTGAACATTATAATATTTCACCACAAATATTTCAACATATCAAGTGAATCCACTTGCATTGAAGGCTACCACTTTCACAGTGCTCCACGTTGTTTTGCTTACAGAACAGACAACCCTCTGTAAACTCAGTTCAACACCAAAAACATGGTGGTTTTGGCATATACTGTAGAACTAATAATGATTACCATATTTTGGACATTCCTAATGTTAACATAGAGTGCATACTATGTCAACTCAACAAACTATATAATCATAGTTGTTATTTACAGGCCACCACAATATCACTTATCTTTGTTTCAAAAATATATTACCAAACTCTGCAATACATTAAACAATACGTCAGATAATATCTTTTGAATTGGTGATTGGAACCATGATGAATTGACAACACACACAATGTCTACATTGATGGCAAACCTAGGCTATGTTTAGTGTGTCAAAGAACCTACCACTGAAAATGGAACATTGATTGATGATGTGTACAAGAAAATGACATCTAAATATACTACCATTGCACAAGTTATGCCAGTATATTTCAGTACACATGAAGCAATTCATTGTACATTTTCACAAACATAACCGTGTATCTATAACATATGAAACTGTGCAACTGAATACAGCGTCTGCCTCGTAACTGCCATGTTGGTGTAATCAGGAATGGCCCATTGGTAATCATGCACAATTTGAAACTGATCAGATCAAGCATGACCAAGTTATACCCACTTCCTGGCCGACTTCCTGTTGGGCGGAACTTAAGACTTTCAGCGCGAATTTGTCCGGCTTGATGAGATCTATATATGTGCCGAGTTTAGAGACTGTAGCTGAAAAAAGGTGTGCTACAGATCATCCCAAAATGCACGTTGTACAGGGGGCAAAACAGAGCCCCCCGACAACCCCCCCATGTGAACATTTGACCAGCCCTAATGGTTAACAACTCTGATGTGTGTGCCAAATGTCATGTAAATTTAAGCATTCCAAGTGCCTCAAAACACACCTAATATACACTATATTGCCAAAAGTATTCGCTCATCTGCCTTTAGACGCATATGAACTTAAGTGACATCCCATTCTTAATCCATAGGGTTTAATATGACGTCGGCCCACCCTTTGCAGCTATAACAGCTTCAACTCTTCTGGGAAAGCTTTCCACAAGGTTTAGGAGTGTGTTTATGGGAATTTTTGACCATTCTTCCAGAAGCGCATTTGTGAGGTCAGACACTGATGTTGGACGAGAAGGCCTGGCTCGCAGTCTTCGCTCTAATTCATCCCAAAGGTGCTCTATCGGGTTGAGGTCAGGACTCTGTGCAGGCCAGTCAAGTTCTTCCACACCAATCTCACTCATCCATGTCTTTATGGACCTTGCTTTGTGCACTGGTGCGCAGTCATGTTGGAACAGGAAGGGGCCATCCCCAAACTGTTCCCACAAAGTTGGGAGCATGGAATTGTCCAAAATCTCTTGGTATGCTGAAGCATTCAGAGTTCCTTTCACTGGAACTAAGGGGCCAAGCCCAGCTCCTGAAAAACAACCCCACACCATAATCCCCCCTCCACCAAACTTCACAGTTGGCACAATGCAGTCAGACAAGTACCGTTCTCCTGGCAACCGACATACCCAGACTCGTCCATCAGATTGGAGAAGCGTGATTCATCACTCCAGAGAACGCATCTCCACTGCTCTAGAGTCCAGTGGCGGTGTGCTTTACACCACTGCATCTGACGCTTTGCATTGCACTTGGTGATGTATGGCTTGGATGCAGCTGCTCGGCCATGGAAACCCATTCCATGAAGCTCTCTACGCACTGTTCTTGAGCTAATCTGAAGGCCACATGAACTTTGGAGGTCTGTAGCGATTGACTCTGCAGAAAGATGGTGACCTCTGCGCACTATGCGCCTCAGCATCCGCTGACCCCGCTCTGTCATTTTACATGGCCTACCACTTCGTGGCTGAGTTGCTGTCATTCCCAATCGCTTCCACTTTGTTATAATACCACTGACAGTTGACTGTGGAATATTTAGTAGCGAGGAAATTTCACGACTGGACTTGTTGCACAGGTGGCATCCTATCACAGTACCACATTGGAATTCACTGAGCTCCTGAGAGCGGCCCATTCTTTCACAAATGTTTGTAGAAGCAGTCTGCATGCCTAGGTGCTTCATTTTATACACCTGTGGCCATGGAAGTGATTGGAACACCTGAATTCAATTATTTGGATGGGTGAGCGAATACTTTTGGCAATATAGTGTATAAAGAAAGGAATAATAACAGTCAATGTGTTGCCATGGAAACATTATAAAAGATATCAATAAATCCTTACCAATTTCACATCAATGTTGTCCTGACATTATTTTAAACAAGTTTGAAGCAATTCAGGTAAAAATGAGAGTGCTATTCCAAAGTCTGTAAAAAGTGCCACACTTCCTGCTGCCAGTTGGTGGCACTATGACCATGCCCCACAATAGTCACATCCATGTAATCAGCCCCAATACCAAATATAAATCTCTATATTGATCTAAATCACACAATGCATGCCGAAGATATGAGCACTTCCTCTTTCTCATTTTTCACCATAAATGTGTCGCCTCGCCATGGCAACACCGTTCGATATATCAAAAATACATTCGCAATTTAGCATCTTCAATGTCTTGGTATGATGTTGGCCATGTTTGGTGCCTGTCACGTAAATCCACTAGGAGGAGTGTTTGAAATTCCAGATCATGCATTTTACAAACAAACCAAAATGGCCAACTTCCTGTTGGGTGGAGCTAATACAAGCCAAATGGAGATATGTCTGTCATGGTGAGAACAATGTCCTCACCAAAACTTGTGAATATCAGACTAACTCTGTGTCAACCACAGCAATAAACTCATTCAAAATGTTAGGGGGCACTATGGAGTCCACTGGCCACACCCAAGACAAATGATAAAAGTCAAGTCATGAGTATGTCAAGTTTCAAAATAAGTAATAAGCATTTAGGAACTAGAGGGCGCTGTGGAACCGATGAGGCACGTCTATGCTGAATTGCAATATCAAATCAAAAGATGACCTAAGACAAACATATGTGTAAACTTTCATAAGAATTCAGCCATCATAAGCCCCTCAAAACACTGTGGGAAAATGTGAAAATCCCACATTGCATCCAACATGGCTGACTTCCTGTTGGGCATACAGTGGCATGCAAAAGTTTGGGCACCCCTGGTTCTGTTGCTGTGAATAGTTAATAGAGTAGAAGATGAACTGACCTCCAAAAGGCATAAAGTTAAAGTTAAAACATTCTTTTCAACATTTTAAGCAATATTAGTGTATTATTTTTATTTTGTACAATTTTAGAGTGAAAAAAGGGAAAGGAGCACCATGCAAAAGTCTGGGCACCCCAAGAGATTTGAGCTCTCAGATAACTTTTACCAAGGTCTCAGACCTTAATTAACTTGTTAGGGCTATGGCTTGTTCACAATCATCATTTGGAAAGGTCAGGTGATGCAAATTTCTTTATATATACTCTGACTCCTCAAATCTTGTCCCAACAATCAGCAGCCATGGGCTCCTCTAAGCAGCTGCCTAGCACTCTGAAAATTAAAATAATTGATGCCCACAAAGCAGGAGAAGGCTATAAGAAGATAGCAAAGCGTTTTCAGGTAGCCGTTTTCTCAGTTCATAATGTAATTAAGAAAATGGCAGTTAACAGGAATGGTGGCGTTCAAGTTGAGGTCTGGAAGACCAAGAAAACTTTCAGAAGGAACTCCTCATAGGATTGCTAGAAATGCAAATCAAAACCCCTGTTTGACTGCAAAAGACCTTAAGGAAGATTTAGCAGACTCTGGAGTAGTGGTGCACTGTTCTACTGTGCAGCGACACCTGCACAAATATGACCTTCATGGAAGTGTCATGAGAAGAAAACCTTTCCTACATCCTCACCACAAATTTCAGCATCAAAAGTTTGCAAATGAACATCTAAACAAGCCTGATGCATTTTGGAAACAAGTCCTGCAGACTAATGAAGTTCAAATTTAACTTTTTGGCTGCAATGAGCAAAGGTATGTTTGGAGAAAAAAGGGTGCAGAATTTCATGAAAAGAACACCTCTCCAACTGTTAAGCATGGGGGTGGATCGATTATGCTTTGGGCTTGTGTTGATGCCAGTGGCACAGGGGAACATTTCACTGGTAGAGGAAAGAATGGATTAAATTAAATACCAGCAAATTCTGGAAGCAAACATCACACCATCTGTAAAAAAGCTGAAGATGAAAAGAGGATTGCTTCTACAACAGGATAATGATCCTAAACACACCTCAAAATCCACAATGGACTACCTCAAGAGGCGCAAGCTGAAGGTTTTGCCATGGCCCTCACAGTCCCCCAACCTAAACATCATCGAAAATTTGTGGATAGACCGGAAAAGAGCAGTGCATGCAAGACAGCCCAAGAATCTCACAGAACTAGAAGCCTTTTGTAAGGAAGAATGGGTGAAAATCCCCAAAACAAAAATTGAAAGACACTTAGCTGGCTACAAAAAGCTTTTACAAGCTGTGATACTTGCCAGGGGGTGTTAAAAAGTACTGACCATGCAGTGTGCCCAAACTTTTGCTTCGGGCCCTTTTCCTTTTTTGTTATTTTTGAAACTGTAAAAGATGAATATGAAAAGTATAATTGCTTAAAATATTAAAGAAATGTGTCATTTTTAACTTTAAACCTTTTGGAAATCAGGCCATCTTTTGCTCGTTTAGCTATTCACAGCAACAGAAATTTTGATCAGGGGTGCCCAATCTTTTGCATGCCACTGTAGTCAAATACAACCAAGTGAACTTTGTCTAACATGAAGAGAGCAGTAACCATACCAAACCTTGTGTGCATCTGAGCAACTTCATCCCAACCATTGCCTGCGTTTGGAGGTGCTGTAGATCTCCTCGACCACACCCAAGCCTAAACACTACATAACATTTTGATTTTATGCAGGTCTGATGTGTGTGCCAAGTTTCTTGAGTTTTCAAGCATGATGCATGCCTTATAAATGGGTGAATAAGTTAAAAATAAAATTTATAATATGAATAATAAATATAGCTGCGAGCAGCAATGACGGGCCCAAGCACCATGAGTCCATTTCTACATGTTGGCTTTCGGAAAACAATGCAAGGTGGACACATGCATTAAGCATTTGACATTATTCTAGACAATTTTGAAGCAACTTGGGTAAATATAAGAGAGCTATTTTAAGTCTCTTTTAAGAGCCACGCTTCCTGCTGCCCAGTGGTGGCGCTATGTCCGTAACCCATAATAGTCAAATCCATGTGATTAGCCCCAACATACATCTCAATTTTGATCTAAATCACACATTGCACACAAAAGATGTGAGACACTGCTGTTTCCCATTTTTTGAAATTAAATTTAATGCCTTGCTATGGCAACACCATTCGATATTTCAAAATCTGTTCACAATTTAACATCTTCAATATCGTGGCATAATGTTGTCTAAATGTGGTGACAGTCTCATGAATCACCTAGGAGGAGTATTTAAAAGTTCAGAAAATGCAATATTCCAAAAATCCAAAATGGATAACTTCCTGTTGGGCAAACTGAAAGTTGTCCAGCTTGATGAGAACTATATATGTACTAATTTTGGTGACTGTAGGTGAAAATGGGGGTGCTACAGGCCGTCTTACATGCCCAGTTTAAACCTGTTAACTGTCACTGGCCAACAGGTGGGCAACAAATGCTTTGTTTTATATCAAAAACTCCATCAATGTTCACAAACTTGGTATCAAATTAAATCTTAAAAACGCAACTTTTTTGAGTATTTTTAAAACATGCGACGTGAGCAACAGTCCTTATGTTTCATGTTCTCTGCTTATGATCCAATCCAATGATTGAAGAAAAACAGCATGCATTTCATTGTGAGGGTCCACTGATGAAAATGCAACAACCACATCAGATTGGTTAAGTAACATTATTACCTTCTAGTTTAAATTCTGTTAATATTTTTGTATCTGTGATTTAGCAGCTTTATTCACCTGAAATGTCCACTAATATTATGCCAATTTTTTTTAACGGAAGTTTACTATACAGGATAAGCTTTTATGTATGTAAATATGTTTGATGCTATTTGTTAAAATACATTTATACATAATATACATGTGAATCTATCTATCTACCTATCTATCTATCTATCAGGGGTGTAACGGTTCTCGGTAAAAAAACAAACCGCACAGTTCACCACCCATGGTTTGGTAAGCATTTGCTCTGTGGTTCATCTCTAGTTTAATAACGCATCTGGATCATACACTTTGGCAAAGAAAATAAAGCGCCAAATAGGCATGCGCAGTTGTAACCTCCACTAATGCACCTGTATGGCTCTGTAGATTCGCCTGTGTTTCACGTGGGTTAACTTTCTACAGAGAGAAGTTGTCCTATTAACTGTAAGTTTGTTAAATCAGTTGATGATTCACAGTTCTGCATACATTAGTGTGAATTTGAAAATGGCAAGCTGGGAAAACAAGCCACAAGATAGGAGCCCCTGCGTCATTCAAGTCTCCTGTCTGGGAACTTTTTAATTTTGCGGTCAATCAAAACAGCGATGGTCAAAAAGCCTTTACAAAACAGGCACTGTCTGCAGACATTGCTTGATGCGAGTGCCGTATACTGGTAATACATCGATGTTTGATTATTTATTTACGCTGACATCACCTGGGAGTATATGGCATGCTGTGCGCACAGAGCCGCAGGTGAGCCCGAAACTGCACACAGACACAATCTCTTCCGTCTTTAAACAGGCACTCACTGCTAGTTTGGACAGACATGAAACAAAAACTAAAGTGCTCGGGGTGTTCATTGCCAAAGTTATGTCGCCCTTACTCCGTTGATGAAGATGTGGGATTTCCACGTATGATTAAAACACTCATGTTGCATTATGACATCTCTTCTAGCATACATTTTTACAGCGCGGTTATTCATTCTATAGTGATGTACAACTTCTGAATGTATGTTGAGTTGAATATGAAATGCACATTATGTTGATGCATAAATGCAGGTATTAAGTTAAATGTTGAGTTAGTAATTAGAGCATTTTTGGTTAGTTAAGGACACTAACGAATATTAACCATGGTTTTATTCAGTAATACTGTAGTAGCCATGACTGAAGTAACAATGACTGCTGTCACCATTGTTTTCTTGGCAGAAATCATAGTTTTGATACAATTAACCATTGTTTTACAATAGTAACTGTAATTTCCATATAGTAACTTTGATTTTACTATAGTATTGTAACCATGACAGTAACTATGTTAATTTTGTGGTTACTATGATTTTACTACAAATACCATTTACTGCTGTAAAACCATAGTGATTTGTAGTGAGGGCAAATCTCTTGGAAGTGTCTGTTACCAAATATAATATATTTATCTTGGGTTTGGCAGTAATATTTCTTTTTCTGTACATAACAAATACCGAACCGTACCGAAACAGTGACACTAAAACCATGATACAAACAGAAGCGTGAGAAATTTGAACCTCTACTATCTATCTATATATATTGTTGCAAGCAGGGCATGGCCGAGCAGTGTCAGGGCAGAGCAAGGCCGGAAAGATAAGTGGTAAACGATTTCCACCTGTTTGTACAGGCGTTCCCGGGAGGAGCGGAGGGAGTATTTAAGGAGAGAAGACAGACGCATGGAGCTGTGTGTGACTGTGCCACAGTGACTGCTGAAAAGCAAGGCTGTTGAGTGTTGTTGAATGTGTTTGTTTATTGTGCAGAAAAGCACGTTTATGTTTTGATGTACATTTGGTGTGTCATTACAGTCTTATGTGGACTGTTCACCTGGCTCCCGCTCCCTCCATAGGACAGGCAGAGGTCTGCCATATATATCTCACACACACTCAACCACAGTGTATATATATATATATATATATATATATATATATATATATATATATATATATATATATATATATATTCATTTTTAATTGTTAATTTTTATTTTATTGCTAACTGATTAATTTTACATTTTTGCTATAATTTAATATAATTATTTATTGAAAAAATATGTAGATCTGAAGATTATATTGTAATGAAGACATTTACCATTTTTATATATCTCTAAAATTGCTTTAAATTAAATTAACAAATGTAATTCAATGCATTAGGTGTTAAGTTGGTCTAGGTAGAGTTTAATGAGCACAGAAGTCATTTAGCCTTGTAATTTTGTTGCAATTATGTGGCAATAGGTCTCAGTTTATTTTATTGTTGCATTTTTTTTCTCTATTCTCTTTCAAAATGAATGAAGTACATGAACTTTTAGTCTGCATTCGTTATTCATATGCAACTGTTTAAATAGCATTTTGTGGTGAGCAGTGCGGAGCCGAGTGACGTCTGGGCAGAGCGAGGCCGGGAAGATAAGTGGTGAATGACTTCCACCTGCGCGCCAGACCGGCCTCACGTTCCAGCGAGGGAAGGCAGGAGTATTTAAGGAGAAGAGACAGCGCCAGTAGTGATGGGAAGATTGGATCATTATATTGACATGGATCTTTGAGTCTCATTCAGCAAAATGAACTAATCTTTATTCAAGTCATTTCATTCATTTGAGCAGAATTAAATTAAAATGTTACATTTTCAGTAGCCACATTTTTGGGGGTTGTTTTGCAGTGAAAACTTACCATTATATACCTTTAAAGCTGTGGGTATTGAAAGACCCTTAATTATTTTTGTATTGTAATTTTTTTGCCTCAGAGAATGAAATAAACGTATATAAGTTTAAAATATACGTACAATAAATATGTACAAATACAGCTGCAGCCTGTGCAATAAATTGTTTCGTCAGGGTACACGGTTACTTTTCAAAACTTGATCCGACACTGAATGCTCCAGCAGCCTAATTTACACTTAGAAAACTCCTGATGTTGCTATAATAATGCAAAAAGTACTTACCAATTTGCTTGAAGTGAAAAGCAGCCCTCCTTTCCTATTTAAATACGCACGATCATGCAGAACATCTCAGGTTTGTAAATCCATAAGGATCTCTTTCTCAAGGACAATACCAGCAGTGAGTGACAGACTCATCAGCAAGATCTCGCGCTCTTCGATTTCAAATTACCTACATCACTTAAAGCGTGATTGCGTCACTCAAGGTGAGCCAGAGGGCAAGTGGACCAGAACATATCCTAAAGACCACACCCACAAGAACAAATAAATCAATCTGATTGGCTGATGAATCTGACAGTCTGACTTTAGTTGCTCATTCATTTGCACTGTTGAGGGATTCTGTGGAATTCTGAAGGCCTGATGGGGTGGAGCTCAAACTCACGCGCTGCTTCGGGCATGCGATTTGTGAAACAGTTGTCACATTTGCTTGTAAGCATCAAGGAATAAATTCTGATTGGATACATTTTTAATTTTTGTTATTCATTTGTAGATGAATTATGAGTGGAAAGCGATTGAAAATACATTGGCAAAAAGGTCAACGAGAATGAAAGGATGAAAAAAAATTTATTAGGCATGTTATGCAGCAGAAAAGGCTTTTCTGGCCCTGTGAAATCGCCACTGGCCATATATGAACAAATACAATTAGAGTTCATATATTTGAGCATTTATGTTTAAACATTTCCGCACATGCTGGTGAGACGAAACTTCATTTGTTTACTTGTTGCCATATCAACACTGTGTAGATAAAAAAAAAAAAAAAATCACAGATGTGATGTGTGTGTGCAAAGACACACACTGCGTGCCGGCGCTGCACATTAACAATCAGATCACCTGGTTACCCCACACCTGAGAGCGATTAAGAGAGCGAGATAAAGACAAAACACGCGCTCTACATACACACAAACAATACAGCTGGGAACACAATCACAATGGGGGACATATTTCACTTTTCTATTTCCAGGAAAAGAGCGCAAGCTGCAGAAAAAACTGCTGACACTAAACTACTCATAACAGCCAGAACAAACATTTATCATAAATTCAAAATAACACATTCCAGTGTCGGATCGGCAATCAAAACATACACAGATCAGAAACTCCAACTCAAGAACTGGAGATGTTTAACACATGAAATGAGACATATAATTAACTGAAGAACGTAGTTACACATACTTCATATGACGTACGAAAGAGGGATCCCTTTTAGAGACAACAGGAAAAATCTCCTCAGTGTTATTTTGCGAATCATTCAACAATGGAGCTTGGATGCCCTCTATTGGACATTTCTTGTAATTGCCACTAAGAGTGGTAATTAAAACACACTGGGTTAGACAGCCTGGGTTTATTATTTTTACATTTCAGTTGATATTTTTATTATATTTTATTTATATAAAATTAAGAAATATGTTTATTATCAATAAACTTTATAATCCAAGCATGCCAAATACCTCAAAACATGTGAATATGCACAAAAAGGAATGATGACATTTAATGCATTGCCATGGCAACAGTATTTAAGATATCAAGAATCCCTTCAGAATTTTAAATTTCTTTTCAATTTCTTGACATTATTCAAATTTTTTTAAAGCTAATCAGGTTAACATAATAGGGATATTTCAAAGTCTGTTAAAAGTGACACACTTCCTTCAACCAGTTTGTGGCACTACGACCGTGACCCACAATAGTCACATCAATATGATCGGCCTGCAAGGACAAACATTTGGCTCAATTTTGACATTTCCTTATTTCATTTTTTTTGACATTATTTTATTGCTTCGCCATGGCAACACTGTTCGATATATCAAAAATCCCTTCACAATTTAGCATCGTCAATGTCTTGCATGATGTTGCCCACATTTGGTACCTGTAACATGAAATCCCTCTGAGAAGTATATCAAATTCCAGAGCATGCATTTTACAAACAATCCAAAATGGCCAACTTCCTTTTGGGCAGAGTTTACGCCTGTCAGCACGAAAGTTGTCCGGCTTGATGAGATCTACATGTGTACAAAGTTTGGTGACTGTAGCTCAAAAGAAATGTGCTACAGAGCCCCCCGAAAAGGCCCATGTTCTAGGTGGTGCTGCAGTGCCCCCTCCTGCATGACCCCCCCCTCAACTTTGCCAAGCGACTCTGATGTGTGTGCAAAAGAGTTTTCACGCATGTTATGTACCCCAAAAGTACCATAAACCTTGAAAAGAAGCGTAATAATAAAAATAATAAAAATAAATATAGCTGCAAGCAGCGATGACGGGCCCAAGCACCATGGGTCCATTTCCACTCGGTGGCTTTTGGAAAACAATGCATGATGGACACAGCAACAATTCAACATTAATGTAAACTTGGATCCTAATCATACAATGAGTAATAGATATATGCCATCATTCCAGTTTGACTACAACTTCACAAAATGTTCCATCAGCAGTGTTTAAACAATTTAAGCAATTTGGGTAAGAGAACTTTTTCAAAGTCTGTTGTAAGTGCCACACTTCCTGCTGCCAGTTGGTGGCGCTATGACCGTGACCATCAATAGCCACATCCATGTGATTAGCCCCCAAGAAAAAACATACAACTACATTTTAATCTAAATCACACAATGCACGCGGAAGAAATTAGACAATTTTTGCCATTAATTTAGTGAATTGCCATGGCAACACCGTTCGATATTTAAAAATCTGTTTGCAATTTTTCATCTTCGATGTCTTGGCATAATGTTGTCTAAATGTGGTGACAGTCTCATGAATCACCATTCAGAGAATCTATCTATTTTTGCTAACTGATTAATTTAACATTTTTGCTATAATTTAATATTATATTAAATTCTTTATTGGAAAAAAATATGTAGATCTAAAGATTATATTGTAATGATATTATTTACCATTTTTATTTATCCATAAACCGGCTTTAAATTAAATTAACAAACGTAATTCATGGCACTAAGTGTTAAATAGATTTTAATATGAGCACAGAAGTCATTTTGGTTTGTAATTTCGTTACAATTCTGTTGTTGCATTTTTTTTCTCTGTGTACTGTCAAAATAAATGAAGTACATTAACTTTGAGTCTGCATTCATTATTCATATGCACAACTGTTTAAATAGCCTCTAAATTAATTTAGGGCAAATGAGGACATAAATTAGTTTAGAATACTACATGTTCGCCCATAGAATAATTATTCAAAGCATAAATTACCAACTGGTTACCAACAAACAACTATTTGTCACGGTTCCGGCATTTGTGCTGGCTCATACTGTTGTTTGTTTTTCTCTCTCCCTCGTGTCAATTTTCTCCTCAGAGAATGCAATAAAACGTGTCTAGGCCTTCAGTGCGATTCATGCCATTAAGAAAACACAGTTTCACAATGAATAAGACACCGTATGCCCATCATACATTACGTGGCAGTCAACTAATAATACCAATTGACATTTTAAAAACACGTCCACGCACGAAAGCCAGAACCAAGGAGCTCTAATACAAAGAAAAAGCTCTCTAATAATATTTGTTTGCAATAAAGTTTGTTTCGTCAGGGTACACTGTTACTTTTCAAAACTTGATCGACACTGAATGCTTCAGCAGCCCAATTTACACTTAGAAAACTCCTGATGTTGCTATAACAATACAAAAAGCACTTACCAATTTACTTGAAGTGAAAATGTGCAGTAACAAATAATAAAGAATAGGCAAGTGTGATCAAACTTTTCTACAGAGTTCTAGTCTTACACTGAGGGGCTGTTCACATTAAGCGCATGTTAGCGCATTAAGCTATCTGTCTGCACTGTTTTAAAAATGATTTCAATGTAAACGTGTGCGAGATAGACGTCTTTGACGGCTTGTTTGTATTTTTAGACGCCATGTCAAGTTAAAAAGAACTTAAACTGTGAAACGTCTCGAGTCAAGACACATACGTTTTGCTCTTTTGTGGCGCTGCGTGTAATTTTAGTGCAAAAACAAACACATTCAAGCACCTTTAATTAAGAGGTTAAAGGTTCTAATCCATCCATATAAAAATATAAATTTTTATTAACAAAGATTGCATCCACACCTCAGTTGATGTATATAATGAGTGGGGACACATTTGTTTGCATTTTTCTATGGGATTCGACTGGAAAAGAGCTCAAACTCAAACGCAGGGTTAGTTGTCACATGCTGGTAAGACGAAACTTCATTTGTTTACTTGTTGCCATATCAACACTGCGTAGATTTAAAAAAATAAAACATGGCGTGAAAATCCACTCCAACAGCGGGAATTTGCGCGAGAGCACCGGTGACCAAGATGGCACAACTCACGAACCCCCATGGCACAACAGAGCCATGAAACACTCAATTTATATAGGAAGAAAACACACTGCATGTCTGTGCGGCACATTAACAATTAGATCACCTGGTTACCCCACACCTGAAAGCGATTAAGAGAGAGAGAGAGAGATAAAGACAAATCACACGCTCAACACACACAATCAATATGGCCGAGAAGGCAATCACAATGGGGGACATATTTCACTTTGCTATTCCTGGAAAAGGGCGTGAGCTGCAGAAAAAACTGCTGACACTAAACGACATTGATTACAGCCAAAACAAACATTTATCATAAATTCAAAATAACACATTCCAGCGCCGGATCGACAATCAAAACATACACAGATAAAATGAGTCAAACTCCATCTCAAGAACTGGAGATGTTTAACACAGGAAATCAGAAATATAATTAACTGAAGAACGTAGTTACACATACTTTATATACATAATGTACGAAACAGGGATCCCTTCTAAACAGGACACATTTTGGGAATCATTCATGGAGCTTGGATGCCCTCTATTGATCATTTCTTGTAATTGCCACTCATTACATATACACATTATGACAGTTTTCTATTATTTTTACATTTCAGTTGATATTTGTATTATATTTTATTTATATAAAAATTAAGACATATGTTTATTAACAATAAACTTTAAAAACCAAGCTTACCAAATACCTCAAAACATGTGAATATGCACAAAAAGGAATGATGACATTTAATGCATTGCCATGGCAACAGTATTTAAGATATCAAGAATCCCTTCAGAATTTTAAATCCGCACTGTCTTGACATTAGTCTAAAATCTTTTGAAGCAATTCAGGTTAACATAATAGGGATATTTCAAAGTCTGTTAAAAGTGACACACTTCCTTCTGCCAGTTGGTTATGCTATGGCCATGACCCACAATAGCCACATCAATGTGATCAGCCTGCAAGGACAAATATTTGGCTAAATTTTTATGTAAAATCATGCCATGCATGCAGAATATATGAGACATTTCCTTATTCCATTTTTTTTTACATTATTTTATCGCTTCGCAATGGCAACAACGTTCGATATATAAAAAATCCCTTCGCAATTTAGCATTGTCAATGTCTTGGCATGATGTTGCCCACATTTGGTACCTGTAACAAAATACCTGGGAGGAGTATATCAAATTCCTGAGCATGCATTTTTCAAACAATCCATAATGGCCAACTTCCTTTTGGGCAGTGCTTATGACTGTCAGCATGAAAGTTGTCCAGCTTGATGAGATCTATATGTGTAAAAATGTTGATGACTGTAGCTCAAAAGGGATGTGCTACAGAGCCCCCCAAACAGGCCCATGTTCTAGGTGGTGCTGCAGAGCCCCTCCCTGCATGACCCCCACGGCAACTTTGACAAGCCCTAATAGCCAGCGACTCTGATGTGTGTGCAAACTTTCAAGAGTTTTCACACATGTTATGTACCCCAAAAGTACCGAAAACCTTGAAAATAATAATAATAATAAAAATAAAAATAATCCTTAGAAGAACAATAGGGTCTTCACACTTTCAGTGCTTGGGCCCTAACGAGGGGTCCCCGTTACAGGGGGACATAGGGCCCTCGCAAAATGTAGCCAGAGCAAACTGACAAACATTTGAGATGTGTCCTGAGCAGGAGTCAGAGCGCTTGGAATGTCAACAAGAAATTAGAGATTCATCAAAAGAACTTGATGAGCATGTTGATATAATTCCTGATATATCCATTCAAAATGAAAGCAGCAATCGATTTGAATCTAGTTTGAATGTCTTGTGTAGATCAGATGCTCTCAATCTACTTAGGTCTCTGAACTCCAAACAAAAATATATTTTCTGTCAAGTAAGACAGTGGTGCTTAGAGAAAGCTAGAGATAAAAAGCCAGAGCCTTTCCATGTGTTTGTTACAGGAACAGGAAAGTCACATTTAATCAGAGCTATTCATTATGAAGCAACCAGATTATTATCCCAAATTGCAACTGCACCAGACAAAGTTTCTGTTCTATTGACAGCACCTACTGGAATTGCTGCTTTCAACTTGGGTGCCAAGACCATCCATAGTAAATTTTCAATCGGGACAGATGTAAAATTGCCTTACACACCTTTAGGTGAAGAAAAATAAATTCAATGCGTGTGGTATTTAGTGACTTGCATATACTGATTATAGATGAAATTTCTATGGTAAACCACAGCCTACTAGCCTATGTCCATGGTAGGCTTAGGCAAATAAATCAGACAGGTGACTACTCTCCATTTGGTAAAGTTAGTATAAATGCTGTGGGAGATTTTTTCCAATTGCCACCTGTGAGAGGAAAACCACTGTATGTGCAAAATGCTCCATTGGTTTGTGGAACAGAATTAACAATCATTGTTAGACAAAAAGACTCAGCTTTTGCGGAAATATTGATTAGATTGCGTACACGTAGCAAGAGTTCCCCACTATCACTTAATGACTTAAGTTCCAGGGAGGAGCGGCGGGAGTATTTAAGGAGAGAAGACAGCAGCAGATGGGGAGAGACAGACGCACGGATCTGTGAGTGACTGCTGAAAAGCAAGGCTGTTGAGTGTTGTTGAATATATAATGATATATATATATATATATATATATATATATATATATATATATATATATATATATATACACACACACACAGTATTTTCTTTTATTGCTAACTGATTAATTTTACATTTTTGCTATAATTTAATATAATTATTTATTGAAAAAATATGTAGATCTGAAGATTATATTTTAATGAAGTCATTTACCATATATATATATATATATATATATATATATATATATATATATATATATATATATATATATATATATATATATAATTCAGCAATTTTAGGGATATATATATCCCTAAAATTGCTTTAAATTAAATTAACAAATGTAATTCAATGCATTAGGTGTTAAGTTGGTCTAGGTAAAGTTAAATATGAGCAGAAATCATTTAACCTTGTAATTTTGTTGCAATTATGTGGCAATTGGTCTCAGTTTCTTTTATTGTTGCATTTTTTTTCTCTGTTCTCTTTAAAAAAAAATGAAATACATGAACTTTTAGTCTGCATTTGTTATTCATGAGCAACTGTTTAAATAGCTTTTTGTGGTGAGCAGGGTGGAGCCGAGCGGCGTCTGGGCAGAGTTCCAGCGAGGGAGTATTTAAGGAGAAGAGACAGCGGCAGACTGGAGAGAGATGTACGAAACTTGTCCGCGTGTCTTTAGGATTTGGCGCAGCTGGCTGAAAAGCAGTGTGTGTTTTTGTTTCTTTGGACACTGAAAAGTGTTATTAAATGTTTATGTGTTTATCAAGCCGGTCCCAGCTTCCTCCTTTCCCATCTTTAAGTGTTACACCTTTAAATTATGTTGGGAAAATAAGGACATAAATTAGGTTACATTACTGCATGTCCACCCATAGAATAATCATTAAAAGCAAAAATACCAACTGGTAACCAACAAAGAACTACTGTTCCTTGATGTTGCAACAACATCGTAATGACAGACTGGCACCATTCCAAAGTAATGTTGTGGCTACGAATATAGAAATTTCACTTTTCTTGTTGTCACAATGTAATCAGTTACAATTATAAAGTTTGGTCATCAAATTACGGTTCAGTTAGGTAATGCAAGAAAACTTATCTAAGGTTAAAATAGATGTACAATAAATCTGTAAACTAAAAACACAAATGAGGATTCAGTAATTAGGCCTGTTGCAATATTTACATTATCTGAAATTTAAATCTGGTATATGGCCATATATGAACAAATACAATTAGAGTTCATATATTTGTATTATGTACTATATACTATGAGGGGTGGCAACACTAAAGCAAGTGCCCATGTGTAGTTCTTATGGATTAAGGTACCAAGCTTCATTGCAACAAGTTCTAGTTCATTAATTGGAGTCACAATCAAATTATAAATATCCATGAATTTGCGATATAACTGCATTTCCACAGGAACCACATAGTAACAGTTTTGCTACTGATCTGCCAACATAAAAAAAAATCTCCAGAGTACCAATACATTGTCTATTAAACACATCAACAAATTCTAAATGTTTCTTAGCTTGACAAACTGGCAGTCTGGAATAAACTTCACATTATGCAGGAAAATTGTTTTAAGTGAACCCATGGATGGAGAGTGCATGCATATCCAATGTTATTCTGCTAATAAAATCCTGTAGGCCTATCAACTTTGTAACAGCTGGAATAAACCATTTGAAAGGGAACATTAACACAAAGTTAGTTCTAAATATAAAATAAACTCTCAGACTCCCCCTGGCATCCCACACTCCGTTCTCTCTCCTTGGACTACTAATCACTCACACCTGATCCCAATCCATCATGCAATCACATTCCCTCTATAAATACTCAACCCCCATGGAAACATGAACACTGTCATTACATGCTAAGTTACCAATTCCTCCAACTGTTGATTTACCTGAAAAGTTACCATCTTCAATAAAGCTCCCTCTACTGGGTTCAACCT
Source organism: Myxocyprinus asiaticus (assembly GCF_019703515.2). Classification (NCBI taxonomy): domain Eukaryota; kingdom Metazoa; phylum Chordata; class Actinopteri; order Cypriniformes; family Catostomidae; genus Myxocyprinus; species Myxocyprinus asiaticus. Next base: position 42,063,182 of record NC_059381.1, on the reverse strand, counting down.
GTCATCTGTGTCTGTGTTGTGTCGTGACTGTCGTTCTTAATGACCTATTCAGTCGCTCAGATATTTCACATTATATGATAATTTTATCTCTACATCTGCCACTATCAGTCTTGGATTCTGTTAATCTGTAGATGAACACCTAGATCAGCAATTTAATCAAGAATTGGTCTAGTGGTTATTTTTTGCATCTAGTTTTTAGAGGTTCTGTTTTCTTATTCACCCAAATATAAAGTTTTTATTGTAATAAACCAAGGTTGTATCTGTATGTCAGTGGATGGACTTTAAAAATAAAATGCTATAAGAGATGCGGGGGGACAAGAGTAGCGGAAACAGACCCATTTATTGACCGTTCTGTATTTGAAAAAAAATTAGCGAACTCCGAAGTTCAGACAGCGACAACCACAAACTCTCCGCTCCAGCAGCGGGAATCTGCATGAGGGCATCGGTGACCAAGTATGGCACAGCTCACAAACACCCATCGCGCAACCCAGCCATGGAACACTCGGTTTATATAGGAAGGAAACGCGCTGCGTGCCGGTGCTCCCCATTAACAAACAGCTCACCTGGATACCCCACACCTGAGAGTGATTAAAGAGAGATAAAGACAAAACAGACTCTACATACACAAAAACAATACGGCCAAGATGGCAATCACAATGGGGGAAATTTCTCTTTTCTATTTCCTGGAAAAGAACGTGAGCTGCAGAAAAAACTGACACTAAACAACACTGATAACAGCCACAATGAACATTTATCATAAAATTCAAAACACATTCCAGCACCGGCTCTGCAATCAAAACATACACCGATCAGATGAAATAGAAACTCCAACTCAAGAACTGGAGATGTTTAACACATAAAATTAGAAATATAGTTAACTGAAGTTAACTGTAGTTACACATACTTCATATATGAAGTTTGGCTGCCCTGTAGTGGACATTTGTGGTACTGCATTTGATTAGAGATAATTGTCACTCATAACTGGGTTGGATTTATGGCTTTGAATTTCTAGTATTTTTACATTTCAGTTAATATTTTTATTTTTATATAAAAAAGAATTTTGTGCATTACATTTTCATTAAAATAAATTTAATTTCTATAGCTTTTTATTTCACTTTAAAAACTCACTCACAATAAATTGCAATGGAACCGTATTTAAGATATCAAAAATATCCCTTTACAGTTTTGTATTAGCAGTGTCTTGATATTATTCAAATTTATTTTGAAACAATTCACATAAACACGAGAGCTATTTCAAAGTCTGTTAAAATTGCCTTCCTGCTGTCAGTTGGTGGTGCTATACCTGTGACCCATAATAGCTGCATAAATATGATCAGCCCCCATTACAAAACATACAGCTGAATTTTCATCAAAATCATACAATGCACACAGAAGTTATAAGGAACTTCTAAGGAAGTTTCACATTTTTGTCCTTAATTTATTGCCATGGCAACACTGTTCGATATATAAAAAATCAGTTTGCAATTTAGCATCGTCAGTGTCTTGGCATGATATCGCCCACATTTGGTACCTGTAACATGAAATCCCTAGGAGGAGCATTTCAAATTGCAGAGCATGCATTTGATTCAAACAATCCATAATGGCCAACTTCCTCTTGGGCAGAGCTTAAGACTGTCAGCGTGAAAGTTGTCTGGCTTGATGAGATCTATATGTGTACAAAGTTTGGTGACTGTAGCTCAAAAGGGATGTGCTACAGAGCACCCCGAACATGCCCATCTTCAAGGTGGCACTTCATAGCCCCCCCAAGCCATAGTGGCCAACAACTCTGATGTGTGTGCAAACTTTCAAGAGTTTTCACGCATGTTATGTATCCCAAAAGTACCAAAAACCTGAAATGAATAATAATAATAATAATAATCCTTAGAAGAATAATAGGGCCTCTGCACTTTCAGTGCTTTGGCCATAATAATAATAATAAGAACAATAGGGTCTCCGCACTTTCAGTGCTTGGGCCCTGATAAAAATAATCCTTAGAAGAACAATAGGGCCTTGCACTTTCAGTGCTTGGGCCCTAATAATAATTGTGAAAAAACATTCCAAAAACAATAGGGCTTTAGCACCTCTGGTGCTCAGACCCTAATAATAATAATTGTGAAAAAAACATTCTAAAAACAAAAGGGCTTTAGCACCTCTGCAACTCCAGTGCATGGGCCCTAATAATAATAATCCTTAGATGAACAACAGGGCCTCTGCACTTTCAGTGCTTGAGCCCTAATAAGGTTCCAATTGTTAACATGAATACCATTGAGCAATTACCTTTTCAGCATTTGTTAATCTTGGTAAATGTTGTTTTTAACATTTACTAAAATATTGTAAAAATTAAAAGCTGTATATGTTAACATAGTTCATGCACTATGAACTAAAATAGAACAATTGTGTGTTATCCATTTACATTACCAAGATTAATAAATAATGGTTAAAAATACTGTTCATTGTTCATTCATGATACTGCATAATCTAATATTAACAAAATGGAACCTTATTAAAAAAGTGTTACCATTAAATGTTTATGAAAGTCATAAAATTGTAATCGATGTGAAAATAGCACGTTTGAAATCTAATAAAGAAAACAAATGTAAGAAATTACGCTTCAAAACTGTAGGTGGCGCAAGCATCAGTCTGGAAACTGCTGTGGCTCCATTAGCTCTGCCCCTAACTTCCGGTCTGAGACTGTTGTGACATATGGCTCTGCGGCTCTGCAGATTGACATATCTCGTTGAATCCCGTGATAGGCTACATGTTGTTTGGGAGTTTTCCGCTCATTGTTTGAGGTGCTGTTAGCCATTTTTTTTTTTTATTATTGAATTTTATGCACTAAATGTTCCTTCACCCTGAAATATATCACTGAAAAATTACTGTAAGTGTCCTAAGATATATCCTACTGGTCTCTGTGACAGAACTAGACTGTGTAAACAACAGCAAACATAACTGTGACTGTGGTCCGCGGACACATTCTTTAATCAGCCAGTCAGAAGACTTTTGATGTGCTTTCTGCCAGTCAATCATTTTTCGCTTTCTCGTATGTTGCACCTGAAAACTGGAAAATGCTGCCTTTGGAGGCTGTATAATGAGGTAGGATGAAAATATGGTATGTTTACAGTTTGCCTGAGAGTTCCATTCATTCAAAAATGCTGTCAGTTAAGCCATTAACTGATTAGGCAGCAAGTCATTTGCCTACATTTTCGGATGGAGCGATAGTGGATTTAGCGGAACATTCCAATAGTATCCAGCTGCAGACCTGCAGCACCAGCAGTTTCAGAACAGCAGCGCCAGAACCGCAGCCATGGAACGGAAGTGAGGGGCAGAGTTATTGACAATGAGATAAGCATGGCGGAGAGCACGGTGAGTTGTTTGTAATGTTTTTGCCATTATGTGGTGAATAATTATCGTATATATTAAATTAAGCGTTTATCTGCTACATACTGAACCTGTGCATGGCTTTATCATCTTATTGAAGCTTGAATTTGTTGTCATGCTTTATTGCACAGAACATTTTTTCTGCGGACTGTTCGGTTACTTTTCGGATTGCGTGTTGTAAATGGGCCTTGCGATGAAGTTTTGAAGACATTTATTATTTATAAATAGTTTCTTCCAATTTCTTCTGTTATATGCATTGTTTGTGAGTTAATGTTACCTTACCATTGAGTTTTATAATCACATTTGTCAAAGTTGAGATAATTGTGTGGTGCTTTTTGTAATCTCTTGTAGAGACATATAATGATTCAGAGAGGAGACGCATTACCTCAGCTGCAACAGTGCAACAAGTGTTGCAGCAATTACCACTGCCCTTTTTTTTTTTTTTTTTTAAATTTGGAATGCCCAATTCCCAATGTGCTTTTAAGTCCTCATGGTCGCGTAATGATTCGCCTCAGTCTGGATGGCGGAGGACAAATCCCAGTTTCCTCCGTGTCTGAGACCATCAATCCGCACATCCTATCACGTGGCTTGTTGAGCGCGTTGCCATGGAGACATAGCGCGTGTGGAGGCTTCATGCCATCCACCGCGGCATCTGCACTCAACTCACCACGTGCCCCAACGAGAACGAACCACATTATAGCGACCACAAGGAGGTTACCCCATGTGATTCTACCCTCCCTAGCAACCGGGTCAATTTGGTTGCTTAGGAGACCTGGCTGGAGTCACTCAGCACACCCTGGGATTCGAACTAGCGAGCTCTAGGGGTAGTAGCCAGCGTATTGTACCACTGAGCTACCCAGGCCCCCACCACTGCCCTTTTTGCTCAGCCAGTGTGTTTTTAAGCCAGCCAAACTGGTCAAATTAAAAAGTCATCTTCAAAGTCACTTCAACAAGGCAGTTGTCCATGGAGGGATGAATATCTTGAGTTATTTGTTTAATATACGTAGTCACAATATATTATAGCATAATATTTTACCAGTGTAAAAATATTAATATTGCGTAATATTGCATTCAAGCTTTGCCATTCAGGGTGTGTCGTTCAAGAGTTTAAGAAGCTTGGTTAATGGTTACTTGCATGATGTTCTGATTTTGCATGCTGTGACAGTTGTTACAAGAAAGACCCAAATACTGGTGACTGCTGTGATTTTGCATGGATTCAGAGCTTCAAACTGTTTGTGCCGCACAATGTAACTTTGCATATTAAGAAATCTTTTTTTATTATTTGTGTATTTTTATTGCAGTAAGATGACAGCCAAAATTGCTCCTGGCACATGGATGCTACTGAAAAACAAGATTGGTTATAAAGAAGTCTGCTAAAGTTGGGACAAGTGTCAAACCCTTACATTTAACCTCATGCTTCTCCTTTTTTTAGGATGTCCCCCAACAAATTGGTGGTGTGGACTGTGGAGTCTTCATGTTGATGGTGAGACAAATTATGTTTTGATATACAGTTGTGCTGTATTAAATTAAAAAAAAATCTTTTATTTAAGGATAGTGATCATATGAAGCCATTTATCATCACATAGTTGTTTGGCTCCTTTTTAAATCATAATGATAACAGAAATCACCCAAATGGCCCTGATCAAAAGTTTACATACCCTTGAATGTTTGGCCTTGTTACAGACACACAAGGTGACACACACAGGTTTAAATGGCAATTAAAGGTTAATTTCCCACACCTGTGGCTTTTTAAATTGCAATCAGTGTCTGTGTATAAATAGTCAATGAGTTTGTTAGCTCTCACGTGGATGCACTGAGCAGGCTAGATACTGAGCCATGGGGAGCAGAAAAGAACTGTCAAAAGACCTGCGTAACAAGGTAATGGAACTTTATAAAGATGGAAAAGGATATAAAAATATATCCAAAGCCTTGAAAATGCCAGTCAGTACTGTTCAATCACTTATTAAGAAGTGGAAAATTCAGGGATCTCTTGATACAAAGCCAAGGTCAGGTAGACCAAGAAAGATTTCAGCCACAACTGCCAGAAGAATTGTTCAGGATACAAATAAAAACCCACAGGTAACCTCAGGAGAAATACAGGCTGCTCTGGAAAAAGACGGTGTGGTTGTTTCAAGGAGGCCAAACATTCAAGGGTATGTACACTTTTTTGATCAGGGCCACTTAGGTGATTTCTGTTACCATTATGATTTAAAAAGGAGCCAAACAACTTTGTGATAATAAATGGCTTCATATGATCACTATCCTTAAATAAAAGACAGTTTTTTTTTTTTTTGCATGATCAGTCATATTTTCAAAATCAATGGCAAAATTTCACAATTTCTGCCAGGGTATGCAAACTTTTGAGCTCAACTGTAAATAAACCAATGATTGGTGTGCTTCTTAAGTAGTAGTTAAAGAAGGTACAAAGAAGCAATTTTTTATTTATGACATTTACACAGAGAATTTTCTTGATTTTTGTTGTTTTTCAGTATGCTCTACATCTTGTTTTGGGAGCACCCTTTGATTTTACATCTGTAAGTAATTACAGTTCAAGTTTCTCTATATTTTTGTCTTCCAGTGCGATGTTCCAAACATACGGATATGGTGGACTCTTATTCTTTTGAAGAACTTTGGGATTTTCTCTGAAAGGTAGATACTGGACATTGCCTCCAGCCCACCATTACATCTGCACCCCCTTCCGACCAATTCTAAATTAACCAAGAAATGTATGTTACAGTAGAGAAACCCTTCAAAGTGGAGAACAAGCTCGCTTGGCAGCAATGAGGTATGTCTCAAATATAGACACACATATATATCAGTGTATATATCTTTGCAAATATTACATTTTTAATAAATATTAAAATTACATTCTTTAACGTTCTCTAATGAAGGAGCTCCCAGTAATCCGATACATGACAGAAGCTATGAAATGGCTCCATTCCAACAGACGTCTGCTCAGGGGCCCAGTGGAAGAGCCTCTTTTCCTTACAATGGATGAAGAGGACAAGGAAAAGGCCCTCAACAATCTCCTGGAAAAATCAGAAGCTTCCAAAGAGCCCTTTACATTTCATTTTGTGTTCAGGGATGACATGGAGTAATTTTTGCAGGAATGTCATGACAAAATGGGCCTATGAGTGAATTGTTCATTTGAGGAATTTTGATTTAATTATTTGTTGTATAAAGTTTGATTGTTTCTTTTAAAATTATGTTGCGGTTTGTTTTTATTTTTTTATAATAATATCTAGTTGTATTGTAGTTATATTTTTATTGAAATGTTTTAGTTTTCATATAGAAAAGTGCATGCTGCACATGTTCTTGGCTTTGGAATAAACTTTTATTTTGAATGTTGTGATTAAAGTATGTTTCATATTAAATGCCCATAAGTTAAATTTAAGCATTATTTCTAACATCACGAACAGGAAATAATACTCACATAATACAATGGAACGGATAACATTATACAATAATATTACACAAGATTAATGTTTTAAAATGCTTATTGTACTGTACCTTACTGTATCATTATAACTTATACATGTACGAACTGAAAAGTGGCCTTATTTAAAAGTATGACGTTTCGCATATAATAAAAGAAAATTACGCTCTAAAACAGTAGGTGGCACGACTCCGTTAAGAACATATGCTCCGCCCCTCACTTCCATTCTGTGGCTGTGGTTCTGGCGCTGCTGCTCTGAAGCAACGGTCTGCAGCTGGATATATCTCGAACATTCAGATTTAATGTCATATTCAGATTCATAACAGTTGTCAGCTGAGGGCGCTATTTTGCTACTTTTTTTAGGGCCGGACTTCGGGGGGATGGCGGCCCCTGGGCTGGATTCATTGTTGGGGCCCGACCTATAGCATAAAATATTGTGCTACAATTTCAGGAATAAAAAAGGGAGAACCATATGGGAGTAGCACTAAGTGCTTCAGACCCTACAAACAGAAAGTACAGAAGAAGTGTATGTGAGTGGATTGGATTTCCCCTTCCGCTCAAAGCATTCTGTAATCGCTCCTCTTGAACTTCACTCTGGGTTTTTCATATCCTGCACCTCACTATTATTAAATGTACATACATGAATGGAGTGGCATACCTCTTTATAATTATTAGGAAAATATTAAAAAATAGACATAATTGATAAAAAAAAAGAAAAAAAAGACCATGGCACGTAAAAATTTTGGTAAATCACCAAGAGAGCCTTGGACCACTTGTAAATCCATAATGTGCCACTATCTTTCTCGCATAAGTAACATCTTTCACAATTCATAACCCTGTGTTTACATCTGGAAGACATATTTGTTAACATTGTTTGCTCATCTGCAATACATCTATAAAACGTCTGTATCAATAAGTATGTCTCGGATGTCAATAAGACATTTAGCACATGTTTTTGAGACATTTATGATTCAGAATGTTTGTAAATCTGATGTTTAGTAGATTAGATTGTGATGCTTACCAGATGAAAAGATGAAAAACAGATGTCTCAGAGATGTATACGTGTGCTGGCTATATCTGAAACCCATTAATATTTAATACATTTTGCGCCTTGACAAGATTACATACTATCTCCATTTATGGCAGTGTTTCCATACTACACTATATGGACAAAAGTATTGGGACACCTACACATTACACCTACAGGAGCTTTTATGACATCCTATTCTAAATCCATAGGCATTAATGTCGAGTTGGTCCCCCCTTTGCAGCTATAACAGCTTCCACTCTTCTGGGAAGGCTTTCTACAAGATTTTGGGGTGTGTCTGTTGGAATTTTTGCCCATTCTTCCAGAAGACCATTTGTGAAGTCAGACACTGACGTTGGACGAGAGGGCCTGGCTCGTAATCTCCGTTCTAGTCCATCCCATAGGTGTTTGATATGGGTTGAGGTCAGGGCTCTGTGCGGGCCAGTCAAGTTTTTTCCACACCAAACTCATCCAGCCATGCCTTTGTGGACCTTGCTTTGTGCACTGGGGCACAGTCATGCTGGAACAGAAAAGGGCCTTCCCCAAACTGTTTCCATAAAGCTGGAAGCATAGAATTTTCCAAAATGTCTTGGTAAGCTGAGGCATTAACATTTCCCTTCAGTGGAACTAAGGGGCCTAGGCCAACCCCAGAAAAACAGCCCCATAGCATTATCCCTCCTCCACCAAACTTTACAGTTGGCACAATGCAGTCAGGCAGGAAAGGTTCTCCTGGCATTCGCCAAACCTAGACTCGTCCATCAGACTGCCAGATAGAGAAGCGTGATTCGAGTCCAGTGGCGGCGTGCTTTACACCACTCCATCCGATGCTTGGCATTGTGCTTGGTGATGTAAGGCTTGCATACAGCTGCTTGACCATGGAAACCCATGCCATGAAGCTCCCGGCGCACAGTTTTTGTGCTGATGTTAATGCCAGAGGAGGTTTGGAACTCTGCAGTTATTGAGTCAGCAGAGCGTTGGCGACTTTTACGCACTATGCGCCTCAGCACTCGGCAACCCTGCTCTGTAACTTTATGTGGTCTGCCACTTCGTGGCTGAGTTGCTGTGGTTCCTAAATGCTTCCACTTTGCAATAATACCACTTACAGTTGATCGTGGAATATCTAGGAGGGAAGAAATTTCACGAACTGACTTGTTGCAACGGTGGCATCCTATTACAGTACCACGCTCGAGCTCTTTAGAACGACCCATTCTTTCACAAATGTTTGTAAAGGCAGACTGCATGGCTAGGTGTTTGATTTTATATACCTGTGGCAATGGGACTGAATGAAACACCTGAATTCAATGATTAAGTGGGGTGTCCCAATACTTTTGTCCATATAGTGTATATTAATGTTAAGAAAATAAACTCCTTGACATACTGACAAAGTTCTGGGCTTAGGTCAGCATCTTTGGACCAGACAGCTCCCGTATTGAAGAACTTGTATGAAGAACGGATAATGGAATAATGAGCAATCTACGCACTGGTGGGGGAAACAAGCGTTACTCCATCCCGAAATAAGGAACAACGCTATGACCATAAAAGTGTTAGTTGCAATGTTATCGAGAAACTCGGTCAGTTTGAGTAATGGATAATAATTCTTTGTAGCACTACCATCCCCTATATGTCATTCACCCACACCCCCTATTTCATTTTAAACACTTACCTGACAACTCAGACAGACAGACATAGAGAGAGAGAGAGAGCGAGAGAGAGTGGAGACATAACCCACCTTTAGTTTTATTTTCTTTGTCATGGTTTTGGCCTGTGGTATTGCAAATTTAAGTGAAACTATAAGATCAGGTGGTCTTGCCTTTCATATAACATCACATGAAAAACTAAAGTGATGCACATTGTATTGGGCTTTCAAGGTATTTAGTATCGTGATTCTGTGAGATCGTCTACCAGTGGCCGCATCCTGTTTGTCTGCCTGACAGAGTGTATGTGAATGAAGACATGTTTCCCATGCAAACTAGGTCTAGCCCCTTTTTGTCTGTGATTGTTCTTGATGTTTCAGTCCCATTATTTGGTTGGTGATAGGGGTGTGAATCTTTGGGTTGAAAGCGAATCAAATCAATTCACAAGTTTTTGAATCGATTCAGAAACCATTTTTGCAAATTCAAAAGATTCAATTCGATTCACAATGAAATTTGATTAATGATTAAATTCTGCATTTTTTTAAAATGCATTTATAGTATTTTTTAAATACTTCCCCTAATGTGTCTTAAGCAAGTAAAAGAAAGACAAACTACTTAAGATTGTTTATTCCACCAAAAGTAACTTGAAAGAAAAAACATTAAATACTTGGAATACAATAATAGTACAAGAGTACAATATGCCAATAAAATATTTCAGAGCTGAACATAGCTAGTAAAGTATTCCATATTCAAGTCGTCATATTTATTTGTATAGTGCTTTTCACAACACACATTGTTTCAAAGCAGCTTTACAGAAAATCATGCATTAACAGAAAACGAAACTGCAATATCTATAAAATCTTAGAGTCATCATTGTGTAGTTTGATTAAATATGATTGTAATTTTTTAAATAAAAATAAATAATAAAATAATAATTGTATTTAGACCTCCAATGAGCTGGCTAAAGGCAACTGTGGCAAGGAACACAAAACTTCATAAGATATTGGTTAATCAATCAATCAATCAATCAATCAATCAATCAATCAATCACATTTATTTCTATAGCACATTTAAAAACAACACATGTTGACCAAAGTGCTTTACATTAATAAAAAAGAAAGATTTAAAATACACTCATGGACAATATAGAACATAAACCCAAGTCTAAATACAAAGCATCTAGACACAGTTAAAGGCAATAGAGAAAATATGAGCCTTCAACTGAGATTTAAAATACTCAATTATACCACTGGATCTAATGTGAATAGGCAAACTATTCCAGTACTATTCCAAGGAGAAAAATAACCTTGGGAGAAACCAGGCTCACTGTAGGGGCCAGTTCCCCTCTGCCTAAACAACATGAATATAATGAAAATATTAGTTATTTATGTACAGTGCAAGTCTTTGTTTTAGATTAGTAAACTAAGTAAGTGTTAAGGTCCAGTGTTTAAAAAAAATATTTCTTATGAACTGTAAGATTAATGACTAATGTCTTTGAAGTTCATCCTGGATTAACTGCAGAAGTTCATATAGATGCATTGACCTTTGTTAGTTGGCAGATGAAGGCATTTGTTGGCAATTAAATGATAGTCTATGTATTCCATTTCAAGAGTGTAATCCATCATTAGACCAAGGTGAATCAGGCAGAGATCAATGAGGTGCATCACAGTTCAAATTTCGGTGAGGTCTATCCTAAATCCAAGGTTCAGGCAGTGGCATATGAAGTATCTCATGTCTTATGGTTGGAGTTGGCATCAGTTCTTCCTCTGAAGTCCATCGTAATAGACTGAAGTAATGTCTGGCTAGCACCGGCTGCATTTTGTCGTTATCACTCAGTGACACATAGCAGTGGAGTCCGATACCAAGCAGGAAATGAGCTGGATCTGGCTGGCTATGAATCCCGAGGTTGAGACAGGGAAACGAATAGAATAATATTAGCGTAGATGCCATTAAATTTATTGCAGAGCTATAGATTAAGATTAATGTTTATTGTTCGGGCAGACCTAACTAAAGCAGCCTAATTGTGAGTTGATGGATAAATTAGGTGTATGTCTGGCTAAATAGATGAGTCTTTAGTCTAGACTTAAACTGAGTGAGTGTGTCTGCATCCTGAACAGTGTTAGGGAGACTTTTCCATATTAGCCAAATAGGAAAAGGATCTACCTCCTTTTTGTGGAGGGCATTTTTTGTCCCCACATTTTAAATTTCAGGAGGTTTTTAATGCCATTTTTTCCTTTAAGCTCCTCTTAATTTCAGACCATGTAGAGGCAGCGAGTTGGCAGCTGTATCAAAAGGTTTGAGCCCGTTTGACTCGTGACGAGCGCTATTGTGAGCTGTCATTTGCTCGTGAGATAATGGCCATCCGGAGGAGATATCAGACACAAGGTGCTTGAAAGACTCTGAAAGCTGCTCAGAAAGTTTCAGTGAGAGTTTCAAATGGAACAGAGAGTAGGCGCGACCCCGTGAAGGGCGATAGAAGAGTGCAGCACGTGTCTGTGAGGGGAGAGCTGTGAGGGCGCGTGCTCCGGGTTGGTGACCACTGGTTTTGATTCAATCACTTTCTGAGTCTAGTTTATTTTTTATATTATAAAATTAAATTTAATTAATGTTTATACATCACACATTTGCACATATACAGTGAAATTCTTTTTTTTCCCACATATCCCAGCCAAGCTGGTGTCAGAGTGCAGGGTCAGCCATGTTACAGTGCCCCTGGAACAGATAGGGTCAAGGGCCCAACAGTGGCATCTTGGCAGTGCTGGGGCTTGAACCCCTGACCTTCTGATCAGCAACCCAGAGCCTTAACTGCTGAACAACCACTGCCCCTAATGCCTAGGTGTGAACCTCTCAAAACATTTGAATTATTCTGTTATGTTAATTGGATTAGGGCTAGTAGAATTCAGAGTCTTCACCCATTGGATGCTTTGGTTTCACCTGAATGCTTTGTAACCACATGGAAGTACTGCCCCATGAATACCTATAAAATACAATGTATGCCTCCCTAAGACCACATGGACTCAATAGTGACAGAGTCAGTCAGACAGAATTTGACAGAAATTTGGTATTCATCCAGATAAAGTATGGTCCATAGAAGAATGCAAAAAGTACTTGGTGCTTGTATTCGGGAGGGGAAACATAAAAGGCATTATCTGTTGTCATCATGAATTTTGTTAAGCTATAGCTGTAGAGCAGACTCAGCGTATTGCAGAATTAGAAGAGCAAAATAAAGAACTGTGTGCTACAATGCCCTCACAATCTAAGAAGTTGGGCCATAACGAATCCTCAACTAAAGGTGATGTGAGAAAACATCTGCAGTCAGATAATATTTATCCTGACTTACAGTCTCTGTTTAGACATAAGGGTGATGATGTGTCTATTAATGACACTGCTGGATTGATTGATAAAACAGTTAGTGCTGTTGAAGTGTGTGGAGCAAGAAGAAATGATCAAATTAGAGTAGACAAGGGTAACAGTGTTCCATTTGCAACTCCCATAGTGCAAATACAAACAGTAAATAGAGCTTTAGGTCCTGAGAAAATAGAGAGACTTGCTCAAAGTTTGCCATCAGCACATGGACATTTTTCTGGGTTTAGGAGAGTGCTATCCAGAAAATTGCAGCTCTATGACATGTCTCTAGTTGAAATCGCCCTGCTAATGTCACAAATCTCGACACAGTCAGAGTTCAATGATTTTGAAACTGCTGTTGATACATCTGAGTTTTAGCATGCCAGTAAAGATGACTTGCGAGAGGGAGTTCTGAGAATACTAAAGAACATTATTGGGCCAAAGTTGGACTGGTCAAAAGTCACTAATTGTGTACAGAGGAAATCTGAGAGTGTGAGTGAGTATACTGAAAGATTTTGTCAAGCAGCTACAGCTTACAGTGGTATAGCTGACACTCCTGAGAAGGTTCTAGATAATAAGTGTCCTCTATCTGGTTTGATGGCCTTTTATCAGAATATAGAAATGCACTACCTTTGTTAGATCTCACATGGTCTGAGACTTTATGAATTAACTTGCAGATTGGCAACCTGGGAAAGATATTCTGATGTTAGAGCAAAAGTAAGGGTTGCAGCAGCATCCTTGCAAAAGGAAAACACAGCGGGTAAACAACACCACAAATACCCTAAGCGTTTCCAACAGGTCACGTCTTTTTAACTTCCACAATGAATCTTTGCTTGTGGTAATTACTTCCCCGCACACGTTCATCCTCACCATCTGTCATTTTCAGTGCGAATTTGTGATTGGTCTCTTTCTTATAATAAATCCATCATTATTTCTGACCGTTCAATTAGGTTGACATACCGCTCATAATGGAGCGATATCAGAACAGCTTTCGAGGGAGAGAAAACAGTCTGACGCTCAGACTTAAAAATAAAAAGGCAATGTAATTTGCCTCCAGGCAAAATCAAACTCCCACTCCACTCTGCTTTCACTCCGCAGTTCTCATATACACTGTTTGGGGCTGCAGCCCAAGTTTGGCCCTAGTTGTGTTTGATAACTGTAAGACGCACTGCTGCTCTTCTGTTCGGTGACGGTCTCAACACTATCTTTGGAGGCGCAAAAACCATATACGGTATGCAATGCATTGGGGCACCATATTAAGGGGGCGCTGGAAGCACACCAAGGGGGTGCAATTGAGTCCGGGAGTCTGAGGGGGGTGCCAATGTAGGTATCCCATACATCCTCGAAAATGGGTAGTTGCGCCCCTGTTTGGAGGGAGGAGTTTTGGAAAGAGGGGATATGTCTAATTCAACAGGTCAGTCTCGTAGAAGTTCCAAAATGGCTCATTTAAAACAACCATTAAATCAGTGACTTAGTTTTTATTGTAGTTTGACCAAAGAAATTTGGTTGAATCCATTAAAATAAAGCAACCCACTCCAAAATTAAACAGTTTTGTACGTTTTAGTGCTCAAGTACATTTAAAGTGGCAACAGCATTTGTTTTCTTTTTTCATTGTTTATATATATATATATATATATATATATATATATATATATATATATATATATATATATATATATAAAATTATTTAAATTTAAATACAAAATCTTACATCCAAAATGGCATGTACAGTACAATACTGAAAGGCAGAAACTAAGGCATAAGGCTTATGCCTTAAGAGAGGAAATCATAAGGGAAATCACAGGCCCAGAGGTAGAACGGTTACATTAGGGGAGCAAAGGAGCAAAACCTTATTCATGCTAGCGCCATCTTTGATTTTTAATAAGAATCAGAATCAGCTTTATTGCCAAGTATGCTTACACATACAAGGAATTTGTCTTGGTGACAGGAGCTTCCAGTGTACAAACAATACAGCAACAAGACAGAGATAATAATAAAATATATATATAAAAAAATAAAATTAAAATAAAAAATGAATAGAAAGTATATATTGAAATTTATATATATATATATATATATACATATACATATACACACACACGTATGTACAATATACAAATACAAATTTGTTATATACAGAAGCAAGGGAATGTAATGGCAGTGCTGTTTAAAATGGTGAGGGGGGTCAGTGTTGGGGTGTTCCTCCTAAAGTTCACAATCATCTCCACCATTTTAAGCATGTTCAGCTCCAGGTTGTTTTGACTACACCAGTGAGCCAGTTGGTGTAATTTAGTCTGGAGAATAGCTGGGATGATGGTGTTGAAAGCCAAACTGAAGTCCACAAAAATTACAACAAGGCTGTGAGGGATAAACTTACCATCTCTTCAGTGGCACAAACAGTATAAAGATGTTTAAAGCTCCTAGATCACATCTGATTTTCCACAACTCATGTTGTCTGAAGTTTTATGTTTACTGAATGTTCTTGAAAAGATGTTTTTTCAATGTTTTGTCTGCAGAATGATCCAAAAACACTTTAAACTGCCCATTGAACAGATGGTAAATCTATCAAAGATTAAAAATCAAAGATGGGTGCTGCTGTGAATAAGGTCTATAACATATAACGGAGGTGCCGTTTATAAAGACAGAACCAAAACGAAAGTTAAACTATATGTTATTCTTTGTTTTACATTACATTATTTCACATTTTTAGAAACTGTTATTTATATTACAAGAAAAATGTAATTTCTGTAAAACTGACATTAAAAATTCTGTATTGTAAATTGACTAGTTAATGCAATTTTTTTTTATAGTAACAAACAACATGATCTGTAAATGACTGTTAAGAGTTGCTTCATCTCTGTCATTATCTTCAACTCTGTTTCCTATCAGACAACAAGAGCTAAATTCATATCTGTACACATAATGCTGTGAATGTAAACAAAAGCTCAAATTGCGTTATAATTAATTTTTATTTTTGTTTATTTATTTATTATTGATTGCTGTACACAACAAGCTTGCTGGTCACTTTACAAAATTCATAATAACCTAGCAATTGAGTGAAGTGCTTTCTCAGTAGAAGGCCACCTCTAAATTTACAGTAGTTTCACTAAATTACCAGGGTGAGTGAAAAAATACAAATTTAAAAGGTAATTTATGAAATATGTGCAATTGTAAAGGTTTTACCTATTAAGTATGTTGTGAATATTACTTGCTTCTTCGTGCCATGTGTACATTGTTAATGTCTCGTTAACTCTGACTCATGCAGCCGTATCAACGAAAAAATGACGCGCCTCAGTTGACCGCCAAGGCGCGCTCACGCTCACGGGGCGCGTCCTCGCATTAATGTGCACTCAACAGCGGCCTCTAGTGACACATGTGGAGTTGTGTTGAATCGCGTCGTTGGCTGTGTTTATTTTGGGAGTCGGGAAGCTGTTTGAACTCGTCACATTGAAGCAGACAGCAGTGGATTGAACTCGAGAACAGATCAGCCGTCAGCAGCTGCTCGACTCTTTCGGGTGATTGTTCCTCATTGTTTGACGCAGTTAGTGAAGAGTGTCCGTGTGCGTGTCTGTGGGCCGTGACTGTGACTTTCAGCTGATCAGGAAGTTGCTGCTGTCTGTCAGTCAGTCAGTCAGTCCGCGCGCTGCTGCTGTTATCATTACATGACAATTATAATAAATGTAACACAAGTTACAAACCAAAACATCGCGCTGAATAGAGACGCGCGTTATTCCGTATTATGTTATGACATAAATACGCTGCATTCTCACGTAGATACAGCACTTTTATTTATACAGCATGGTAATTTGCTGTATCATCAGTCTCGGACTTTAAACTGATGAAAATGGATACTTAATAAGGCGAGGCAAGGCAAGTTTATTTATATAGCACATTTCATACACAATGGCAATTCAAAGTGCTTTACATATGAATGATAAAGAAAATACTAGATCGAATTAAATTTAAAACAAATTAAGAAGAAGAAATGAGATTAAAAAGTAATACATTGAATTTATTCTTCACACATCTAACCTCTTAAGCTGGTTCCAGCTGCGGGTGCCATAATAGCTAGACGCTGTCTCACCTTGTTTTGAGTAAACCCTTGGTATTTCTAACTGACTTGATCCTAATGATCTGAGAGGTCTGTTAGGTTTATTTTCAACAAGCATATCTGCAATGTATTTAGGTCCTAGGCCATTGAGTGATTTATAAACGAGTAATAGGCTAGTACCTTAAAATCAATTCTAAATGTAACTGGAAGCCAGTATAATAACTTGAGGACTGGAGTAATATGCTCAGATTTTTTGGTTCAGGTGAGAATCCTGGCAGTGGCATTCTGAATGAGCTGCAGGTGTCTAATGGTCGTTTTGGGAAGGCCTGTTAGGAGTCCATTGCAGTAGTCCACACTACTGGTGATGAATGCATAAACAAGTTTCTCTAAGTCTTGACTGGATACAAAACATCTAATTCTGGCTATAATTTTTAGATGATAGTTGGCTGATTTAGTTATTGCTTTGATGTGACTACTGAAACTAAGGTCTGACTCAAAATCAAATCAAATCACTTTTATTGTCACACAAGTGCAACATTGGATGAAAGTCTTGACTCCAAAATGATACCAAGATTCCTTACCTGATTTTTTTTTGTCTGACCTGGAGTCAATGTATGCATTCACCTTGGGAATTTCGCCTTTGTTGCCAAATACAATGAACTCTGTCTTGTTGTATAACTGAAGGAAGTTTTGGCACATCCAACTGTTAATTACGTCAGTGCACTAGCACAAAGAATCTATGGGGCTGTAATCATTTGGCGATAGGGCTAGATATATATAGCTATGCTATGCAATTGTGTTCTTTTTTGGTAGATTTCTTCTGTACACAATTAGTGACCTTTGACCCAGTTTTCCAATCTGTCTAGGAAATACTGTTTGAAATGTGATTAATTTCACTGTCTGCAACTCGCTTTGGTCATCACTGTCTAAATGCTGGTAATGTAAGAAAGAAAAGTATCTTGGTTTATTACATGCTTACTGAATGCATAAGTCGAATAGCTATAAAACGCACACACTGTAACAATACACAGTGTCTATTATTTATGACCATTATGAAATTGTTATGGTGTAAACATGAAATATTTGTTGACATGCTCATTTGAATGTTTAGCTTTAGATGTGTCACGTCCATACTGTTATAAGTGGGCTTGTTTAGCAAATCAGATTCTGTTGTATTTTTACCACTGGCATCTCTGTTTATTTATAATGTAAATTTTTGTGGAAATCCTCACAGAAGGAACAGAAACATGTCGAGCCGAAGCGGTAAGAAAAAGTCCACAAAGACATCCCGCTCGAGTAAAGCTGGAGTGATCTTTCCTGTGGGCCGGATGCTGCGGTACATTAAGAAAGGACTTCCCAAATACAGAATCGGTGTTGGAGCTCCAGTCTACATGGCTGCAGTACTAGAATACTTGACTGGTGAGGGCTCTTATTCTGCTCACTGTGAACTAATTTACAATAATGAAAAACAATAAGGACAGTGGATATCAATAGTTGTAGGTTGTCCAGTTTTGTTTAAAACAAAGTCTTTTTCCTCAGTGATGAAGTGTTATATTCTGAATATGATCATTCTGTGCTGTACAGCCAGAGCTTCATCATAAGTCTTCACACAGAACAGATTCTCTAGAGAGTTCTGACTGAGAACTGGAGATCTTATATTATATAGATCTTACAGTATAAATTATATAATATTACATTTCTAGAATGTTTAGGGTTCATGATTGAATGGGATTATCTATGTCAGTACATGTTTGCGCTCTTTTAGAACAAAATTTGTTGAATTCTTTCAGCTGAAATTCTGGAACTGGCAGGAAATGCAGCCAGAGATAACAAGAAGGGCCGCGTCACACCTCGACACATTTTACTAGCCATCGGTAATGACGAGGAACTCAATCAAGTAAGAATTCATTATATTTAGGCATGGGAATCATAAGGAATTGAACAATTTTGGTTCCAATTCCATATTGTCATCATTTACTCACCCTTTATGTCATTCTAAACCATATGACTTTCTTCTGTGGAACACGATGGGAGACATGAAGGTGTCACTGCTTGCAGGACTGTAAAAGATGCTTAAACTTACAGCAATTAATTCACTACCAAACAATTGGTTCTTAATAATAATAATGTAATAATAGTATTTATTTATCACGTTATACATTTGCACATATACAGTGAAATTCTTTTTTTCACATATCCCAGCTAAGCTGGGGTCAGAGTGCAGGGTCAGCCATGATACGGCGCCCCTGGAGCAGACAGGGTCAAGGGCCTTGCTCAAGGGCCCAACAGTGGCATGTTGGCAGGGCTGGGGCTTGAACCCCCAACCTTTTGATCAGTAACCCAGAGCCTTAACTGCTGAGCCCCCACTGTTCTTTTTATGTCAAAGACTGTAAAAAGGGGCCTATTCTTGAATGCTCCTTCCCAATCCCTGTTTGACTGTGGTTTTACGGTGATCTCTGCAGTTGCTGAGGGGCGTCACCATCGCTGCTGGTGGAGTTTTGCCCAACATCCACCCAGAACTGCTGGCAAAGAAGACAGGCTCTAAAGCAAAGCTGGAAAATATCATCACACCCCCACCAGCAAAGAGGTCCAAGACCATCAAAAAAACACTTGTCAAGAGACTCGGCACCAAAAGTTCACCCAGAGTGAAGGTATTCATTCACTTCTAGCCTTCATTCAGTTTCTGTGAGGGCACAAGCACTGAAGGTGTGTACTGTGTGGCACCTGTTAATTTTCTTCTAATTCTTTGGCCGTTTCTGGATGGGAGCCTGAGGCTGCTCCTAAAAGCATATGATCAATTTTTTTACATTTAGCACTCTGATTAGGGAGTCTCAACATTTCTGATGGAAATTTTGGGGTCTCTCTCTATAAACCTTTTGCGCCATTAACAGTTCAGTGTTTCATGTGCATTAGAGCGTAGGCTTAACTTTTGAATGGAATAGCCTAAAAATGATATTTTTTCTCTGAATCATAATGTCATGCTAAGTTTTAATATAATAATGATAATGGTTTAAACTTCCAACTAGATTCTCTGTTGAAAACATACTTTTTTGAACTCGTCCACCTTTCATCAGAGACTTTTTATCAGATTGTCCCCAAATTTGGTGTAAATAATCTTCAGACCATGTTGGTTAAAAGTTATGAAAAGCTTTTTGATGCACCAAATTTTTCATGTGTAGCACATAAACAAATTTTACAAAGAGGACGCCAGTCAGGAAGTGAGGCCATATTATGTTGACTAGTGGTGTAACGGTTCTTGTTAAAAAAAAAACTACCATTATGGTTCGCCACCCACGTTTCAATAAGCATTTGTACCACGGTTCATCTCGGGTCTAATGACGCATCTGGAGCATACAGTTTGATGAAGAAAACACGGTTACAACCTCTGCTAATGCAGCTGTATGGCTTTGTAGATGGATGCACTCCACCTGTGTCTCACATGGGTCAAATTTCTACAGAGAGTAGCTGTCCAATTAACTGTTAGTATGTTAAGTCAGTTTATGACATCACAGTTTTGCACATGTTGGTGTGTAGTTGAAAATGGCAAGAAGAGAATATAAGCCGCTGAGAGAGAAGCCACTGCGTCATTCAAGTCTCCTGTCTGGAATCATTTTTGATTTGCAGCCATTTACAACAGTGATGGTCAAAACATTTTTGACAAAACAATCGCTGTTTGCAGATATTGCTCAGCGCAGGTGCCATAAACTCATGGTAATACATCGAATATGATTTACTATGACAAAAGCGCGGCATGCAGATGAGCCCAAAACTGCACACATTCTATCCGTTTATAAGCAAACACTCAGTGCTACTTTGGACAGACATGCATAAAAACAATAACTAAACTACTTGGGCTGTTGAAGAGTCCATTGATGAAGATTTGAAATTTCAGCGTATGGTTAAAACACTCGAGCCGCATCACACCATCCCTTCTCATATCCATTTTAATAGGTTATTCCTTCAATAGTGATGTAGGCTACAGCTTCCATATGTTGAATATGTGTTAAAATAATACAATTATTTTTATGTCGATGCATTAAGTATAATAATTTAATAAAGTTAAAATGTTGGACCCTAAGGGGTCCAATATAGTAATATTTTATTATAGTAATATTGTAGTAACTATGAAAGAAGTAACCATGGTTTTATTGGCTGAAACCATGGTTTTGATGCAATTAACCATGGTTTTACTACAGTAATACAGTAGTACCATATAGTAACCATGGTTTTACTATAGTAATATTGTAGTAACCTTGATACACCATGACTTTATGAGCCATGGTTAATTTTGTGTTTACTATGGTTTTACTAAAAATATAATTGTGAAAGTATGGTTAATGTAGTAAAACTGTGGTGATTTTTCATAAGGGAAAACCTGTTAAAGTGTTTGTGACATTTGGATTTGTAGGTAGTATTGTTTTTTTTCTGAACAGAGCAAGTACTGAAATGTACTGAAACTGACCTGTGAGAAATTTGAACCGTTACTCCCCTAGTGTTGACAGAAGACTTGCCTGGTATGATTACCTGGGTTTCCATCCATGTATTTGTATAAAAATTTTGGGATATCGCAAAAAATGCTGGAAGGAAACATCAAGCTGTGAATAAAGTTTCCGAAATGTGCATAAAAAAACATATACACTCGCTTGATGTGGATACGTTTTTTATTCAGGAAGAATACATGTGCATAAACTACAATGGAAACACATTTACAGAATATATTCCTATAGAATTTATTTTAGAATATAGATGTGCTTCAGAAAGTCAAGTAATTAATTACATTTTATAAAAAAGCCACAATGGCTTCAACTTCCATTTTTATTTCTATTTTTTGCCAATTTCCCCAGAGTGACAATGTTGTTCTCTTGAACACATGGAATGGAAATGCTGCTTTATCCACATATTGTTTTAGCAATATTCAGATTTTTCGCATACTTTAAATCTGCAACACAGCCGGTGACACAGTGCAGTGAACACACAGTAGCCCTTTGGTGACAGGTAGAAAGACACAAAGATTGTTATAACTTGCTTTAAACTCTTTTTTTTTCTCTATACATTCCTGGAGGCCTGTGGAAAACTTGATTACCAAAATTTCAATGTCAATCATATGCCATTCTGCCAAACCGATTTGAATACCGTTTTTGTTTTAACTTCTCTTACTAAGTTTGTCCAATCTTCAACAAAATTGGCTCAGATCATCAGTTAGATTTCTGATTTGTTGGCAAGGACACAAAACAGAAAGTGAGACAGTTTCTTGGCAATTTTGCAAATTGAAAAGAACCTCAGTAATTGTCATCACCACCGTGCCCTTTGGGTATGTGGAACGTTTCAAGTCAGCACCACCTACTGGTCAAAAGTGATGAGCAATAATGTGTCTACAAATGTCTGCCACACAAATCTGTGCAGAACTAGTACGTGTATTCCTCAGACATCAGTTTTCCACTGGTGTGCTGGCCCTGTCATTGCTTCTTGCAGCTATATGTTTTAAAAAATCTTTGTAGTGGCCTTTTAATTTGTTAACAGACATTTTTTGGTCACTGTCTGTGCTTGCATAAGCAATAACCTTATTATTGTCCACATTCTGGCTGTACAGTAGAGAGGATTGTTGTAAAAGCTTCTATTTTGCTGTGGTGTGACAGAAGCGAGGTGAGATGAGTAAAGCCGTCAGTGCAGACAGCACCACAGTGAGCAGCGTGGCCGATGGCTTCACTGTGCTTTCGTCAAAGACACTGTTTCTCGGCCAGAAGGTACAACTGCTTTCATCACACTACACTCTTACCATAGACAAACCATTGAATGTTTCTAGAACAAGTGATACAGGCCTCTTCTAGCACAGTTGCACAGTATATCGGTACTAAAGAAGCACTGGGGTACCTAAAATTTACAGAGGTACGATATCATCATTTTGCAAATTTCAGGACCTGACCCAAATGACATTTTACTTTGATTCGCACAGTTCAGCATTTCAAGCAATGTGACATACACTGCCATTTAAAAGTTTGAAGTCACTTGACTGAAATGTTTCTCATGATCTTTAAAAATCTTTTGATCTGAAGGCATATGCTTAAATGTTTGAAATTAGTTTTGTAGACAGAAATATAATTGTGCCAACATATTAGTTTATTTCATTACAAAACTACAATTTTATAAAAATAATAAAAAAAATAAAGTTTTTGAAATTGATGACTTGGACCAAATAATAAAGAAAAGCATCCAATAAGTGCCCAACATAGATGGGAACTCCTTCAATACTTCAATACACAGGGTGATACCTCAAGAAGTTGGTTGAGAAAATGTCAAGAGTACATTTCTGCAAAATCTAGGCAAAGGATGACTACTTTGAAAATGCTAAAATATAACATATTTTTTATTTATTTTGGATTTGTTTAGTCACAACACAATTCCCATAATTCCATTTTTGTTATTCCGTAGTTTTGATGACTTCACTATTATTCTAAAATGTGAAAAAATAATAATAATAAAGAATGAGTAAGTGACCCCTAACTTTTGAATGGCAGTGTAATGAGAGATTCAGTAGGTTTTTAACACATTTACTGAATTTGACATTATAACTGTTTCATTCTGTAATTTATACACATAAATGAAGTCCAGATGAGAACATTTTTTATGTCATTTGCACTCTTTGTACAGCAGTGTGGGGTTAAAGGGTTGGGTAAAGTTATATATTTTTAAACTATTGCAGATTTGCATTGAGTTCAGTGCTTACATGTCGAGTGTGTTTTCATGCCACTGTCAGCTGTCTTTATATAGATGCACATACAGTATATTCCTATGTGTGTGTCATTCAAATTAATTGTTGAACCCAAACTCTCGATAACAAAAGAACAAAAAAAATGTCATTTCATCACCTCTACTTCCAATAAAATCTTTTTTTTTAATAGATATTTTAACAGCAAATATTTTCTGTCTGTTAAAGGTGCACTCAGTAAAAAAATGTTTTACTCTTAAATTTTGCATAGAGAAAATAAAGCCATGAAAAATAAATAAAAATCATGAAAGTAATGTCACAATGCCAGAAATCTTAATGGTCCAAAAATTGGCTTTATTCTCTTTATGAAAAATATGATTTCTTCTTTTTTATTTTTATTTTGGTTGATAATTTTGAGGAAGTTTAATCTGCATCACACTAATACATCTAACACACACACACACACACACACATTCACACAGTATTTGTCTCTCACAGTGTTTGTTTGCCTGTTGTTTTAGTTGCAAGTCATTCAAGCTGATCTTGCCACCATGGAAAGTGAAGCTGTTGTTCACCCGACTAACTCCATCTTCCACATGGGTGGTGAAGTAGGTAAAGAAACTTTTGTGTGACCGTATACTAATATAAAAAACAAACCCAGACTCTACCACTGGGATTATAAAGTTCAAGTTATGTTAGTGTAGAGATTTCTAATGCTCTCTCTTTAAATATTGTTTGCTCAGTGACTCTAAAGCCCTATTTGGATGGCAATTGTTTCTCAGGGTGACATCTGTAAAAGTAAATTTTCATGGCTCCTCTGTGATAAAACTCATGCGTGCAGATGACAGTTAAATCACGGGGAGACTCTTTGTCGATCACATGATTGCAGTTGCGCTTGTTATGTGGAATATTCATCAATCCACAAACGGTGTCCACTGTATTTGTGTTTAAATATGTTTGGAATTACGCTAAAGTGAAAATAAAAATGTTAAAGCATGAGGGAACCGCGCTGCAAAGTGCTGCAGACATTTACAGTGCACATTTTCACATACGGAGCAGGCCAAAATTCTTGCGAAGTGCAATTAAATGAATCAAGAAACTGTAGGGACAAGATTGTTTATCAACGCAGCCAAATAAATCTGTCAATGGGGATACGCATGTTTTGTCACCTGCTTCACCTCAGTTGCTCTGCTTGCACACTCTCTCCTAGATATAGAAGCTACACATGTTAAGGACAGTAAAGATAGTTCAAATGAAATTTGAGGAGCTATGGTAAAAATGGTTCCCTATCTGTCACTCACTCAACGTTGTGTCGATGTAGTGACACTATGGGTCGCCCTTGGGAGCCCTGAACACCTCTGATCTTTGAAAAAAGGCCAATGGGAATTGGCGAGTGGAATTTGCATGCCACTCCCCCGGACATACAGGTATAAAAGGAGCTGGCTCGACACCACTCACTCAGATTTTCTCTTTGGAGCCGAGCGGTTGTGTTCACCGAGCTGAATTACTCTGCTGATCCATTCACCTCAAAAAGCTGTTGGATTTACGGCGCATTACAGCGGCTTCTTCCCCTCTTGCACTGGTGAAGTGCAGAGAACACCCCTGGGCGCTTCAGCAGTTAAAAGAATATATTTTCCCTTCTAAAAGTGTGGCATTAACGGAGAGCGTCTTTTTAAAGATGCCTCTCCGTTTGTGTGAATTTCCTGGTTGCGGTCGTTACCTCTCTGCTTCCGATGGCCACGATCTGCCCACGCGGAGACAGCGTTCGTGGACGGATCATGTTCTCACTGCGAGAGCGCGACCATGGCAACGTTGTGGTCGTGGTTTTTCCTTCGTTAGAGGGAAAGACCACCCCAGCGGCTCCCCGCCTCGGTCCTTCTACCTACGGGTTTGTGGCCGCGTCGGTTAGCACTGGGGGCGATTTGGGGACCCCAATGGGAGCCACTCCGCCGGGTAACTCCTCATGGACCTCCCATTCCCCAGTACGCTCGTTTGCCCTGGGATGAGACCGCCGGCTCGTCTCAGGGCGAGTTCGTGATCTCGTTTCGGCGCTTGTGAAGTGGATGAGCTCTCGATTGCAGCATCGGAGAGTGGGCTGTCCATTCTGACGCTGAGGACTTGACTGGGCTCCCCCCTTCGGGTGCGGTTGCCCAGTCGCAGCCTGACGCGCAGCTGGCAGCCATGCTTGCCCGGGCGACTGTGTATCTCGGGCTGGAGTGGAACCCTCCACCCCCCTGAACCCTCGCAGCCTGACGATTGGTTCCTGGGCCCGGAGCGCCGCTCATGGCCGTGCCCCACCCCGGTCCGGTCCCTTTCTTCCTGGAGGTACATGAGGAGCTCACGAGGTCGTGGCGGGCACCTTCACTGCCTGGACCCGATCTCTGAGCTCCTCTGCTCTCACTACCCTCGATGGTGGGGCTGCCAGGGGGTACTCGGCGATTCCCCAGGTGGATAAGGCAGTTGTGGTGCACCTGTGGAGTGGAGACTCCACCCTCAGGTGGTCCAGCTGATCTGGAGTCGATTCAGTTAAGTGCAGGTGGACCTGTTCGCTTCCCGGTAATCCTCCCACTGCCCGCTCTGATATTTCTTGACTGAGGCTCCCCTCAGCACAGACAAGCTGGCACACAGCTGGCCCCTGGGGCTATGCAAGTATGCGTTCCCCTAGTGAGCCTACTTGCACAGACGTTGTGCAAAGTCAGGGAGGACAAGAAACAGGTCGTCCTAATAGCACCCTACTGGCTTACCCAGACCTGGTTCTCAGACCTCACGCTCCTCGCGACAGCCCCCCTGGCGAATTCCCCTGAGGAAGGACCTTCTTTCTCAGGGACGGGGCACCATCTGGCACCCGCGACCAGACCTCTGGAATCTCCACATCTGGCCCTTGGACGGGACGCGGAAGACCTAAGTGGCCTACCACTGGCAGTGGTAGACACAATCACTCAGGCCAGGGCTCCCTCTACGAGGCACCTGTATGTCTCCGCGGTGTCTTCCCTTTGGGACAAACACCATGGTCTCGCACTGCCAGTCCAAATCCACATCTCTGAGTTTGTAATCCAAGAGCCGTTTTGGAAATCTTTTTTGATCACTGCTAAGTGTCGTACGTTTCCCTGATGGAGGGATCGAATTTGCATGCAAATTCCACTCACCAATTCCCAATGGCCTTTTTTCAAAGATCAGAGGTGTTCGGGGCTCCCAAGGGTGACCCCTATTGTCACTACATCAACACAACATCTCGATCCCTCCATCAGGGAAACGTACGACACTTAGCAGTGATCAAAAAAGATTTCCAAAACGGCTTTTGGATTACAAACTCAGAGATGTGGATTTGGACTGGCAGTGCGAGACCATGGTGTTTGTCAAAAAACAGTAGGTAATTTGGCCGGGAATTTTCTTGCGGGAGCTGCGAGAAAAACACAGACATTTCGGATTCGGACAGCAATAAAATCACTTACTACCCCCTGTAAATGCTGGAATTACCTCACGTCTCAATGTAAAATAATTTCCGTCTGAATAGGGCTTAACACTACACACACAGTGGTACATACTGCTTTCCTACTTAGATACAGTCCAACAGGGAACAGATTTACATTGTGATTTTAACCGCATCCAAATTGAACACATCTATCTCAGGCATCCTCTGAAAAATCTTGCCCCATCTTGATGGGAATGTCTGTGATTGTGATATTAAAAACAATGTCGCAACGCTTCTGATTTATTTTGACCTACGTTGAATACTGCAACTAAACTGCAATGTCTCTTTGTGCTGTCTGGTGTGGTGGCAGTCCATCAGAGGAGGCAAGAGAAGCTTCCAGTATAACATCAAGCCCGTTTGTGATTAACACGACACAGCATGTGAAGAAAGACTTTCAAATTTAGGCAAAATATCAATGAAATCCAAGTTATTGAAGGATTTTAAAACAAGACTGAATGACAGGATCATACAGTATATAAACTAATCTCAGTGATGAGTGGAGAATGGAGTGGCTCTACACATACAGTAGATAAGTAGATGTTACTGTACATGGGGCCCTCCATTGATTCCTAAATGTTTGTTTTAGTCATATGGCCTTATTTTAAGAGCACTAAGAGCAGTGCTATGCCATAAGTCATACACAAAAGTCAATTGGCATGGCCAGGAAGTTTTGGTATATTCGTGCAAGCATGCGCTAAGTCTAGGCACAAGTGGGTTTGGCGAAATTATGCATGCAAAGCACTAACAGGTCGGGCCAAGTGCAATTTAATTATGAGGTTCTTCTCCAGCACCGTCTGCGTCCTTTTATATAGTCCATTCCCTGTCGAGCACCAGCGAGTTGGTAGTGTAAATGGTCTGTATGCAATGAATTAGAAAAATAGAAATATGGACTTACATTATTTTATGCATTAATTGCATCCTTGTTAAATGTCAGGCTTCTTTTATACACATGGAAAATGGGATTCTTGTCAGGATTTGGATTTATGCTCCATTAAATTATAGAGAATGAAAAGTATTATTAATCATTTTCATCTACTGACACACAAATCATGGCTAGTATCAACAGTGATTGAATTGGCATGCTCTTCACTTCTACCGGTCAATTTTGAAAAATGTAATTCATATATTGAAACATGAAAAAATAAAACCAAAATATTTCAAAATTCAAATTACACTTCAAATGAAACAAAAATATTATCAAAATAAGTGATAAAAAAAAATCATACCAAATCCACACATTTTCCCATCTCCAACTTGTTCCACCGGCCCCTTTTTCAGTGACTTAAAAATCACTCTACGACAACAGGTGGAAAAATACCAGTTCAAATTAGATCATAAATACAATTGTAAATATAAACATAATAATAATAATTGAAAAATAAACCATGACCTAAAGATGGTTTAACATAAATAAAAAAAAAAAAATGGTTTCTTAAAACGGCTACAACAGTGATTGTCATGGACATAATTTGAGGTTCCACTATAATTTAAGAGTTTGGACATGAACTTTATTACCACCTGCTGGTGG
The DNA here is from genome assembly GCF_019703515.2 of Myxocyprinus asiaticus. Lineage (NCBI taxonomy): Eukaryota > Metazoa > Chordata > Actinopteri > Cypriniformes > Catostomidae > Myxocyprinus > Myxocyprinus asiaticus. The sequence continues at coordinate 42,034,605 of NC_059381.1, read as the reverse complement.
AATCTCAGAACTGCAAATGCAGGAACTGAAAATGGTTGTGGTATTGAATATTGAAGCGCAATGACCTTTTTCTTAGGAAATTAGCAAATTGTGCTTTGTGCCACTTCATTTATATACACTATATGGCCAAAAGTTTGTGGACACCCCCTTCTAATTAACGAATTTGGTTACTCCATTAAATCCAATAAAGAAAAATCTTAATGTTCCTTTGTGTAATGGCTTGGGCTTTGTGTGCTTCCAAATTTGTGGCAACAGTTTGGGGACAGCCCTTTTCTGTTCCAGCATGACAATGCCCCTGTGAACAAAGTGAGGTCCATAAAGAAATGGTTTACTGTGTCTGATGTGGAAGAAATTGACTGGCCTGCACAAAGCCCAGACCTGAACCCCACTGATCACTTTTGGGGTGAACTGGAACAGCAACTGTAAGTAAGGCCCCATCGACCAACATCAGTTCCTGACCTCACTGATAACCTTGTGTCTGAATGAGAGCAAATCCCTGCAGCCATGTTACTACATACAGTATAGTGGAAAGCCTTCCCAAAGAGTGGAAGCTGTTATTACAGCAAAGGGGGAAATTGATGCCTAAGGTTTTGAAATGAAATATTCATCAAGCACATATTGTGTCCACAAACTTTTGGCCATATAGTGTACATTACACTCCTAGTTTGCGCAAACACTCCCACCCATGGTCACTTACACTGGCACAAAAATTGCGCTAAGAATTAGCGCTCTTACGAACATTGGATAAGACGCAGAGCACTCATGAAAATAAAGCCCCTGGCACAGCGTGATTTTGTTCTGTTCGTTTACTATATTGAATAATGTTTGGTTGGTGATTGGAAAGATTATTATGCATCAATAGTTATTGAGACTATTTTAAGATATCTGGAAAAGATCATCTGTGTACAGGGGCATAATTTTAGATTATTATACATATTCGCAAAAATATGATAATAAAACCTACTGCAATCTTTTATTGGTTTGATCAATCAATATTGTTTTACATATGAGCCTCCCTGGTAAATTTCCTCATGGACCGCCACTGGTCTGGTACGCCAACATTATGAATTTTCAGTTTCTGCTAAATTTTGGGTAAGATAACAGTTGGTGGGTCAAGTTCTCCTGGCATCCAGTCCTATTTAAAATTAACTCATTAATGATAATCCGATCATGGACTGATCCTTAAATCTGTAACACCATATTCAGAAAGCAGACACTCCCATCTTACTAAAAACTACAGAGGTTCAAATCATTACATGAAATCACATCATAACAGTTCAAACATTGTTTAGAAAACAAATCCTGTTTGAATAGTGCTTGAGTAATTTTTACTCAGATAGAATGTGGTTCTACTTTCTAATTTATATTTCTGTGGCAATTTTAACTCACCGATCTTCTAATTTTGTGTTTGAATTTTGAATTCTTATTTTCATAGACCTCTTAACATCTTCATAGTTCTATTTTATCATTTGTTTATAATCCGACTTAGAGGCTACGTATTTACTATTAATAATTGGATTGTTAGAACATACGTTTTGAAGTGATAAAGGCACGTGATGTCAGAGGAAGAATGTTTGTTTTCTGTTTTAAGATAAATTTCTGTCATTATTTACTCATCCTCATGTAATTTCAAAACTGTACGACTTTTTCCTGGAACACAAAAGGAGATGTTTGGCAGAATGTTATTCACGCTGCTATTTTCTATACAGTTAAAGTAAATAAGAACTGACATTTGAGCTTGTTCCTGAATGCGGAGAGGGAGAATTTTACTGATCTCTTTCATGTTCTCACACAAGGTTCACACCTCAAGACATGTAATGTGCCAGGTTTGACATCAGTGATGACACAAGCGAGAACCAATGATGCTTGATATCACTGATGACATAACTGCCATTATGTGTCTTGAGATCTCATATTTGAATGCACAGGGGAAGATTTTCAGCAAACAACAACTTAAATTTGTGTCTGATCAATACACAAAGCTATCGGATGAATTCATAAGATTTGAAATACATACTTTATTATAATTTTTTAATGCATTTTTATCCTTGTTTTTGCTTGGCTGTGTACAGTAAATCCCCTTTCACTTTCTGTGTATGGAAGAGAGCGGAGTTATCATTTTGCTAAACATCTCCTTTTGTGTTCCGCAGAAGATAGAAAGTCATATGGGTTTGGAATAACATGAGTGTGACTAAATTATGACAAAGTTATCACTTTTGAGTGAAGTATCATATACAGTTATCTTGCATTAGTGTGATTTATTGTGCTCTCGTGTCTACAGCTGGCGTCTCACTAATTTACACAAAACAGCTTCTTGTGGTTTTGTAATCGCGGAACACCGTATTGCGATTTCAGTTTTAATGCAATCAATTATGCAGCCTTCATGGATATCATACCGATGTCTCAGACGTCAAAGTCTGCAGGTTTTAGAGCATTTTAGATGGTTTCTCCTTATCATATATTACAGGGATAGACTGACCATAGTAGCACTGGAAGAGAGACGCTTTCCTCATGCACAAGCGTGAGAGGATATTCAAGTTTACAGAGGTTTAGTACTATATGGTAGAACTGGTCTAATTGTTTTGTTATCAGTTTGTGATAGCTAGGGCCAGTAAAGCCAAGCATACAAGCCAAGCACTGCAAGACTCAAACTTGTTGTCTTTAATGTTTTGAGCCGGTGACAAGTCTGAGTCAAATCACAGCATGTGCCTGTCGTTGACTGTCCTCTAGTATGCACACATCTGAGACATGCTCCACCTAGTTTAAAAAAACCTGTTGGACGACCAGTCATCAAGTGTGCACATTGTCCCAGCCAGCAAGAGAACAGCAATGATCAGCAGACTGTGAAACAGAAGAGTGCAAGAGGAGAGCAGTGCATTGGGAAGAAGAAATTCATAATAATAAAAAATAATGTCTCGTAACCTGCTGTATCATCAGTATTTTTCAGCTCTCTTTCTAAGTCTAAGTTGTGCTTAAAGGGATAGTTCATCCAAAATTGAAAATTCTCTGATAATTTACTCAACCTCATGCCATCTGAGATGTGTATGACTTTCTTTCTTCTGCAGAACACTTTTGAAGATTTCTAGAAAAAGATACAGGCTCACTTCCAGTCAGGCGTTGACAAATGGTCGAATTAACCCGAGTGCTCCTGGGACACAAGCGCAATGGCACGTTCCTTTGATTCATTGGTTGTGTCTGTCATGCGTCAGTTCACATGCCATTGTGCTTACGTCACGGGAGCTCTCGGGTAAATTCGGCCATTCATCAACGCCTGGCTGGAAGTTATCTTTTATAGTAAAAAAGTGCATAAATATCGTTCTTTTTCGCACACAAAAGTGATCGATTCGCATTAGAAGACATTAATGTCACCACTGGAGACAGGATGGATTACGTTTATACTGACTATCTGTGTTTTTAGGACCTACAAATATCTAATCACCATCCTTTTGTACAAATCTTCAAAAGTGTTTTGCAGAAGAAAGAAATTCATCTTTGATGGCATGAGGGTGAGTACAGTGCATCCGGAAAGTATTCACAGTGCTTCACTTTTTCCACATTTTATGTTACAGCCTTATTCCAAAATGGATTGAATTCATTTTTTTCCTCAAAATTCTACAAACAATACCCAATAATGACAACGTGAAAGAAGTTTGTTTGAAAGCTTTGCAAATGTATTAAAAATAAAAAACGAAAAAAAAAAAAAATCACATGTATTCACAGCCGTTGCTCAATACTTTGTTGAAGCACCTTTGGCACCAATTACAGCCTCAAGTCTTTTTGAGTATGATGCTACAAGCTTGGCACACCTATTTTTGGGCAGTTTCTCCCATTCTTCTTTTCAGGACCTCTCAAGCTCCATCAGGTTGGATGGGGAGCGTCGGTGCACAGCCATTTTCAGATCTCTCCAGAGATGTTCAATCGGGTTCAAGTCTGGGCTCTGGCTGGGCCACTCAAGGACATTCACAGAGTTGTCCCGTAGCCACTCCTTTGTTATTTTGGCTGTGTGCTTGGGGTCATTGTCCTGTTGGAAGATGAACCTTCGCCCCAGTCTGAGGTCCAGAGCGTTCTGGAGCAGGTTTTCATCAAGGATGTCTCTGTACATTGCTGCATTCGTCTTTCCCTCGATCTTGATTAGTCTCCCAGTTCCTGCCACTGAAAAACATCCCCACAGATGTTTTTCACTGTAGGGATGGTATTGGCCAGGTGATGAGCGGTGCCTGGTTTCCTCCAGACATGACGCTTGCCATTCAGGCCAAAGAGTTCAATCTTTGTTTCTCATGGTCTGAGAGTCCTTCAGGTGCTTTTTGGCAAACTCCAGGCGGGCTGTCATGTGCCTTTTACTAAAGAGTGGCTTCCGTCTGGCCACTCTACCATACAGGCCTAATTGGTGGAGTGCTGCAGAGATGGTTGTTCTTCTGGAAGGTTCTCCTCTCTCCACAGAGAAATGCTGGAGCTCTGTCAGAGTGACCATCGGTTCTTGGTCACCTCCCTGACTAAGGCCCTTCTCTCCCGATCGCTCAGTTTGGCCAGGCTGCCAGCTCTAGGAAGAGTCCTGGTGGTTCCAAACTTCTTCCATTTATGGATGATGGAGGCCACTGTGCTCATTGGGACCTTCAATGCTGCAGAGATTTTTCTGTACCCTTCCCCAGATCTGTGCCTCGATACAATCCTGTCTCGGAGGTCTACAGACAATTCCTTGGACTTCATGGCTTGGTTTGTGCTCTGACATGCACTGTTAACTGTGGGACCTTATATAGACAGGTGTGTGCCTTTCCAAATCATGTCCAATCAACTGAATTTACCACAGGTGGACTCCAATCAAGTTGTAGAAACATCTCAAGGATGATCAGTGGAAACAGGATGCATCTGAGCTCAATTTTGAGTGTCATGGCAAAGGCTGTGAATACTTATGTACATGTGATGTTTTTCATTTTTTATTTTTAATAAATTTGCAAAGCTTTCAAACAAACTTCTTTCACATTGTCATTATGGGGTATTGTTTGTAGAATTTTGAGGAAAATAATGAATTGAATCCATTTTGGAATAAGGCTGTAACATAACAAAATGTGGAAAAAGTGAAGCGCTCTGAATACTTTCCGGATGCACTATAAATTATCAGAGAATTTTCATTTTTTGGTGAACTATCCCTTTAAGTTTGTGTGAATACAACTTTCTGGATCAGTTCATCAATTGCGGATGAATGACCTTGTAATTGACACCCAGTCTGTGATCAGTTGTGTAGTGTGCACACCAACACGACAGTAAACAAGAGTCAGTCTGAAGTCTTCGCAGGGTGACGGCCTTCAGTCTTGTAGTGTGCCCTTGGCTTAACTTAGAGTTTTGAGTCACTGGTGCTGTCAAAACCCACCAGTCCTTCTGATTCAACAACAACTATATAAATAATGTTTACCACTGAAAATAGGCTAGTGAGATACCAGCTTTAAAGAGTTCACCCAAAAATTATATTTTACTCCCCCTCATGTCATTTCATGTCTGTATGACTTGAACACTAAAGGAATCATTTATACCAGAATGCACAAACTGATCTTTTCCATGCAATGAAAGTAAATTGGGACCACGACTGTCAAGGAAGATTTTTTGAAGAATAATGAATTACATTTTGGTCTGTTCCTCACACAAAACTATTGTATGTCTTTAGAATACTTATAGCTTACATGTCAAATGTAGAATATAGCATACAAACTGTCATATTAACAGTATGTTAACAGTAATATATATATATATATATATATATATATATATATATATATATATATATATATATATATATATATATATACACACACATACAGTTGTGCTAAAAAGTTTGCATACCCTGGCAGAAATTTTGAAATTTTGGCATTGATTTTGAAAATATGACTGATCATGCAAATCCTTTTGTTTAAGGATAGTGATCATATGAAGCCATTTATCATCACATAGTTGTCTGGCTCCTTTTTAAATCATAATGATAACAGAAATCACCCAAATGGCCCTGATCAAAAGTTTACATACCCTTGAATGTTCGGCCTTGTTACAGACACACAAGGTGACACACACAGGTTTAAATGGCAATTAAAGGTTAATTTCCCACACCTGTGGCTTTTTAAATTGCAATTAGTGTCTGTGAATAAATAGTCAATGAGTTTGTTAGCTCTCACGTGGATGCACTGAGCAGGCTATATACTGAGCCATGGGGAGCAGAAAAATCCTGTCAAAAGATCTGCGTAACAAGGTAATGGAACTTTATAAAGATGGAAAAGGATATAAAAAGATATCCAAAACCTTGAAAATACCAGTCAGTACTGTTCAATCACTTATTAAGAAGTGGAAAATTCAGGGATCTCTTGATACCAAGCCACAAAAGATTTCAGCCACAACTGCCAGAAAAATTGTTCATGATACAAAGAAAAACCCACAGGTAACCTCAGGAGAAATACAGGACCATGCAGATCATTTTTGTTCAAGTATCGTCGTATTGTGCTCCTTGAAACAACTACACCGTCTTTTTCCAGAGCAGCCTGTATTTCTCCTGAGGTTACCTGTGGGTTTTTCTTTGTATCCCGAACTATTCTTCTGGCAGTTGTGGCTGAAATCTTTCTTGGTCTACCTGACCTTGGCTTGGTATCAAGAGATCCCTGAATTTTCCACTTCTTAATAAGTGATTGAACAGTACTGACTGGCATTTTCAAGGCTTTGGATATCTTTTTATATCCTTTTCCATCTTTATAAAGTTCCGTTACCTTGTCACGCAGATCTTTTGACAGTTCTTTTCTGCTCCCCATGGCTCAGTATCTAGCCTGCTCAGTGCATCCACGTGAGCGCTAACAAACTCATTGACTATTTATACACAGACACTAATTGCAATTTAAAAAGCCACAGGTGTGGGAAATTATCCTTTAATTGCCATTTAAACCTGTGTGTGTCACCTTGTGTGTCTGTAACAAGACCAAACATTCAAGGGTATGTAAACTTTTGATCAGGGCCATTTGGGTGATTTCTGTTATCATTATGATTTAAAAAGGAGCCAGACAACTATGTGATGATAAATGGCTTCATATGATCACTATCCTTAAATAAAAGACAGTTTTTTTTTTTTTTTTTTGCATGATCAGTCATATTTTCAGAATCAATGCCAAAATTTCACAATTTCAGGGTATGTAAACTTCTGAGCACAACTGTATATATAATATTAACTGCTTTTATGCTGTTTTCAGTCTAATAGTTTGGAAAAGAGCAGTGTGAACATTCTGCTAAATTTTCTTTTGGTGTTCCACAGAGATAAGAAAGTCATACATGTTTGGAATGAGGAACATTTTCATTATTGGATGAACTATTCCTTTAAACACGTATTTACTCGGGTGATTTAATCATAGTGTTTTTCTTTCAGGCAGTGCTTTGGAGAAGAAAGGAGGGAAGGAGTTTGGAAATGCAGTACAGGAACTGCGCAAGAAGCATGTTCCTTTAGAGGTGGCTGGAGGTACAGATACAGTACTTTACTGAACCAAAGACGCTACTGTTGAACTACAAACATTACTATATAAATAGAGACAATACAGCTGAGGCACAGACTCTATTGTTGAAAGACACTACTGTTGAGCTATATAGATGAGGGAATATAGAGACACAAGAGATGGATCATAAGGAGTTGTTATTAATTGTGGCTATACTACAGTGTGTAAATCAGCGCATATTTGGGCAGGTACAGTGAAATGTGTTTTTTCTGTTAGAAGTGTTTATAGGTTTACCTTTTAACTGAATGTCTTTGTCTTTTCTCAGCGGCCATCACGTCAGGATATGGTCTTCCTGCAAAGTTTGTCATCCATTGTAACAGTCCGGGCTGGGGTTCAGATAAGTGTGAGGAGATGCTGGAAAAGACAGTGAGGAACTGTCTCGCTCTAGCAGACGAAAAGAAGCTAAAATCTGTGGCATTCCCGTCGATTGGCAGTGGCAGGTAAAAACCACAATAGAAACACTAATTCTCTGCCCTCAAATTCAATTAAGAATTGTTAAGGTTGATTAGTGGAGCAAAAATAGGCTGGCGATATTGTGTGAAAAGTTGCTCATAATGAACTTATATAAAACAATATCACATTTGATATTGCTTAAATATTTGTTCATTTGTATATATTCATGCTTTTGTAATGGGTAAATACATACCTGGCAGATAAAGGTGTTAAGAATATTTTATGTTTCTGGAAACTTAATCACAGTAATGCAAAAAGGGAAAATGTTACGGACTCATTTGTTTGACAATATATGTGAACTGCTTTCATTTTGAGTTGCATTGACCCAGATTTTCATGTAACCCTTACTGGTTACACATGTGGGTGTGGGCATGTGTTAATAGTGAGAGGATATAATCAGTTTGAAATCACCAGTAGAAAGTATGATCTTTTGGGCCGGGTGAACACTTAAACTCCTAATCAAGGTTCATTAAGGAGGGTTAAGAAATTATGCAGAATTACATTTAAAATGTAAGAGGAACAGTCAAGTTTTTTATTAAAGAATAAAATTAATATATACAAATATATAAAAAATATTTCCCCTTATGTTTCCTTTTTCCCTTTCAAGGTTAAAATCAGTTTCTTTTCAGTTTTAGGATCCTTTTCACTTTTAGGCTGCAACCATATAATTTGTTTTAGATCTGAAATTACTTTTGGGTTTCTTTCTCAGTTCCTTTTACTACCTGGGTAGATTTTAATAGTTTCCGTTCAGTTCATTTCTCTGTGTGATCCTTTATCTAATTATCTGTAGTCCACTGTGTTTAGATGAAGGAAGTGTCTATCTGTCACTTTGTTTATTGGGAGTTGTAGTCCATTTGTGATGATATTGCATTTACACACTAGGGAGTGGTTCATCAGGTTGACTCGCCATCTTTATTTCTTGTTTCTTCTGTTGCGGGGTTATTTTCGTAAACTAAAACTAAGACGAATACTACTGATTTAAAAACATCTTTGTTAACTGAAAGAAATATTGCAAAGTAAATTAAAAATGAAACGAAACAAAAAACATTTATTGAAAAAAATAACTGAAATAAAATATCAATTCGAAAAAATAATTTATCGTTTTTAATAATCATTATGTACTCACTCATCACATTGTGGATTAATCTGACCTGTATGGCTGTGTAGGTGAAAACCTGCAGATGGCGATATGGTGTGTGAAGCTGTGAGTTTAGCTGATACTGATAATGATAAAAAAGACAGGGACATGAATGATGGCTGGTAGGAAACAACAGAGCCCTTCATGGGATTATTTCAAGTTTAATATTAAACTGGAAAAGCAAATGTATTGTCACTTGAAATTAAAGGAAAACATTTTACAACCTGAAAGTGCATTTGCAAAGCAACTATTGCAAGAAGTACAAATTATTCATGGCCAAAGATGCGGAAAGGAAGAGTAACAACAATAATGATGAAGCCTGTGGGAAACATCAGACTCTGACCTCGTGTTTCCAGAGATTGAGGTTTGGGCAACAAGTTCACATGAATATCAGAAATGCGAAAATGCACTTGTAAATGTGTTTGTTGAGACTGGTAGGTCCACTAGACTGTGTGATTTGGCATGTTCAGTGTTTAATGCTGCTCTTGACCTCAAATTCATCACTCCAAGCGCTGCATGAATTAATCCCATGATTGCGCTAAAAATGCAAACGGTAACTCGGTGTGTAAAGGAAATGCTGAAAGAGTAGCGCAAAGTGACCGTAGCCTATGTGTAGGTGGATGGAGTAAAACATGTTTGACTTCTTCATTTCTGTTGATTCCTAAACTATAATTGCTAAAACTAAAGCTGAATCTGAAATATATAAAAACGAAATAAAATGTGTCAAGAAAATAAAAACTAAACTTAGCAAAACCATTAACTAAAACTAAACTGAAATTTAGAGGATAATTAAAAACAGTATTAAAATAAAAACGTGCAAAATTATAATAATGTTGTTCTGTCAGAGTTTCAATTGGTGGATGCTTTAAAATAGAAATAATAAAAAAAACCTGAGTCTTCACAAATAACTGCAGTTTAAAATAATAATAATATATAGGGTCCATTTTCTCCTTTTCATCAAAATAATCTTTGTATTTTCCCTTGTTTATTGTATGATCTCTTTTTCAATCTCCTTTTGCTGATGATTACACTCAGAATCCAACCTCCAGTCATCAGCAGAAAAATACCCAAATTAGGCACTCTAGGTGCATTCAAACCACAGCACACGCAACAACCCTACAAATAGACACAACATTGCAATTCGCATAAACACCATTGGCACTATTCATACTGAATCCAACAGGGTGTTACACACATTTTTGCACTAAAGAAAAAAGGACGGTCGCAGCTTTCTAATGATATAATTTTTGGTTTCTATCCCAAACTGTTGCCAAGATATCATGACATGATGGCTCATAGAAAACCTTGTTTTTGAGAACATGACCTCTAAAGATTCCAAACTATTCTTCAACAATTGACAAAATTGGAAGATTTATTCAAGCATGAATTAAATGACTAATAGATAAATAACAGTTTAAGTAAAAATATAATGCAAAAACACTGCTCTTGCACGTTCAGTGTTCATGTGCAAATTAATTTATTCAATGTCTGTATAAAATCAATGCTTGCTCACAAAGCATACTTAAAACACATCCATGTACTAACACTTAGGCATGCACCTCCACACACAGCTCAAACACACAAGGTGTTAGTGAGGACAGCAGGGGGTGCTCACACTGCGGTCTGTGTTGGTCCTAACACCCCTATATAGTGACGGGGACACTATATTGTAAAAAGGCACCATCTTTTGGATGAGACGTTAAACCGAGGTCCTGACTCTCAGTGGTCACTAAAAATCCCAGGGCACTTCTCAAAAAAAGAGTAGAGGTGTAACCCTGGTGTCCTGGACAAATTTCCCCCATTGGCCCTTATCAATCATGGCCTCCTAATAATCCCCATCCCTGAACTGGCTATATCACTCTACTCTCTCCTCTCCACCAATAGCTGGTGTGTGTGGTGAGTGTACTGGCGCACTATGGCTGCCGTCGCATCATCCAGGTGGATGCTGCACACTGGTGGTGGTTGAGGAGAGTCCCCTGTTCACTGTGTAAAGCGCTTTGAGTGTAGTGTTAGAAAAGCATTATATAAATGTTACGTTCATGCATTCATTTAATTTGGTAGTTGATCTTAAAAAAAAAAAAAAAGAGCACATTTTTGCTCATTTTACATTTTATTTTTTTGGCATTTACAGATTGTATTGAGATTTTTTCAGTAAATGCTATCAATTGGTTGTTAACGCATAACTTTTCAACAATGATATTTCATGTTATGGTTTATGATTTCTTACACTTTCTCTTATACAGAAATGGTTTTCCAAAGCAGACGGCAGCTCAGCTCATTCTGAAGGCCATCTCCAGCTACTTTGTGACAACAATGTCATCATCTATCAAGACAGTGTACTTTGTCCTGTTTGACAGTGAGAGTATAGGGATATATGTGCAGGAGATGGCAAAACTTGATGCCAATTAAAGTTGCAATTATTCTCTGTATATTTAAAAATAAATAGTTAAAAATAAGGTTAAAAGAAATAATTTGTTTAAATATACTATGCAGAGGTGATCAATTCTTCAGTGGATAAAAATATTTTTGTTGATACTTTATCAGAACAGCAATATAATAGTTTTCTGTACTAAATGAGTGAATTGTTGTATGTCATTCTATTATTTTCTTTATAAAAATGGGCTGTTCTATTTCAGCGCTGTGCTTGTTTGGGAAATATATTGTAGATTTGGAGAGTAACTTGTTTAATGTAATATATTTTGCACAGTTGTCAGTAGATGGCACCTTGCGTCCATCATGATATTCAGAGGTGGCCCATCTCCTTATTCAGACAAATAACTAATGTAAAAACATTCTGTTTTAATGTCCTTCCTGCTGTAAAATAGGCAGTCACCACAGACTGCATGCTTCCAGTGAGCAGGTATGCACTAGGGGTGTGAATCTGCAGAGCCCTGACAGTACAGTATTGTATAGATATCTGTTGCTATATGAAAAGATTGTGATTCTTTACGTGACGTGTGTAGTGATTCAAAAAATTTTAAATCTTTTACTAAATTGTTTCTTATTCATAATCTTGATTGGATTTGGATTTTTTTGTTGACAATGCTGCAGTATGTTTTGTGTTCACGTACACTTGATTTGATATAGGCTGGTCCAGCTAATGTACAAGCACATTCTCGAGTTAACTGACAGGCAATGTCTGTATCTAAATGGAAGATCTCTGCAGCTTCGATTCCTTCTGCAGCCAACCACTCCATCCCACTTCTGCTGATGTCTGTCTGAGCATGAGTTTCCTCACTGGCTAGAGCACAAATATAGCAGGTGATGGATGTTAGATTAATGGCATGATACAGTAAAGATCAAATTAATCCAGTCAGCAGAATCACAAAATAAATGCAGTCAAAATGAGAACCTGCTACTTGATTGAAAAGGTTTGTTTACCTGTGAACTCGGGTCAGTGGTCTAATTTCTAGATGCTTTTGAGTACTTTTGACTTACAGTTGAAGTCAGAAGTTTACATACACTTAGGTTGTCATTAGTTAAGTCATTAAAACTAAATTGTTAACCACTCCACAGATTTCATACTATAGCAAACTATAGTTTTGGCAAGTCATTTAGGACATCTACTTTGTGCATGATACAAGTAATTTTCCAACAATTGTTTACAGACAGCTTGTTTCACTTTTATTGACTATATCACAAATCCAGTGGGTCGGAAGTTTACATACTGTGTCTAAAGATCAGATGAAAGATTACTGTTAACTGTACCTTTAAGCAGCTTGGAAAATTCCAGAAAATGATGTCAAGCCTTTAGGCAATTAGCCAATTAGCTTCTGATAGGCTAATTTGAGTTAATTGAAGGTGTACCTGTGGATGTATTTTAAGGCTTACCTTCAAATTCAGTGCATTTTTGCTTGACATCATGGGAAAATCAAAAGAAATCAGCCAAGACCTCAGAAAAAAACATTGTGGACCTCCACAAGTCTGGTTTATACTTGGGAGCAATTTCCAAATGTCTGAAGGTACCACGTTCATCTGTACAAACAATGGTATGCAAGTATAAATACCATGGGACCACGCAGCCATCATACCACTCAGGAAGGAGATGCATTCTGTCTCCTAGATATTAATGTAGTTTGGAGCGAAAAATAATCCCAGAGCAACAGCAAAGGGAATTGTGAAGATGCTGGAGGAAACAGGTAGACAAGTATCTATATCCACAGTAAAACATGTCCTATATCAACTTAACCTGAAAGGCTGCTCAGCAAGGAAGAAACCACTGCTCCAAAACTGCCATAAAAAAGCCAGACTACAGTTTGCAAGTGCACATGGGGACAAAGATCTTTTTGGAGAAATGTCCTCCGGTCTCATGAAACAAAAATTTAAACTGTTTGGCCATAATGACCATTGTTATGTTTGGAGAAAAAAGGGTGAGGCTTGCAAGCCGAAGAACACCATCCCAACCTTGAAGCATGGGGGTGGCAGCATCATGTTGTGGGGGTGCTTTGCAGCAGGAGGGACTGGTGCACTTCACAAAATAGATGGCATCATGAGGATTATGTCCCAATTATGTGGATATATTGAAGCAACATCTCAAGACATCATCCAAGAAGTTAAAGCTCAGTCGCAAATGGGTCTTCCAAATGGACAATGACCCCCAAGCATACCTCCAAAGTTGTGGCAAAATGGATTAAGGATCACAAATTAAAGGTACTGGAGTGGCCATCACAAAGACCTGACCTCAATCCAATAAATTTGTGGGCAGAACTGAAAAAGCGTATGCGAGCAAGGTGGCCTACAAACCAGACTCAGTTACACCATTTCTGTTGGAGGAATGGGCCAAAATTCCAGCAACTTATTGTGAGAAGCTTGTGGAGGCTACCCAAAACATTTGACCCATGTTAAACAATTTAAAGGCAATGCTACCAAATACTAACAAGTGTATGTAAACTTCCGACCCACTGGGAATGTGATGAAATAAATAAAAGCTGGAATAAATTATTCTCTCTACTATTGTTCTGACATTTCACATTCTTAAAATAAAGTAGTGATCCTAACTGACCTAAGACAGTGAATGAATTCTATGATTAAATGTCAGGAATTGTGAAAAGGTGAGTTTAAATGTATTTAGCTAAGGTGTATGTAAAAATTCTGACTTCAACTGTAAATTGGGATGTGAAAATGTCTGTTTTAGATGTATCCAAATATGTTGGAACATCAGTTTATATCAGCTAGATAGTACAGCAGGCATTGTATAATATGTGATACTGTACAATCAGCTGTCAGTTGGTGTGTGGCTCTGCAGTATGTAACGGTTGATACTGTTTTGGCTTCCTTTAGAACTATTTTCATTAGCTGAGCAAAAATAGACAAAATAACTGACCATATTTCGTTTCAAATGTAAGTTACTCAATATGAACTTAACATTTATTGAACTGTTATATTAAAGCAATATGACTCTCCGAATCCTACTGTTGGTCTATATATCAGCACGACTGTGATTGTAGTATCTGATATTTATAAAATAGTGAAATAGGATTGTACTAGTGCAACCAACTTGGGGTTATGACAAAGCAAGACCAGAATGCACTTCTGTCGATTTGACTCAGTGTCTGTCGTGGCTGATGTTGAGAGGACTGTGAATGGGCTCAGGTGGTGTTGATATGCAGCCAGGTGGAGTTTTTATGGTGGAGTCACTGGAGTCAGAGTCAGGTCAGTTTCCCAGAGCTCGTCTAAGGACCTCCTCGAAGGGCATCAGGACTAATCCACAGGAAACACAGTCAGCTCGCTTTTCTTTTCCCAGCAGGAAAATCTCTGTAAATTCAAAGCATCTGTAACACAAGCTGTCCCAGATATGAGCTTTTATTCTTGGCACATAAAAAAAGCCAGTATAGGAGGTGGATGAGCTGAAACAAAATTAAAACAAACACTGGTGAGATCAAGAGGATAAATAGTCAGTCACCAAAGGTCATGCTTGTGTACATGAAATGAGCATAGTAGATCCGCCGTTATGAGTGTACACTTGCTGCTTGAGTCTGTCCACAGTGTTTGTAGGGAATTTGTTTGATCACTCCTACACATACACACTATGTGTATTTGCAACCAGTCAAAGGTGACTTGCATGAGATCAAGTACAAACAGAGTTATAAACAGATTATTGCTTCAAACTTATTTTGTTAGTTCTTAAAGTGTTGAATGGTTAGATTTGTCAGAATTTCAGTGTGTATATATATATATATATATATATATATATATACACATACATACAGTATATATATATATATATATAGGAGTCTGCCGATTTAACTAGTTAATTCAATGTGATTAATTCCATAAAAAATAATGTGTTACACAAAATAATCGAGCCCCTGGACCATAATAAGAAATGTTCACCTTCATGTTTTTACGAGTCTCGGTCAGCAGAGGGCAGTAAGTGCCACTCCAGCTGAACAGGCAACACACAGCTCAGGGGCGATTCTAGCCCTGCGTTCTCGATTCGCCTACTTACTCTGCCCTTAAAGTAGCTACGTTTTTGTTGTTATGGAAAAGTACACACTTTTGAGTTCATAGCAAAATACTGAGACAAACTATCATGTCATAAAATTGCATCTTGAAACCACAGACCCCTTTGTTATGTACAGTGGCAAGAAAAAGTATGTGTACCCTTTGGAATTAGCTGGTTTTCTGCATTAATAAAAATATGATCTCATCTTCATTAAAGTCACAAGTACAGACAAAGCACAATTTGCTTAAGCTAACAACTAGTGATCGACCGATATGGGTTTTTTAATGGCCGATGCCGATACCCAGAGAGCAGGGTGGCCGATAGGCCGATACAATGCCGACATATCACACAGTTTAATGTAGTAAATAAACATAAAATTGCTAAAAATGTATAAACCCTTATTTAGCACTATACAGTATTTACTCAACTTCACATTAAACTTTAACTTTGTAAAAAAGAATCAAAAAAATTATATTGTATTTTAAATGGTAGATAGCAGTTTCTTCTGATTTCTGTTTAGTCATCAAATTTTTTAAATGTATTTGCACATGAAGAAATTGTTAATATATTAGGAAGAAGGAAATAACAGTACACACAGTAGTCCAGCAACTATGGATGGCATGTCCACGTTATTAATCGCATTTTCTCAAAAAATACAGAATTAAACCAATTGTACACACAGTGCATAGTGAATAAGACATTTATTCATAGCACGTTAAGCACTTTTACTTTGAAGTTGAACTCACGTGCTCGTGCGGATCCAGCGCGAACAGCAACACCTGACAGTTTAAACGGCCTGGATTGCCTGCTTGGATTGTCATGGACTGACCGTCATGATTTGTAAAACAGAGGAACATTTGATCTTGATCCTGAAATTTTGATTCTGGCTGATAGAATACACGCTTCAGAGGAAGATATTAGATGAGCACTCAACAGGAAGAAAATGCTGGATTTTCGTGAGGTTCGTGAATTACATCTGTTTAAGTGAGATATCTGCATCTTTGCAGATGGTATATAATAGAAGTTTTATTGATATTTGCCTTTTATCACTGGAAAAGTTACATGCTTCAGAGGAAGATTTATGAGCACTCCACAGGATGCTATATCTGCTGAAGTTGTGTGAGGCTGGTTTATTACATCTGTTTATACAAGATATGCGCATATTTGCAGACGGTATATGATATTAGTTTTATTGATATTTTCCTTTTTATCATTAGACAAGACAGTTAAAAGTTACAGGGAATTGAGGAGAGAGAGGGAGAATGAAACTTTAACATTATGAGCTCAAACGCGTCTGCCGTGGCTCTGATATGCAGACCGTTTAAATGAGACTGTGTAGCACACCGGTCTATCATTGTAGTAACACAATGGCATGTAATGACAAAACGAACCGTGACTGGTTGTTTAAATGTCTCATTCACTTCACATGCAAGCAGGCCATTCTCAGCGCCCTGAAGAAACAAATCGGCCAAAGGGAAAATGTATCCACCTATGCTGATAATTAAAAAATTCTGAATATCGGGCTCGGCAATATATTGGTCAACCACTACTAACAATACACAAACAATTATAATCTTTCATGTCTTTATTGAACACATCTCATTAAACATTAACGGTGCTGTGGAAAAAGTAAGCGAATCCCTTCGCTAAAGATGACAAAAAAAAAAGCTAATTAGAGTCAGGAGTTGGCAAACCTGGCATCCAATTAATGAAACGAGATTGGAGGTGTGGGTTAGAGCTACTTTGACTTATAAAAATCATTCACACATTTTGAGTTTGCTATTCACAAGAAGCATCTGCTGACATGGACCATGCCTTGCAAAAAAAGAGATCTCAGAAGAGCTACGATCAAGAATTATTGCTTTGCAATAAGAAAGGGTTACAAAGTTATCTTAAGTTAACTGTCCACAGTTGGATGGAACCTATCAGAAATATTGCATACGCTTCAAATTAAAGAGGTAAGTATGTAAATTTGACCTTCCTTGGCCTAAAATCTGATGTGGTGGCAAGCTGGTTAGTTGCACATGTACAGTGCATCCGGAAAGTATTCACAGTGCTTCACTTTTTCCACATTTTGTTATGTTACAGCCTTATTCCAAAATGGATTCAATTCATTATTTTCCTCAAAATTCTACAAACAATACCCCATAATGACAATGTGAAAGAAGTTAGTTTGAAAGCTTTGCAAATTTATTAAAAATAAAAAACGAAAAAAATCACGTACATAAGTATTCACAGTCTTTGCCATGACACTCAAAATTGAGCTCAGGTGCATCCTGTTTCCACTGATCATCCTTTAGATGTTTCTACAACTTGATTGGAGTCCACCTGTGGTAATTCAGTTGATTGGACATGATTTGGAAAGGCACTCACCTGTCTATATAAGGTCCCACAGTTAACAGTGCATGTCAGAGCACAAACCAAGCCATGAAGTCCAAGGAATTGTCTGTAGACCTCCGAGACAGGATTGTATCAAGGCACAGATCTGGGGAAGGGTACAGAAAAATCTCTGCAACATTGAAGGTCCCAATGAGCACAGTGGCCTCCATCATCCGTAAATGGAAGAAGTTTGGAACCACCAGGACTCTTCCTAGAGCTGGCCACCCGGCCAAACTGAGCGATCGGCGGAGAAGGGCCTTAGTCAGGGAGGTGACCAAGAACCCGATGGTCACTCTGACAGAGCTCCAGCGTTTCTCTGTGGAGAGAGGAGAACCTTCCAGAAGAACAACCATCTCTGCAGCACTCCACCAATCAGGCCTGTATGGTAGAGTGGCCAGACGGAAGCCACTCCTCTGTAAAAGGCACATGACAGCCCACCTGGAGTTTGCCAAAAGGCACCTGAAGGACTCTCAGACCATGAGAAACAAAATTCTCTGGTCTGTTGAAACAAAGATTGAACACTTTGGCCTGAATGGCAAGCGTCATGTCTGGAGGAAACCAGGCACCGCTCATCACCTGGCCAATACCATCCCTACAGTGAAGCATGGTGGTGGCAGCATCATGTTGTGGGGATGTTTTTCAGCGGCAGGAACTGGGAGACTAGTCAGGATCGAGGGAAAGATGAATGCAGCAATGTACAGAGACATCCTTGATGAAAACCTGCTCCAGAGCGCTCTGGACCTCAGACTGGGGCGAAGGTTCATCTTCCAACAGGACAATGACCCTAAGCACACAGCCAAGATAACAAAGGAGTGGCTACAGGACAACTCTGTGAATGTCCTTGAGTGGCCCAGCCAGAGCCCAGACTTGAACCCGATTGAACATCTCTGGAGAGATCTGAAAATGGCTGTGCACCGACGCTCCCCATCCAACCTGATGGAGCTTGAGAGGTCCTGCAAAGAAGAATGGAAGAAACTGCCCAAAAATAGGTGTGCCAAGCTTGTAGCATCATACTCAAAAAGACTTGAGGCTGTAATTGGTGCCAAAGGTGCTTCAACAAAGTATTGAGCAAAGGCTGTGAATACTTATGTACATGTGATTTTTGTTTAGTTTTTTATTTTTAATAAATTTGCAAAGATTTCAAACAAACTTCTTTCACATTGTCATTATTGGGTATTGTTTGTAGAATTGTGAGGAAAATAATGAATTTAATCCATTTTGGAATAAGGCTGTAACATAACAAAATGTGGAAAAAGTGAAACACTGTGAATACTTTCCGGATGCACTGTAAGACAGCTGGTTAGTTGCATGAGCGAACTAGTTCACCTTTTGCCAATTTCACTATTCTTCCCTTATCAATCCATGTAAGCAAAGAGAGACAGTGGCTGTACATGCCATCGGAAAGTAATTTATTTTAAATAAAAATGAACACAAAAGGTGTAAATAAAGTGTCTAAGATGAGAGTGATATCACTGAAAGTAAATGCGATGTTCTTGTCGTGATCAGGGGGCTCACAATAGGTTAGGCAGTGTAGAGAAAGGGGTGATGGGCATATGCATGCCTTTCCCAGTCTGAAACGCGTGGTTGGCGGCTTTTTGCAGCAGCTCAGCATCTCACAGGCCAGCGGAAAGCAAGGGTCATGGCGACGACTCGGTTACCTGTTTTCTGGAACCGAAGAGAATGTTCTTAAGCCGCTCTCCACATTTAAAGACAGGAGTGACGAGGTACCATTATGTGACACATCAGGTGCATTCCTGCCAGCGATGTAGTTAAGTTCAGTCACAATACTTACACTACATACACTGATGTTGTTAGATTATATACTGTTTTATTATACACCAGGTTTCAAATAGCATATACCACTATTTACATCTACTGTAGCCTACCATACCTTAATTTGGTCATTTAATTCTTTCTTAATAATTTGCATATAACTTCATTAAATATATTTATTAATTTGTGCATGTGATATGTTTGTTTGTTTGTTAAAAAATTATGTTCTTTCTTTTTTGTACTTCTGAAGTAGATATACCTGTGTTGATAAACTACAGTTGATAGTTATGAATTTTTAAGCTTTATGATTTTTAATAAATAGAATTGTTTATTTGCTAAATTTAAACTTGCTTAGTTATTGACGTTGGGTGTGTTTGGATATGTGTTGTAGGTAAGGGGGCCCCATTTTGAAAATCTGCTTAGGGCCCCCAAAATGCTAGGACTGGCCATAAGTCTACTACAAGTTCATTATAGTTAACTGAAAATGAAATGAAATTACAAAAAATAACCTATAAAAACTAACTTAAAACTAAAATTTAAAAAAATAAATAAAACTAAACTGAAACTATCATGTATTGCTTCAAAACTAACTAAAACAAAATGGAAATGATCATAAAATGATCATAAAATAAAATATAAATTTTTTTTAGTTTTAGTTTTTAATTTAATTTTCTTTTAACATCTCCATCTACTTTCCACGAGATTCATGTGCATGTGCCCACATTCGGTTATGTGCTCAATGTTTCAAGATAAATGGATTAGTTTGTTTAATCACATCACTCATTGCTGTTCAAAAAATAAATGGATATATACACTCATCGACTACTTTATTAGGAACACCTTTACACTAACTTATTCATGCAGTTATCTAATCAACTAATCTTGTGGCAGCAGTGCAAGTCAGTTAATGTTCACATCAACCATCAGAATGGGGGAAAATTTTATCTCAGTGATTTCAACCGTGGCATGATTGTTGGTGCCAGATGGGCTGGTTTGAGTATTTCTGTAACGGCTGATCTCCTGGGATTTTCACGCACATCAGTCTCTAGAATTTACTCAGAATGGTTCCAAAAACAAAACAACATCCAATGAGTGGCAGTTCTGCAGAAGGAAGCTCCTTGTTGATAAAAGAGGTCAACAGAGAATAGCCACACTGGTTCGAGCTGACAGAAAGGCTACAGTAACTCAGATAACTTCTCTGTAAAATTGTAGTGAGCAAAATAGCATCTCAGAATGCACAACATGTTGAACTTAAAGGCGGATGGGCTACAACAGCAGAAGACCACATCGAGTTCCACTTCTGTCAGCCAAGAACAGAAGCCACAGCTTTCTATTCTTAGCTGACAGAAGTGTAAACCGACGTGGTCTTCGGCTGTTGTAGCCCATTCACCTCAAGGTTCGACATGTTGTGCATTCCGCAGAACTGTAGCTACTGAAATTCCAGGAGATCACATTTTTCCCATTCTGATGGTTGATGTGAACATTTACTGAAGGCCCTGACCTGTATCTGCATGATTTTATGCATTGCACTGCTGCCACACAATTGGCTGATTAGATAATCGCATGAATAAGTAGGTGAATAGGTGTACCAAATAAAGAGTTTGGTGAGTGTCTCTCCACATTTGTAAGTCCTTCTTGGTTGTTTTTACCATGTTGTATGTCAGCCTAGCTATACACTATCTAGACCTATGTGTAATCTGGACTAGATAGGGAATAGTTCATTTAAAGAACATTACACAAAGTTGTCCCCTGCCAAGTCATTTACTCATCTGTGTTAACAAACAGAAATAAAAATAAAAACTAAAATATACTGATAGAATAAAATAAAAACTAAAACTATAATTAATTGAAAAACTAAAACTAAACTGAAACTAACAAACAGGGTTGGTAAAATAACTGAAACTAAAATAAATAATAATTTGAAACTGAAAATGAAATAAAAATAAAAACTAAATTAAAAACCCCAAACTATAATAACCTTGGTCTACTATATGGAAAACATTAAACAGGCATGGTGTTCATGGCAGGAAACTATGAAGGAAGCCGCTGCTTTCCAACAAAAACATTGCTGTGTGCCTGAAGTTTGCCAAAGACCACCTTGACACTCCACAATGCTCATGGGAAAATGTTTTGTGGACTGATGAAACTAAGGTTGAATTGTTTGGGAAAAACATATAGCACTACGTATGGCGTAAAAAGGGCACCGCATACCAACATGAAAACATCATTCTAACGGTAAAGTACGGTGGAAGAAGCATCATGATTTTGGGCTGCTTTGCTGCTTCGGGGCCTGGACCGCTTGCCATCATCGAGGGAACAATGAATTCCCAAGTTTATCAAGATATCCTGCAGTATAATGTCAGGTTGGTTGTACACCAGCTGAAGCTCAGTAGAAGTTTGGTGATGCAGCAGGACAATGACCCTTATCATCAAAGTATATCCACTACAGAATGGCTTAAAAAAAGAAAACTTTTTATACAAGCATAAAGTATTCCCTAACATTTAATCAAAACATTCAGTGAAGGTGAGAATCATTAATAAAAGTCAGAATCATCAATAAAAGTAAGCTCTCTACATCAGGTATAAACCGTCATAAATCAACATAGATCTTAACTTTTAGAAAATACAAATTAATGTACATATCGGAAGATATCTATGATCAAATATTGACTCTGAATTCTGTAAAAAAATATTGTGAGATCCTCAGTCATTGCTCTATGAACTTGATGCTTCTTATTGTAGACTTCACGAAGAAAGAGATGACTATGTTAACAAACCAAATTGAAGAATGTAAAATGGAAATCCAACAGACATACAATACAAAACACTTGGCTGATCTTCAAAGCAAAACTGAGGAGAAATTGAGTAAGTTCAAAACTGAATTACTTAACATAAAGATCCAGAAGTTCAAGCGGGACACCATGTACTACAAAGACCATAAGGTATACCTGAATGGCGGAAACATCTAAACCTCATCTATGCGGATGAGGTGCATCAAGATTCACCAGTGCCTCAGAATCGGATGATTCACATATATCATTGTCCACCAAATCTTCCCAACCCAGGAAACTTTTTCTGGGTCAACTACGTCGTTCCAAAAGAAATCAGTACGGAAGAAACCGACAAGAAGAGGACGCTGGGGAAAAGGTCTTTGGGAGGTAACTCCACTCAAACATTCTTTCTTACAAGAACAACAAGAGAATACCATCTTCAACTTATCTGACAACAGACGGTCCATTGAACAGCTGAAAGTACTGAATAAAGGATTAATGTTTGTACCTCACAATGTTAACAATCTGTTCTGAGTTAAGGTTGAATTGTTCAAATTTTTTAGGAATGTTAAGTTAAAAAGTTTTTTTAAATAAAAGAATTGAAGCACCATCTAATAAACAACTATTTAAACCTAAGAGTACTTTCACGCCAGTTAGTAATAATCATTCGGTGAACACTTTTTGCAGACCAGTTGAGAATGATGCAGAAAAACTATTACAAGCACCTGGAGACAGAACATATGGGCGACAAAATTTGACAAAGTCACAAAGGGAAGCCTTAAAAGAAATGATAAATGATCCATCTGTGATAATCCAATGAGCGGATAAGGGAGAAGGTATTGTAATAATGGATTCGAATATATATATATATTTCAAAAATCAACAACATGTTGCAGGATAAAATATTTTACAAAACATTTTTATTCAATCCAGCTGATAATTTTAAGAGACAAATTGATGAAATTCTACAAACCGGTATAAGTAATAAATGGATCAAGGAACAGGAACTAAAATATCTTAAAAACGAACATCCTAAAATTCCGGTCCTGTATGCTTTGCCCACAATTCATAAATCATTAGATGATCCACCGATGCGACCAATTGTATCAGGCATCGGTTCTTGACGGAGAGGATCTCTAAATTTCTTGACTTTCACATTCAACCGTTAGTTAGGAAATTGCCATCATACCTAAAAGACACTACAGGTTTCCTAAATCATCTGAAATTAATTCCTAATTTAAACGTGACGGATTGGTTAGTTACCCTTGATTTTACATCCCTTTACACTAACATACCTCATGAGGCAGGTTTAGATGCATTGAAGTTTTTCTGTTTGGACCAAGAGATTGATCTACCGGTGGAATTTATAATGGATCTTATGAGGTTAGTGTTGACAAAAAATTATTTCCTACCTGAAAATGATTTTTACTTACAAACTCAAGGCACTGCAATGGGCACACCATTAGCCCCAATTATGCTAATCTGTTCATGGGCAAGTTTGAATTAGATTTGATATACAATAATAATCCCTTTGTCACTTATATTCAATTTTGGACACGATACATTGATAATTGCTTTATGATATGAACAGGTTCTGAAAATGATTTACAAGCATTCATAACATTTATTAATTCAAAGGTTTTATCCATTAAATTTACGACAGATAAGAGTCGAGAAACAATACATTTTTTGGATGTAAAAATAACAAAGATAGAGGGGTCTATACATACTATGGTTTACCAGAAACACACTGATAAGAACACAATACTAATTGCAGACAGTTATCACCCCACTCCCCTCAAAAAAAGTTTACCAATAAGTCAACTGCATAGACTAAAACGGATCTGTGATACTAATGATGAATTTAATGTGCAGGCTAAACAAGTCATTGAACGTTTTAAATCTAGAGGATATCCAGATACTTGGTTAAATAATGCACTGGAAAAGGTAAATAAATTAGATCTCCTACAGTCAAAAAAACTTCAATATACACGAAAAAAGTTTTCATTAAACTGTGCTTTAACTTACAATGATAATAGTGACATGATCAAATCAATAATCTATAAACACTGGTATATATTATCATCAGATGAATCTTTAAATAATGCATTTCAAAGTTTTCCACAATTTATATATAAAAGATCTCATAATTTATCAGACATGTTGGTTAAATCAGATGTTGTTAATAAGTACAAACCTTCTTTCATACAAGGCTGTTATCCCTGCAGAAGTTGTGCTGCATGTCAGAACTTAAAAAAATAAAAAAGTTCACATGTCCTGGGTCAAAAAATGTTTATACTATAAGAACATGTATAACCTGCACAACTCGCAATGTCATTTATATGTTAAGATGTCCATGCCTGAAGATATATATCGGTAAATGTTTACGTCAATTAAAACTAAGAATTAACGAACATAAATTGACCATTAGACGACAAGATATAACTTCCCCAGTAGCTAGACATTTCATTGAAATGGGTCATAATATAAAACAGTTAGAATACATCGGGATAGAGGTTGTTCGAAGATTTAAATTTAGAGTTGTTAAAACGTGAAGCCTTCTGGATCTATAAGTTGAAGGCATTAGCCCCTAATAATTTAAATGAAGAATTGGATCTATCATGTTTCCTCTAAAATTATTATACTAATTATTATACGAAGTAGTATTTTGGGGTTTTGTGAATCGAATGTCGTTAAATATAGCACAAAAATAGTTAATTCTAAATATCTGATCATAGATATCTTCTGATAAGTACATTAATTTGTATTTTCTAAAAGTTAAGATCTATGTTGATATATGATGGTTTATACCTGATGCTTTAATGTAGAGAGCTTACTTTTATTGATGATTCTCAAATGTTAGCAGTTTTTTTATACAAGCATAAATTGTTCTCTATGTCTATATGGATATCTTGTTGGGATTGGTATATATGTATATAATTTACTCATACCTTATTTAATATTATTGAATGTATTTTGTAATAAAACAAAAATGGCATTTCTAACTTTGTGATGACATCATGACATGTGGTCTATATAAGAAAATGGGTGGATAGATATTGTCGAACATGCTGAGGAAGGCCTAGTAGCTGAAACGTCATTTGTTCCCCATGTGAATTAAAAAAGAAGCAACTAAAAGCTTGGAGTGCGGATCATTATTTTAATGTTTTGAACTTCTGGAAAGAGATTCTTGCACCCGTTGAAGAGCTTACATGTCAATTGTGGAAGACGATGTACGCAGTGTTAAATAACCCACTGTTAAAAAAAAAGAAAATCCACCTTTTGGAGTGTTCCAGTCAGAGCACAGACCTTAACCCAGTAGAGATGCTGTGGAATGATCTCAAGAGAGCCGTTCACACCAGACATCCTAAGAATATGGCTGAGCTGAAGCAATTCTGTAAGAAAGAATTGTTCAAAATTCCTTCTGAAAGTTGTGCAGGTCTAATCCGCAGCTATAGGAAATGCTTGGTTGAGGTAATTGCTGTTAAAGGAGGATTGACCAGTTATTAAATCCAAGGGTTCACTTACTTTTTCAACAGCACTGTGAATGTTTAATGGGATGTGTTCAATAAATACATGAAAGATTATAATTGTTTGTGTTGTTAGCTTAAACACTTTGTGCTTTGTTTATACTTGTGACTTTGATGATTACATATTAAAATGTGTAAAGTTTACTATATATTGCTGATCGTATTAAATATCATATATATACAGTATATACTTTATACTCTACATATGAAATATGTTTATATTGCAGAGATAACAGTAAATATTCTTTAAGTTATAAATCTTTGAAGTGCAAGCATTTTTTTATCTTTTTTTGGTTGTTATTTTTATTTAATATCAAGAAGTAAAAAAGAGAACACTTATGAGACTACACTGTTTATTTATTGTTTTGTAGACTGCCAGCCCCTCATCATACACACAGATCAATACAACAGTCCCCATCTTGAGGCTGTACCTTGATGTCTGTCCTCCACCCCACTCTGTGCCTCACCAGGGAATCTATAGTGGGCCTGATACCAGCACTCTACTATGACATTGACCATGGATGGTCCAAAGATATAGAGGTGCTTTTGTCCATATACTGGCTAGCACATGCAGCGTCCTAAAGGGTGGTTGCTTCAGCCTTTGACATCACTTGGCCCACAGTGCATTTGCTTGATCACAAGGTCAGCAGGGCTGTCCTTGGCCTCCTTAAAAATATTGTCCAGCTCCTCATTGTGAGCTAGAGTGCAGGGTTTGCCAGGCTGGCAGACTCTCCTGCTATTGGTGTGGTAATCAGAGCCATTGATAGCTGCCACATTCGTATCAAGCCCCCAGCAGTCAACACAGCCTGTTACTTCAACAGGAAACTGTTCTATTCAATACTGCTCCAGGCTGTCACCACCAAGAAAAGTTATTTGATGTCTGTGTTGGTTTTCCTGGTTCAGTGCATGATTCAAGGGCCTTCAAGAACAGTGCAATTTATTGACAGAGACTGTACCCACCTGCGGGCAGGTGCATATAGGAGATGGTGGGTACCCCTATCTAACATCCCCCATCACAATCATGACCCCCAACCTTGAGCCTGTTGCCATTATAAGAAAAACACTTCATTATTCACTAACATTTTGCTTTGATTCTATTAAAAACATAAAACATCTGCAATTTGTTGTGCTTACTTTTCAATATATATGCTTACACAGTCATTGCAAAAACGGGTAAGAACACTGAAGAACAGTAAATGCAGCAATGCTGAAACTAAAATAATTGGCTTCAGTCAAATTGATTGAAAACAGCCTCACTATATTCTCTGAATCTGAGCATAGTTCACATTTGTCACAAGACAGATTAGTGTAATCCACCTGATTTCACTGTTAAATCCATTTTGAAAAAATATGTGGTTACTGTGTTTTACCTTTGCAGGACAGTATACAGTGTCAAGAAAAGGTATGTGAACCCTTTGGAATTAGCTTGTTTTCTGCATTAATTGGTCATAAAATGTGATCTCATCTTCATCAAAGTCACAAGTATAAACAAATACAGTGTGCTTAAAGGTGGAGTGTGTAATTTTAATCCAATACACTTTTTGTCAAATTCTGTGAATATCTCTTCATGGTCCACTAGCTGTCCGTTCTATGTGTGAACTGAAAAAAATCTGGTGTTTGTACACAGCCCTGACTCTGTAAATGGGAAAATAAACAAACACTGTTGCAATCACACAGCATTGGCAATGGGCGTGCATATATTTGGGGGGCAGAGCTTCTGAAGGAGCACTGAAGGGAGGGATGTGTTTGTTTGGCTGTTGAGTTCAAATATCAAAATTTAACATGAAAACCAGTTGAACCGTACCACCGGCAATGATATCGGACAAGCCGATTCCTCTGCAACGCTTTCTGTCCGGTGTGTTTATGTTATAGTGGTCTTGTTTATTACGATGTTAAACATTCATCATCTTTTATTTAGAATGGCCTATTTGTTCATAGGGAATCAGAGAGTGCGAAAGGGCGTGATGAGTCTGAGGGGTGTTGACAAAGGTTGTTTGAAAACATACTTTATTTTTTTCATTCCGTTTTTTTTTTTTTAAAGGGACCATGTACAATTTTTTACATAAATGTTTCCATTTCATGCATTGTACCAGATTTAGCCAAAGGCTATTTTGTGGTTTGGTACCACAAGTAACGCATAAATTACACACTCCACCTAACAACTCACAAACAATTAGAATTGTTCATGTCTTTATTGAAGTGTAGAATGTAGAACTGTTTTTATTTATTTCCAGAATATTTAACAGTGAATATTTTGGCAATGATAAAGTGAATATGAATATATATATTCAATTGAAATCTAACATAAATATAAAATAATAAATCCAAAATATATTGTCATAATTTTTGTAAAAATCAATTCTTTTTTTAAAGTGATTTCGCAAGGACCTCCATTAAACTAAGGGACCTCTCCTCCCATGCTGCAGCCTCTCTCCTCATCTCTCATCTGCTTTCTTGCTCTAAACTCTTCCTCTCTCCTCCTGCATAATTAATCAGCACAGTATACATTTTCTAAAAGGTCAGTTATGCGTAACAGCAGTGTGTAAATGCTGTAGCCACACCCATCTCTGAGATTTTTACAGACATCGCTTATCCCGTGCGCCGTTAAGAAAAGCTATCCCTGACGACATTGCCAAGGGGAATTGGATATATGTGTTTAGACGTAGGTTAGATGGCCACATATCGGGTATGTATCTGATTTAAAACCACATTTGAGAGTGGCTCAGATCAAATGTGAAAAAATCTGATCTTGTGCAGATTTTTCTGTTTACATTTGTGCAACAATATACGATCTGTGTCAGATGTGAGTAAAAAATCTGATTTTTTTGTGACAGTGTAAACATAGCCTTAGAGTATTTGAGTAGATTTGATTCCTTTCGTTGACCAATTAAACACCTACTGGCAGTTAGAAGGTGTTTAGCAACCAGTAAGAAGTTTTCCAGACAGTTTGTCATGACAAGCTGTTACAAACCACCAAAATGAATGCAGAGGCACCTTCGTTTTGGCCAGATTTATTTCTAAATGACCACACAAATGACGTCCACACTGTGGACTGTAGGCCAATGACTCAATGACAGACTTATGTTCAATGATATGGAAATAAACAATTTATTGCCTTATAAAAAATACTTTTTGTTTTGCTTTACTTGTTTGCTACAATAATGTGATGCATTTCTGAATTAATCTGAATTATCATATTCATGATATATTGTATTATACTTAAAAGTATTTAAATATAATTATTAAAAATTATTTTATCATTGTTTCTTGAATTGTTTTTATTTGGGGGCCTTTCTCAGCAAATATTGATACAGTATATGCGGTTAAAGCTGCAGTACGTAACTTTGTGCTCTCTAGCTGTGGTTGAAATTTAAAATTGCAAACAGTTTGCAGAAGAACACTTTACGTCCGTCGTGTTTTGACAATTTATAAGACCTATTGTTCTAAGACTAAACATTTAAAAATGAAATATTACTTGCTTTGATGAAGATCAACAACACTCTTATTTACATATTTTGAATGAATGAATTGAACACTTTTCTGACACTACACTCAAAGCGCTTTTACACAGAGAACTGGGGAGTCTCCTGAAAGAGGTGAAACTCGTGATACTGCTGATTCGAGTTCAAGTACCTTATTAATCTTGTCAACGAAATCAATGTTGAAAACTTTTGTTGATGAAAGATTTTTTATTTCATCAAAGATAACGAAGACAAGACGAAAAAGGTGCATTTCATGAAGATTATTAAATTATTTTATTAAAGAAAACTGTTGAAGAAAATATGACGATAAAAATTATACTGCAAGATATTAACAGTGTAAGATAGAACATCTTGAGAATCTGTAAATAGAAGAAAATATTAGATATGGATACATTTAATCCACTAATCCAATATATTGCAGATCTATCTTGAGCTGTGTGAGTTGAACATGCTAACACCGACAAAATGAACCGCTGTCACGGGTCCTTCTGACCCACCTACCAATTTCACTCAACCCTCTCACTCTCCTGAGTGCTGATCACCCACACCTGCCTCCAATCATTGCATCAATCAACCCCTCTATATAAACCTCACCCCCGTTCCATTCTGTGTCTGGTCTCAACTTCGTGTACAGACTCACTTACCTGTATCTCCAGCGTTAACGATTCCTCTCCTTTCCAGCGACTCTTCTACTCCAAACCTTTCTTCTCCAGCGACTCCAGTGTCCATCTCCTCAACGCAAGCTTCGTTGTTGCAAACCCTCCACCTCAAGGAAAATCACCATCTCTATCAGCATTAGTCTTCATCACGTAAACTATCACCACTGCAACCCAGTACTGTCATGTCATCACTTACATGCTGTCTTTGTTTGTGTGTCAATAAATGCCTGCTTGGGTTCAAACATCATCCTCGAGTCTGAGTATCCGTTACAGAAGACCAGACCGATAAGAATCATGAACCCAGCAGGTCTGGATCCCATCCAGGAGCTGGTTGACACACTATGGCATGCACTCACTCAACCCGCTAATCCCTCGGCTTCACCCGCTCCCAGTACTTCTGCAATTTCTTCACCTGTCTACTCCGCCAGTCCTGTGGTCAATCCAGCGCCCTTCTCAGGATCGGAGGAGGACTGCGGTGGTTTCCTACTCCAATGTTCACTTGCCCTTGAGATGCAGCCGCATCGATTCCCCACTGAGCGGTCGAAGGTGGCCAACATCACCTCCTTGCTGTCTGGAAGAGCACTTCAATGGGCCAATTCACTCTGGGAACATAAAAGTCTAGTAATACAGTCTCTTGATAGCTTCGTTCAGCACTTTAAGGAGGTATTTGGAAGTTCTGAGGGTGACACATCAGCTGCTGAACAGCTTCTCAAACTTCGTCAAGGTCAGTCCTCTATTAATGACTATGCCCTAAAGTTCCATATTCTGGCAGCATCTAGTGGCTGGAATGAGTCCGCTCTACTGACCATTTATCGCCATGGACTCGATCCCAAACTGCGGCTGCATCTCTCATCATACGACAATACCATGCGGCTGGAGCACTTCATTCAGTTCTCCATTCAGAGTAACCAACCAGATGAAGAGCTGCCTCAATGAATTACCCACCTTGCAGTCCCTGCCTTTCCCTTCACTGAGGTCCCCTCTCCACTCTCCAGAACCTAGCAGCGAGCCCATGCAGATGGATGTTTTTTGTATTTCCACTGTAGAGCGCCATGCCGGCTGAGCCAGGGTCTGTGCCTGTACTATGGTGGTAAGGGACACGTAATCTCTGTGTGTCCCACTCGACCTCCCTGTCCTCAGGTGAGCCACCTGACCACAACTATGGTCAGTAATTCTCCTTTAGTAACCTGTGTAATGCTTACAACTCCTGATATCTCCCTTTTAGAACCCGCACTACTCGACTCAGGCTCAGCCGGCAACTTCTCGGACGCGCTCTGTCACCAACTCCAGCTTCAAAATGACCCTGCGAACATAAGCTTCAAATCCACTCCATAATTGGCAAGACCTTAGGAAGCATTTTTATTTATCGCTGCGTGGGTCCTGTAAAACTCCAAGTGGGATAGCTGCATAACGAAGACATCACCCTACTGGTTCTGGAGAATTCCACCACAGACATCGTATTAGGGCGTCCCTGGCATATACAACATTCTCCAGTCATCTCCTGGGTTTCCGGCGACGTCCTGAAATGGGGGCCTCAGTGTTTCCCTGCCTGCTTCCCAAACCGACTCATTCACAGACTCTGCATGCCCATAAGAAACACTTCCCCTCTCAATGTCAACACCACCACCATTGAGAGCTCTGCCAGTACAACCCCTCTGGAGATCCCTTCCTGTTATTCACACTTCCAGGACATCTTCTGTCCTTTACGTGCCTCACAACTACCATCGACCATGGGACTGTGCGATAGACCTCCTCCCTGGTGAGCCAGTGCCCTGTGGCAAAGTCTACCCACTTTCCATTCCTGAGCAGAAGGCCATGGAGGATTATATCAAGGAGGCTCTCAGCCAAGGTTACATCCGACATTCCACTTCCCCTGCTGCTTCGAGTTTCTTCTTCGTGGCTAAGAAGGACTACGCCCTTGTATTGATTACCGCTCCCTCAACAGGATTACAGTTAAGTTCCGGTATCCACTTCCCCTCGTCCCAGCTGCCTTGGAACTGTTGAGAGCAGCCACTGTTTTCACCAAGCTGGACCTTCGCAGTGCTTACAACCTCATTCGAATACAGAGACGAGTGCCTTCGTGACTCCTACAGGCCACTACAAGTACCGGGTACGGTGATGCCGTATGGCCTGGTCAACGCCCCCTCCGTGTTCCAAGGCTTCATGAATGAGGTGTTCCATGAGTATCTCCGAAGATTCGTCCTCATCTACATTGATGACATTCTGGTGTACTCTCGGAACATGACCGACCATCGACATCATGTAGCGCTCATTTTGGAAAGCTGAGGGAATACCACCTGTACCTCAAGGCTGAGAAGTGTTCTTTCCACCAGACATCCCTCCAGTTCCATGGCTACATCATCAGCCCGGAAGGCATTCGGATGGACGAGAGGAAGGTAACAGCGGTGCAATCCTGGCCCACTCCAACCACCATCAAGGAGCTCCAGTGATTCCTAGAATTTGCCAACTTCTACCGCCACTTCATCATGAACTGTAGTACCATCACATCCCCACTGACCTCTCTTCTCCGATCCAAAACCAAATCTCTCTCCTGGAACTCCGAAGCTTCACACGCCTTCCAACTCCTGAAGGATGCCTTCATCTCCGCTCCACTCCTTGTACACCCTGATCTGAATAAACCATTTATCATTGAGGTAGATGCCTCCACCAGCGGCATAGGAGCAGTCTTGTCTCAGCAGTAGGGGGAACCACCGCTACTTCATCCATGTGCCTTCTCCAGGAAACTCTCCCCGACGGAGCAGAACTATGATTTCGGGAACCGAGAGCTGTTGGCAATTAAACTGGCCTTGGAGGAGTGGCAGCATTGGCTGGAGGGAGCGCAACATCCATTCCTGGTGCTCACAGACCACAAGAACTTCAAGTATCTCAGAGAGGCTTGTCGCTTAAACCCCCACCGGGTGAGATGGGCCCTCTTCTTCACTCGCTTTAACTTTACCATCTCCTATCGTCCAGGTGACAAGAACTCCAAGGCAGATGCCCTTTCATGCCTTTACACTCCAGAGGAAGGCTCAGAGGAACTGCATACCATTTTACCCCCACATGTCATAGTAAGTCCCATTCAATGGTCCCTGGACGATAGCAGACGCGAAGCCTCTGCCACTGAACCAGCTCCACCAGGATGCCCTTCCAACTAGACCTATTTACCCTCCTCTCAACAACTCACACTCATCGACTCCGTACACTCCTCCTTGGGCACTGGCCACCCTGGGACCAATAGGACCCTCTTGCTTATCCAGGATCGGTTCTGGTGGCCCCACATGGTTCGAGATGTCAGAAGGTTCGTCCAAGGATGCCCAGAATGTGCTATATCCAGAACACCACGACAACTACTGGTTGGCAAACTCCTTCCGCTGCCCATTCCTTGCTGACCCTGGTCACATCTAGGCGTCGACTATATCACTGACCTTCCTCCCTCTGAGGGTTATACCTGCGTGCTGGTAGCTATAGACCATTTCTCCAAAACCTGCAAACTGATCCCCTTCAAGGGTCTGTCCACCGCTCTGGAGACCGCAGAGTACCTCTTCAACCAAGTGTTTTGGAACTATGGGATCCCTGAAGACATCATTTCTGACCATGGTCCCCAGTTCATCTCGAGTCTGGAGAGCCTTCTTCTCTCTCTTGGGAGTGTCCATCAGCCTCTCATCTGGTTACCACCCGCAGAGTAATGGGCAGACAGAGAGGAAGATTCAGGAGGTAAGCCGTTTCCTTAGAACCTTCTGTCATCGTCGCCAGAACTGCTGGAGTCGCTTCCTGTCCTGGGCTGAGTATGCGCAGAACTCCCTTCATCAACCCTCCACCAACCTCACACCCTTCCAGTGCATACTCGTTTACCAACCGCCTCTCTTCCCCTGGTCCAGTGAACTATCTGACATCCCAGTAGTCGACCATTGGTTCAGAGAATGCAAGTGGGTCTGGGACTTAGCTCACCACCACCTGCAACGGGCGGTGCACCGCCAGAGATTCTATGGTAGAATGGGATTATCTTTATAAGATTTTGGAAATATATGGGTTCGGGAATACTTTTATTGGATGGATTAAGTTATGTTGGGCCTCATGTATTCAGATAGAAGACAAAGGCAGGCCTAACACAAGTCGTAAAACCTAACTCAGCCCCCACACATTCCATGTCGTAAATTTTACTGATAAAAATCGCGCCAAAATCAAACAAAGGGAGTCCAAAACAGACTATAAATCCATGAAGCCTTGCTCACTAAAGGATCGAACTCTCAACTCCTATTGGATGAGGCACACAACAGAACGTCCCTCAAACATGACATCATCAGGAGTTGAAATACCTCTGAAATGTTTCGTGAGTTACTTCCAGCGCCTTTGTTCACCGAATATAGATGTAGTTTTTTTTTGCTGCTCTCCGGTGCAACCTCGTGGCACAAGGAAGTAATGTCCGACTTGAAACTGTAGCCATACAATCTCCATCTCGCTGGACGAGTTGAGATTACTCTGTGTTCAAACAAACACTCTAACGGATCCGAAGGAGACTGCCGAGCAATTCGCATCTTCATCCGTTTGCCTACAGAAGTGAAGAGATTAAAGATTTCTCTTCCATCTTCAAGTCGACATTTCTGAGTTCTCCGCCAGCCCACCGAGAATCAACAGCCATACCGCCCGCCGACAATCGACAGCCGTACCGCCCGCCGACAGAGCCTCCCGTCATCACCCGAGCCTCAAGGAACTGGGTCAAAGTTAAAGGATGGAGGAAAACACATTCTACCTGTGTCCTCATGCGATTCAAGTAAGAGGTTTATGTCTGGGCAGAGATAGAATATTATACTGTGTTATTCTTGTGTTTCAAGGTTTTTGCTTGTACAGTTTACGGACCGCCATGTCCGCTCATTATTAATACTCAGGGTATTAATAATCACAAATTTGTTTTGCTGTACTGTGGTACAACCAAATTGGATTGTGCAATTTCGCCATCGTGGGTGAGACAGAAACTGAGTTCATCCATTAAAGAGTCAAATAACGCAGGACTTTTACGAGCCCCGCTCGTAAAACTGCGTCTCTGAGTGATGAACACAGCTGCTTTCTCTCCCGCTATCGCGAAATCGGCTTTAGGGCTGTCACTTAATCATCTCTCTCTCTCTCTCTCTCTCTTACTAATCACACAAACACACACACTGTCACACACACACACCTTATGTGTTATAGGATTATTTTGATTTCCATATCACTGTTTAGTTTGTAGTTGTAAGTCGGAAGTTTATTGACTGCATTGTATTAATTATTAATTGATATTACTTCATAAATAAACTTTGTTTATATTACAAAGAGAAGTGTTTTGGTTTGTTTTGCATATGCCTGTGTCATGCTGACAGGATGTCAGTGCTCGGATTCAAACCTTCATTCATTGTTTTTTCCGGAAAATCGATATTCTTCGGATGTCGATTTTCCTAAGAAAACAATCTAATATTGAGACTGTTGTACTATTCGGTTATTAGTCCCTGATTTCAGGGTGGTGCCCCGTCAATGTTAATCCTAATTAATATTCTATTGATTTTTGATAATTGATAATTATCTTTGATGATTGTTGAATTTGAATGATCAATAAGCTAGTGTTAATTTTAATTAATGTTTCATCGATGTTAACAATTAACGATTATCTTTGATAATTGTTGATTTTAAAGGATTAAAAAAGCTAACATTGATTCTCATCAATGTTCTATTGATTTTAATAATTAGTAATTATCTTTGATAATTATTAATTATTGCTAATAACCAAACTTGCTCCTAAACGTAGCACACTACATTTACTGGAGCCCCATATGAGGTTTTAATGAGTTAGATCCAATTAATTAATTTAAATATTAATTAATAACTACAGAAATAATTATTAATTATTTCTGATAGTAACACTGATCTAAACAACCAGTAAAGCCCTACAGTTACTTTATAGACACACGGTAGCGTGTGTCAAACAAATGGATTAATTTCAGATTATTTTACTCTGGATAGGGGCACCCAGTATGGTTGCCCTCTTTCCCCATTATTGTTCTGTCTTGCCCTGGAACCATTAGCAGCCGCGATAAGAAAGGAGGATGATTTTCTAGGGGTGATGGCGGGAGGTGTGGCACATAAGCTTTTGCTTTACACAGATGTTATTTTATTCTTCTTCTCCGACCCCACTAGATCTATGCCTTGCCTCCACAGAATTATTAATTCCTTTTCTAAGTTCTCAGGATACACAGTTAATTGGTCTAAATCTGAAGCTCTGGCTCTGATAGCGTACTGCACAGTAACGGCTTTCCAGCCGGGCGCCTTCCAGTGGCCCAAACAGGGCATTAAGTATTTGGGCATTTTATTCCCAGCAAATTTGTCTGATTTAGCGTCCTAGATTACATTTTAATAAGTTACATAGACAGACTGACAAAGGTGGGCTAGGCCTACCCAAGATTTTGTTTTATTATTATGCATTCGGTCTCAGACATTTGGCTCACTGGTCGCTTCCACCTGAGAGAGCCTCTCCCTGGTTTTGTATTGAACAGGAAGTTCTTGCCCCTATTTCTCCATTGCAAAGCCTTTCTATCAAACTAATCGGAGAAGTTAAGTTACACCCCGTTATCTCGGATTTGCACTTTGTGTTTAATTCGGACATTTATTTTAATGTTGCCTCAAGCATATGGCTGAACCCAAAATTATGTATTGATAAGTCCCCTTTCTACTAGTCAGAGTGGATTGTGAGGGGGGTTACTACACTCGGTGACCTATATGAGAGTGGAGTGTTGAGATCGTTTGAAAATTTGATTCAACATTTTGGGATTCTCAGATCTCAGTTCTATAGGTATTTAAAGCTGCACCACCTGCTCTGTATTGTTTTTGGGAGTAGCATACACCCCCCTATAGCGGCAGATACTCTGTGAGAGGTGATTACTGCTTTTGGAAAAGGTCATGAGGCATCAGTGTATTACTCCCTGTTAATTCAGAGTCTGGGGACGGAGCTCTCAAGAGATTGTGGGAGAAAGATTTAAACTTGGTATTGCAGGAGGGAGTGTGGGCTAGGATTCAAAAAAATGTCAAGTCTGTATCTAGAGATGCAAGGGTGCACATTTTGCAGTTAAAAGATTTTACATAGATTCTATTGGACCCCCTCTAGATTGTATAGGCTTGGTCTTAAAGACACACCCACCGGCTGGCGATGCCAATTGGAGGATGGATACACAACCAATGTTTTTTGTGGGTGCGTTAAGATCCGAGGGTTTTGGTTGAGGGTTCAGAATTTTGTATGTGACATCTTGGGCACTCGGGTTTCGTTTTGCCCCGAGACTCTGTATTCTGGGAGATGGGGCGGTCATCAATGTGGGGAATAAACATGTGGAGGATTGGGTCCTAACCTGTGTTATGGTCACCAGACAGGTGATTTTGAGGAGTTGGAAGTCAGTTGGAGCGCCCCCGTTTCAGGAGTGGTGCTCGGAGATGGGGAGAGTGGCGGCCTTAGAGGAGGGGTCTTATAGAAGATTAGGGAATCTGGATTTGTTTGTTGGGAAATGGGGTGGATGCTTAGCATTCTTGGAGGGTTCTCGGGCGGAATAGTAGAGAGAGGGGGGTAACTGTCAATGTGTGTGATTTTTATATATATATATATGTATTTTTTTTTCTTTATTAGTTGTTTGGTTTTTATTTATTTTTTATTTTGTGTGTTCATGTAAGACTACAGGGGTGTTTGTTGAGGTTACCGGTGGTATTGGGGATGGGGAGGAGGAGAGGTGGTAGTGGATGTTAAAAGTTGATTGATTTATGTTTTGTTTTTTCTGTGTTTTAATAAAAATTTGAATCATAAAAAAAATAAAATAAAGGGAATGTGCCATTTGTAAAAAAAAAAAAAAAAAAAAAAAGAAGAGCTATGGCCCCGAATAAACCTTACCTGATCTATATGTATAAGAGATGTCATAGCTTTAATCGGTTAGACAAAATTTTTGACAATATTTTAACGTCTAGCTGAATCAGGGAAATTGGATGGTAACTTTTACACTCACTTGGATCTTTGTCCTTTTTAAGAATCAGACTGATCCGGGCTTACGTCATTGTTGGCGGAAGCTTTCCATTCTATAATGATTCCGTATAAACTTCTAGCAAAAGTGGAACCAGTTCTGTAGCATAAGATCTAAAAAATTCAGCGGCAAAGCCATCTGGCCCCGGAGCCTTGCCTGTAGGCAAGGCCTTAATTACCTCGCCAAACTCCTCCAAGGTTATCTCAGAATCAAGAGATTTTTTTTGCTCAGTCATCAGTTTAGGAAGTTCTAATGGTTCCACAAAGTTTCTAATATCCTCATCAGTAGACGAAGACACGGAACTATAGAAATCAAGATAGAATTCTTTAAAAGCGTTATTAATATCAATGGCTGAGGTAAATATTTCACCACCAGCAGATTTCACTGAGGGAATACTGGAAAAAGACTCTCTCTGTTTTATATATCTAGCCAGACTTTCCCTGCCTTGTTCCCCAACTCAAGTATGACTGTCTTGCCCTGAATAGCCAAAACTCCACCTTCCGCAACAAAATAGTATTATATCTGTATTTCAATCGAGTCAATCCCCTGAGGCCATTAGATGACATTCGGTGCTTCAGCTCTGCCACTTTTAACATTCCCTTTCAATTCCACGAGTTCTTGTGCTTTAGATTTTTTGGTGAATGAGGCATACTGTATGATCCGGCCCCTAAGAACCACCTTAAGTGCCTCCCAAGCCACGCCCACAGAGGATACTGAGGACCAGTTGGTCTCCATATAGACTTTGATTTCAGCCTTTAGCATTTGTTGGAATTCAGGATTTTGCAACAGGGATATATTAAAGTGCCAACTATATGATTTCTTTTTCTCCATATGTGGCAACACCTCTAAACATACCAGGGTGTGATGTGAGACTAAAATGTTTCCAACTGAACAATCAGCAACTGATGAAATGAGGGACTTAGATATATATAAAAAAATATATTCTAGAGTAAATCTTATGGACTGATGAAAAAAATGTATAGTCCCTCCCACATGGGTTCAAAAGTCTCCAAATATCTGTAAGACCAAGATTTTTACACATCCTTTGAAGCATCAATGTTGCTCAAGGGGGCTTGCACACTTTTGCTTCACTATGGTCAAGGACTGAGTCCATAAAAAGTCTCCTCCCAATATTATATCATGAGGGGTGCCAGCAGCTTGCAACACCCCTTCAAGATCTATAAAAATGCCCTGGTCATCAATGTTAGGTGCATAAATATTAGCCAAAATAAGACTTTGTCCATGAATTTCAGCTAAAACAATAATGACTCTTCCTAATTTATCTTTAATCTGTTTGAGACATTTGAACTGTAGATGTTTACTTTTCAGTGTAATGACTCCCCTGCATCTCTCCAAACTCAAACAGTCCATGCACACCTATGGGAATCCCCTCGACAACCTTGCTGTCGGATTGCTCAAGTCTGGTGTTTCCATAAAAATTTTGTGAGACAGAATTACACAGCAAAAGATAATCTATAAAACAAACTCCAGCCAATAGGAGGAATAAGCACAAAGAGTGTGTAGATTCATCCATAAAACTGTCCTGAAGTTGTGTTACTCTACAGAATAAACTCCAGCCGCTAGGCGGAACCAGCACAAAAAGAGCGCACAGATTCCTCAAACAGTCAAGCGAATATTCAGTGACCCGGTCCACTCGGCTGGAACATGAGTTTAAACAAATGACTTACTCACCCCCAATGACTTTGCAAGAGTTACTCCACAAAACAAACTCTAGCCAGTAAGAGGAATAAGCAGAAAGAGCATGTAGATTCATCCATAAAACTGTCCTGAAGGTGTGTTACTCTACAAAATAAACTCCAGCCGCCAG
The DNA here is from genome assembly GCF_019703515.2 of Myxocyprinus asiaticus. Classification (NCBI taxonomy): domain Eukaryota; kingdom Metazoa; phylum Chordata; class Actinopteri; order Cypriniformes; family Catostomidae; genus Myxocyprinus; species Myxocyprinus asiaticus. Next base: position 41,994,609 of record NC_059381.1, on the reverse strand, counting down.
GCGGAACCAGCACAAAAAGAGCGCGCAGCTTCCTCAAACAGTCTAGCGAATGTTCAGTGACCCGGTCCACTCAGCTGGAAAATGAGTGCAAACAAATGACTTACTCGCAAGAGATACTCCACAAAACAAACTCTAGCCAATAAAAGTAATAAGCACAAAGAGCCCATCCAGGAACTTCATCATATCCTGTCCCTCTACTCCCTCAGGGACTCCGATGATACGGATGTTATTCTGCTGGCTATGGTTCTCCATGTCCTCCAACTTCTCCCAGACACGCTCCAAATTCACTTTGGTCACTAGCGGATTATCAGATAATTCCCTCTCCGATGACAGGTAATCGATCCGTTTCTTGACATCCCCCACTCTTGTAACCACACCAGTGAAGTTCGCCTCCATGGCAGTGATTGATCGACATATCACAGCAAGATCCTCCAAGTCAGTAATGACCTTCGTCAGCATCGCCGGCATATTCAGCATCTCTCGTTGCATTTCCCGCACCTCCCCGACTAAGTCGACTCCCAGGCTTGGGGTGTCAGCTTGAGCACATAAGTGTCTTTTAATGGCTCCAGAGCCTGAGGATTTTGAATTCTTTGACATATTGTCCCCCTAGAACAGTTATGGAACAGTGTATCGAATCTCACCAGTTTATGTCATTAAAAGTATTAAAACTAGCAAAGTGCAAAGAGCTCGCCGTTCATATGCCTGATCTTCGCATGGTGTCACGTGACTCCCTTCCAAAACAGGACACTACATCACCATGTTATTATAACATAAAAATAGCTGCTTTTTATGAAGAGTAATTTTATTGGGTAAGCGATAATGAAACGTTAAGCGATAATTAAACTTTATACATACTTAATTTATTAAACACAGATAACTATACATAATAGTCATTTTTTATTTTTTTTTTATTTAAAAAGCTTTTTTAATTTCACTGCCCTTAGGTTATTCACATTTTCTCTTTATCCTGTCCATTCAGTGCCAATGCATGCACACACACACACACACACACACACACATCTGGTGCTGAGCAGTGTTGTTAGGTATGATGTTACAGAATTCAAATGGCTAAAATTGATAACTCTTCATAACTCTTTCGTTTTATCAAAATTATCAGGCTCCTTCCATTTAGTTGTTGTAAGCATGTGCATGCATAGTGAACAGACAGCAATCAAAAAACATGGGCAAAGTCAGAGACAATAAGCGCATTCTCCGATGCCCTCCCTCTTGTAACATTGTGATGTCCGTGGCTGTGAATCATTTTGAAACATCTGAATGAATCAACCATTGTTGAATGATCCGCAAACTCCCAAGAGAGGAAAGTGTGCTCAAGACAGTTTTTGTCTGCATGCGCTCTGTACAGTATGAGCTCTATTTGCGAGCACAATAGCAACTCCTACACAGTTCTAGTCTTTTGTACATTGCATGGTTTCAGACCATTTTAACAATTACATAAGCCAGTACAGAGCCAGAGCTTTCATTTAAACATGTCATTGTCAAACATCCAAGCCGCGCAACAAAAAATCAACCCGCGGAAATTGTTGAAAAGGAGCCCAATTCCGTGGGAAAACCACGGACTTGGCAACCCTGCTGAAGAGCATCCTTAGCCAGAACACGTGACAGCTGGTACTTCTCTCCTGTGTTTACGGACATGACATCATGACGCAAAGAGGAATGACATAAGCCAGCGATTTCGCACCAAATCCGCCCGACAGCTCAAAATACAAATTATTTTTATAGGCTTATCGAAATGAATCGAGGTAAAGTATGGACATTGTTTTGAACACTGATTGTTCATGTACTTAATCAATAATGGCAATTTCTTCATTTTTAACCAAAAAACTTACATAGTGCAGCTTTAATAAATCAGTACATCATGCAATTAATTCTATTAAACATGTAAATCCATTGACAGCCCTAATGTATGTACAGGGTTGGAAAGGTTACTTTAAAAATGTATTCAACTACAGATTACAGAATATACTGTAAAATGTAATTTGTAACATATTCTGTTAGATTTCTTAAAGGAATAATTCACCCAAAATGAAAAATCTCTCATGATTCACCTACCCTGATGCCATCCCAGATGTGATGTCTTTTTTTCAGCAGAACACAAATGAAGATTTTTAGAAGAAGATAGAGCTCTGTCAGGTCATTATAATGGAAGTACACAGGTGCCAGCACTTTGATGGTCCAAAAGTCATATTTAGGCAGCATAAAAGTAATCCATACGACTCTAGTCGATCAATGAATGTCTTCTGAAGCAAATTGATACATTTGTGTAAAAAATAAATCAATAATTAAAACGTTATTAACTTTTAAAAAGCGTTTCCTGCCAGCAGCGGACGCGAAGTGTGATGTAAGTGCGTCCACAAGTTCACGTGAGAATTTGGAAGCGGCACATATTTACAGCAGAAGAACGAACATCAGGCAAGAGTTCGGCCATTTCAAACCGCATCAGAGCCTTGGATGGAAGCGATGATTTAAAGTTAAAAATGTTTTAATTATCAACTTGTTTCTTACATAAACCTATCGATTCGCTTCAGAAGACATTAATTGCTCAACTGGAATAACATGGATTACTTTTATGTTGCCAAAATGTGACTTTTGGACCGTCAAAGTGCTGACACCGGTGTACTTCCATTGTAAGGACCTGACAGAGCTCTATCTTCTAAAAATCTTCAGTTGTGTTCTGCTGATGAAAGACAGTCATACACATCTGGGATGGCATCAGGGTAAGTGAATTATGAGAACATTTTTATTTTTGGGTGAACTATTCCTTTAAAATCAGTAAGGTAATCTAAATACTTTGGATTACTCCTTTAGTAAGATAAAATACACTTATTAAAAATATGTTCTCTGAAAAAAAGCCAAAATATATTATGCAGTGTTGCTACACAAGTAAATGTATCTTGTTTTAGGATTTTTCTATATTTTTACAGGAAAACAATACATTGATTCTAATTAAGAATACTTTTTTTTTACAGTACATCTGTGCCCTAATATCAAAGGTCTTGCTAAAGAAAAGAAAATAATGCTTTAATGGGAATTTTCTTCATAGAATTTATAATGAAATATAATCATGCCTGGTAACAGGTGCATGTAAAGGCTATAATTAGCATTTTAGCTTAGCATAAAGCTAAATGTTCACATGACAATTTACACAAGTTAACCATTACTGCTGCTACAAACTTACTTTAAACCCCCACAGAGTGTACACAGTGTCACTTTTTGATCATATGTGGATTCTGTTCCACATACGGTATGTTTTCTATACGATGCTAAAGGCTACATTGGTTAGCATTTCTCATATAAACATCCTTTATTCTTCTAAAAATACACTAACTGCATAATTACATTGACAAAGCATATATCCTGTAATCGTGTATTTATTGGATTTATGTTTCATCTGTCAAAGCATTTCTAACTGTTTTTCTGTTAAGCTGTAGAAACATGCTGTAGCTCCTCTATTAAGCTTCCAAAGGGAAAGTTCCTCTATGTCATATCCACCTTTTCAGTCATAACAGTGTTTAAGGGCCCTCTGTCTGCTCGTATGAATGTAACACATCATATGACTGTGTTTCACCGATGTTCAAACACTCCTCGGATCACATCAGTTACTGTATATGGATAAATGTTTTCCAACTGAATAGACTAAATATTTAATGAAACAAATGACAAGAGTCAAGTTTAGGGTTAGGGTTAAGTCTCAAATGTTTTTATTTGTATAGCACTTTTCACAACACACATCATTTCAAAGCAGCTTTGCAGAAAAGTATCCTAAAACAGAAAATAAAGCTGTATTATCTGTAATGTCTTAGAGTCATCAGTGTGAGGTTTGATAAAAATGTAATTGTAAATTGTGCCTTAAAAAATAAATAAGTAAACTATATTTGGATTTAGACTCCCAGTGAGCAAGCTAAAGGTGACTGTGGCAAGAACGTCCTGGTTACTTTCGTAACCTCCATTCCCTGATGGAGGGAACGAGACGTTGTGTCGATGTAGTGACACTAGGGGTCACTCTTGGGAGCCCCGAACACCTCTGCTTTTGAAAAAAGATACCGCAGAGACCACACCCCACCCAGAGAAGGGGGCTATTTCGATTGGAAATATATCACATGGTCTTATCGAGTCTTGTCGGAAGTATGTCATGTGGAGAAGTCGCATGGTAGGTCCTACCCAAGGGGGGAGGAGTTTCTACAAGCATGGTGACCGGGGGCAGAGGGGCCTCTGCCCAAGGAAGACGCAGTTTACCGACAGAGAAACGATTTAGCGGAAGATATATCACATGGGGTCACCTATGGGGAACCAGCGCATGGGGAGCACCTACCCCAGTACAGGGCTAAGTTAGCACATGTACTGGGCCGGCAGCGAGTTTCTCCGCAAACTCGTCTGCCACAGGGCTAAGGAGGAAAGTCATCCAGGGATCACAAATTGTGAACACGACTGGCACGAATATGCCCGGCCCTTGAAAGCAAACCACAGGATGGGTCTGTGTCGAGGTAAAACCGAGACGTGGAAGTACGCGTCCTTCAGGTCTACTGCCGCAAACCAATCTCGATGCCGGACACTCGTAAAATGTGTTTTTACATCAGCATCTTGAACGGGAGTCTGTGCAAGGCCTGGTTCAGAACTCACAGGTCCAAGATTGGCCGCAACCCACAGCCTTTCTTCGGTACGATGAAGTAAGGGCTGTAAAACCCTTCCTTCATCTCGGCTGGAGGGACAGGCTCTATCGCGCTCTTGTGCAGAAGGGTCGTGATCTCCGCATGCAAGGTAGCGGTGCTCTCGCCCTTCGCTGAAGTGAAGCGGATGCCGCTGAACCTGGGCGGGCACTTGGCGAACTGAATCGCGTAACCAAGTCAGATGGTCCGGGTCAGTCATTGCGACAGGTTGGAAAGCGCAAGCCATGCGTCCAAACTCTGGGCGAGGGGGACCAAGGGGATAGTCACATCGGACGTACCGGCGGGTGGGACCTCGCGGCGGGGCGGAGCCTGAGGCGCCACATCACGGGGGCTCGAGCCCCGTGGCCATGCTGAGTCCAGGGACATCGAAGCACTTACCTGGCTGCTGATACCCACCATAAGATTGGTCAAGGAAGGGGGAGGAGGAACATCATCCCCGCAGTCTGTCGGAGCCAATCCGGTGTGGGCATGTTTGTGCCACAGCTGGGCGTGCAAGGGCGGGGGATCCGCCGTTGGAGCGCCAAACCTCCCGAAATGGGACGGTGGACGTGGTCGTGACAACGGCTGTGCACACCTGACATGTGACCCAGAGAACAAGGAAACCACTCTTTTGTTGACGTTTTGGGTACCGCAGCCTCTTGGGCATGCAGTGAAAAATGAAACAAAAGATTCTCCTCCCGGCCCTCCACCAGGGGATGGAGTGGTCTGTCTACCAGCTCCGTACAAGCGGATCTCCTCATCCCTGGGTCACCCGTCTCAGGGGCGCTTCGAAAGCTTCCTAGGTTTTTGGCGGCAGGCCATGAGACAGGTGGCATCTGCTTCCTGCGGTGGGCTCCACGCTAGGGCCGGGCCGTGGGGGCGAGAACTGCTGGGCAAAGTCCTCGACGGTGTCGCCAAATAAGCCAACCTGGGAGATGGGGGCATCAAGGAACCGTGCCTTGTCAGCCTCTCTCATCTCGACCAGATTGAGCCAAAGGTGGTACTCCTGGACCACCAGGGTGGACATCGCCTGCCCGAGAGACCGTGCCATGACTTTCGTCACCCGGAGAGCGAGGTTGGTCGCCGAGCGCAGTTCCTGCATCAATCCCGGGTCAGAACTACCCTCGTGCAGCTCTTTTAGCGCCTTGGCTTGGTGAACTTGCAGGAGAGCCATGGCGTGCAGGGCGGAGGCGGCTTGTCCAGCGGCACCGTAGGCCTTAGCCATCAGGGACGACGTAAACCTACAGGCCCTGGACGGGAGCTTCGGGCGCCCACGCCAGGTGGCGGCACTCTGCGGGCACAAGTGCACCACGAGCGCCTTATCCACCTGGGGGACCACCAAATACCCCTTGGCCACCCCACCATTGAGGGTAGTGAGAGCAGGGGAGCTGAAAGATTGGGATCGGGCAGTAAAAGGTGCCCCCATCTTGTCAGCTCCTCATGCACTTCCAGGAAGAAAAGGACCGGGGCGTTCAGGAGAGCGTAGGGTTCCACTCTAGCCCGACGCTCGTGGCTGCCCAGGGAAAGCATGTCCGTCATCTCTGCGTAGGCCTGAGATTGGGTGACCACACCCGAAGGAGGTAGCCCAGCCGAGGTGTCCGCGTCAGAGTGGACGAGCCCGCTCTCCGATGCTGCGCTCGATAACTCATCGTCTTCCCCTGCTCTGAATAAGAGGAGACGAGCCGGCGTTCTCATCCGAGAGCCCGACCGGGGCAAGCGAGCATGCTGGGGAATGGGAGGTCCGTGGGGGTTTACCCAGCGGAGGTGCTCCCATTGAGGTCCCCAAATCGCCCCCAGTGCTAACCGGCATGGCCTCATACCCGTAGGTAGAAACGCGCAACGTTGCCATGGTCATGTTCTCGCAATGAGGACAAGACCCATCCATGAACAATGTCTCCACGTGGGCAGTGCCCAGACACGTAAAACAGCGATTGTGGCCATCAGAAGCGGAGAGATAACGACTGCAACCAGGAATAACACACAAATGGAAAGACATCTTTAAAAAGACATTTCCGTGTGTGCTGCTCTTTTAGAAAGAAAATATACTCTTTTAGAATATACTCTTTTGCTCTGCCGAAGCGCCCAGGAGCATTCTCTGCACTCCACGGGTGCAGAGGGGGAGAAGCCGCTGAAATGCACCGTAAATCCAGCAGTTTTAGGTGAATGGTAAAGAGAACTGAGTTTGAATTGAATTCAGTGCTCTGAATGCAACTGTTCGGCTCCGAAGAGAAAATCTGAATGAGTGGTTGCATACCAGCTCCTTTTATACCTGTATGTCCGGGGGAGTGGCATGCAGATTCCACTCGCCAATTCCCATTGGCCTTTTTTCAAAAAGCAGAGGTGTTCGGGGCTCCTAAGAGTGACCCCTTGTGTCACTACATTGACACAACGTCGAGTGAGTGACAGATAGGGAACACAAAACTCCATAAGATATTGGTTAATAGATATATATATTGTGGCGGAACGACCCGCCCCTCCCACTCTTAGGGCTGTCTTTCAGCCAGACTCATAACAGGAGTGGGCTGGAGACAGGAGAGGCACAACTTTATGAGCCTCATTTGGGCAGCGGATATTGAGGCACACCTGAAGTGAGTGGAGCCTCATCAACGCTGCCATAAAAATGCAGAGCGTGCCTCTCCTCGGGGAGCCGGCTTCTATCTCCATGTATGCACACACTCACATCCTTGCAGATCCAGGACCGCCCACATCCTGGACCACTCCTGTTGACACTCCCCATTCCTAAACAAAGCCCTGTATCACAGCGAGGACACCAGATTCCCCTTTATTTTGGACACTTTTCCCCTTGGACACTGTTTATTCCCCTTTTTGGAAATGTTATGTTTATTATTATTTCCAATAAACATTTCTCCGAGGCTTGATGCCACACCTACTGTGTCTGTCTCTTGCTCTCCCCGCCACAGTGGTGGAGAATCCAGGTGCTTCCATGAATGGAGTCAGTGCAGCTGGGCACCAAAAGTGACGTCACTCACCCTCTCGTTCGCCAGTTAGATGGAAAGCCTGGAGCAGAATGGAGAATCTGCAGGGAAGGCCTCCCAACCGCTCAATGGGTAAGTGGCACTTAATAAGCATTTACCCTGCGGTTGGTTGAGGCTGTCAAGTTGAACCTGTGTTTTCTCTGTCTCTGCCCGGGTGCTAGTGAGGGGGTGAGCTGGCCCAGAGAGGTATCCCCTATATGCCCACTCCGACTGTAGGGCCTGGTTGAGGAAATGTAAGCGTAGTTCTAGCAAGAAGATCTCGGAATTCATTCTATCAGGCATCTCATCCAATCGCAAAACATCCTCCGCTTTATAAGGCCACTCAGGTGTTTCTCATTGTTGGCTTACTTCCTTTGTTTTCACGTCACATGCTATGCCTCACTTCTCCAAGCAACATTTGCTAATAATTTCGGATTATACATCGTGGTCTACTCTCCGTGATGTTCACACACCTCAGCGCAGCTGGTCTCTATCAGGAAATACACTAAGTTCTCCATCTATTTTTCTTTGCAGGAACAATCATCAATGCAAATAGCTGGTGGTTGATGGGGTTCTAGGCTTTCTGTTATCAATGTTCTCAGTTATTTGTGCATCATTTCCCTTATACTGCATCAATATCGTTTTTCAAGCGGAAATATTTATTTTTACTACAGCACTCAGTTCTCACTGACCATGTTAGGTGAACGTACATTCTGCCAGCGTGGCTGCCAGGCATGCTGGTAACCGAGCCCTGGGTGTTCTCACACTGGGGAATCAGGCTCCAGTATTTATATCTGATTACATCCATTAAGACGATGCTTCTCGCGTTGTGTCGGTGCTTCTATCACACGTTAAATCACAGAGTGTTTTCTTGACTTCAGTGTTCCTCTTAAAGGGGAAGTATCATCCATAGCTGTAGGCCCTCTGACACCTAGTGGTAGACATTGCTCATTACATTCATATTTCATTAACAGCACAATGCGTTTAGTTCTTTAATATAAGAAATAATGAAAACAGAAGGAATCAAAATGAATTCCTATATACAGTTATGTTACATGTTCTGTTTTATTAGAGTCATCTGGCATCTTACAGTGTAGAGATTTGCAATATTATGGGTTACTGTAACCTTTTAATTATTTTAATTAGTGATAGGATTTGAAGCTTCCTAACAATGGAGCTTTATTACAAATGTATGAAATTCCAAGGTGTCTTTACTCAAGTTTCCGCATATAGTTCAATTTTCTGCATCTGCTGGTCAAAACATAAACTCCCATTAATGCTCTACTACTTTAGTTAAGAGCATTTTACTTTAAGTTACATGTGCAATTTGGTAATTTTGCTCCATTCACTCTATACAGTATGTGCTTGTGGTCGAGGCAATAACATTTAGTGGCAGATAAGTATTTGCATTACTTATTGGGATAAAACCCATGCTGCATTAATGCTTCTTTTGAAGCATACATGAATATTCAGTCTATTGAAGCTTCACACATCATGGATTATGCATAGGCATTGTTGGTTTGATGCAGGCTTCAACAAAAGCCTCAGTGCCTAATGTCACATCATTATTTGCATTTACATATTTGCCTTTTTGATCTGCATCTTATGGCATTCGCCAGTCCCTTGAGCTTTCGGTCGTCTAAGATTTCAAAATAGTAAGAAACACTTAAAGGCATTTTCCATTCCTTAACTTAATTAATTATTGATATGCTTTGGCCTTTTGTTTACTTTTCATAGTATATAGTAGTAATTGCCTGGAATTTAATTATGCTTTTTTCCCTTTCTTCTGGAACACCACTCTATATTACAGTTCACATGTCAATTTCCCTTTGTTTCTCTGGTAAGGTAGGTAAGTGCATCCATGCTCGCCCTTTTCGTAAGGGCATATGCAACGCAATCATGAAGCCCTTTGTCTATGCTTCACCACAACCACTGTGCTCTTGCTATGGGTTCTATCCATCTCCTAAGCAGCGCAAATGCGCTGTCCAGGTGCCGCAACTGTGCTGTGTTTTTGCTATCGGCTCAGTAAATCTACTAAGCAGTGCAAAAGTGCTGTTCAGGAGCTGCAACCACGGCATGTCTTTCTGGTTGTGCTTCCAAGTGTCCAATGACATTGCAAATGTGATTAATAAATTAAACATTTATTCTCCCTTCACATGGCAAAGCATTGTTTATCTTTGCAGGGGTATTGCACAAACAATGCTCACCCTTATCACAATGCTCACCCTTATCGTATGGCTTAAACATAAAATGCTGTTATCCTTGCAAGGGTATTGCACCAACAATGTCACCCTTATCATAGGGCTCAAACACAACGTTTGTCCTTTTGCAGGGTTTGCAAAAGCAACATCACCCTTTCGTAGGGCTCAAATGCAAAATGTTGTTTGCCTTCTGCAGGAGCTTGCACAATGACTTTCCCTTATCATAGGGCTTAATGCATATGTTGTTTTTACTTTTGCAGGGGTATTGCACAAATGTACATTTACATTTATTCATTAAGCAGATGCTTTGATCCATTGACTAACAAATGAGGAGAACAATAGAAGCGATTCATCCAACAAAAGGGGCAACAATATTATAAGTGCTGTAATTCAAGTCTCACATAGCTTAGAGGAGTACACATAGCAAGGAAAGGTTATTTTTAAGAACATGAAGGTAGTGCGTTAGTAAGAATGGGTTAGGTGTTCATGAAAAATGTGTCTTTAGCTGTTTTTGAAAGAGGCTAATGACACAGCCGCTCGGGTAGAATTAGGCAGGTCAATCCACCAGCAGGGAACAGTCAAGGTAAAGGTCTGGGACAGTGATTTTGTGCCTCTATGAGATGACACCACGAGGCGCCATTCAACTGCAGAATGCAGGCTTCTGGAGGGCACATAAGTTTGAAGTAGTGAGTTTAGGTAGTGGGGTGCAGAGCTAGTGATTGTTTCATAAGCAAGCATCAATGCCTTGAACTTAATGCAAGCAACCATTGGCAGCCAGTGCAATTTGATGAAGAGAGGCATGATGTGCGCTCTCTTGGGCTCATTGAAGACCAATTTCGCTGCCGTATTCTGGATCAATTACAAAGGTTTGACAGTACATGCTGGAAAGCCTGCCAGAAGAACATTGCAATAGTCCAGCCTGGATAGAACAAGAGCTTGGATGAGGAGTTGTGTAGCATGCTCCAATAAGAAGGGCCTGATCTTCCTAATGTTGTACAAGGCAAATCTGCAAGACCAGGCAGTCCTTGCAATGTGGTCTGTGAAGTTCAACTGATCGTCAAACACAACTCCAAGATTTTTGGCTCTCCTGGATGATGTAATCATTGATGAGTCAAGCTGAATGGTGAAGTTGTGATGAATTGCTCGGCTCGCTGGAAGCACGAGCAGCTCTGTCTTAGCAAGGTTGAGTTGCAGGTGCCTGAATGATGGATCCTAGTGATGATATGTATATGGAGAAGAGGAGCGGTCCAAGCACTGAACCCTGAGGCAGCCCAGTAGCTAATTGGTGAGACTTAGACACCTCTCCCCTCCAAGACACCCTGAAAGACCTACCTGTGAGGTAAGACTTGAACCAGTGGAGCGCGGTTCCTGTGATGCCCTTTGTCATGAGGTTTGAATCTGGTGGTTTACTGTGTCGAAAGCAGCAGACAGATCCAGCAGGATGAGTACAGATGATTTGGATGCTGCTCTCACCAGTCTCAGAGCTTCAGTAACTGACAGCAGGGCAGTCTCTGGTAGAGTGTCCATTTTTGAAGCCAGACTGGTTGCTGTCTACCAGATTGTTCTGTGTAAGAAAAGATGAGACTTGGTTGAACACGACTTGTTCAAGTGTTATAGCGATGAATGGGAGGAGGGATACTGGTCTGTAGTTTTCTAAAAGTGCAGGGTTTAGGGTGGGTTTCTTAAGCAGTGGGGTTACCCGAGCCTGCTTAAATGTGGTGGGAAAGGTACCAGTGAGAAGAGGTGTATTAATGATGTGAGTGAGAGCAGGTAAGATTGAAGGAGAAATGGCTTGAAGGAGGTGGGAGAGGATAGGATCAAGAGGGCAGGTAGGAGGATGGCTGGAAAGGAGAAGTTTAGAGACTTCCACTTCGGAGAGAGGAGAAAAAGAAGGAAGAATGAATATGTGTGATGTTAATGTGTATTCTTGGGTTTGTGGTGTGGAGAACTGACCGCTGATGGTTGTTATTTTATCTATGAAAAATGTGGTAAAGTCATCAGCTGTTAGAAATGATGCAGGAGGGGTAGAATGTGGGCAAAGGAGAGAGGAAAAAGTTTTGAAAAGTGTGCGACTATCAGAAGAATTGTTCATTTTGTTGTGAAAGTATGATGTTTTTGCAGTGGAGACGTTAGCAGAGAAGGGAGAGAGGAGTGACTGATACATACACTGGCGGCCAATAGTTTGGAATAATGTACAGATTTTGCTGTTTCGGAAGGAAATTGGTACTTTAATTCACCAAAGTGGCATTCAACTGATCACAAAGTATAGTCAGGACATTACTGATGTAAAAAACAGCACCATCACTATTTGAAAAAAGTCATTTGTGATCAAATCTAGACAGGCCCCATTTCCAGCAGCCATCACTCCAACACCTTATCCTGGAGTAATCATGCTAAGTTGCTAATTTGGTATTATAAAATCACTTGCCATTATATCAAACACTGCTGAAAGCTATTTGGTTCATTAAATGAAGCTTAACATTGTCTTTGTGTTTATTTTTGAGTTGCCACAGTATGCAATACACTGGCATGTCTTAAGTCAAAATATTAGGTCAAAATGGCAAAAGAGAAATGGCTTTCTCTAGAAACTCATCAGTCAATCATCAGCCAATTTAAGGTTGAAACTAAGGAAGAAGTGATCAGAAGTGTGCAGTGGAGTAACAAGAACATGATCAGTGGAGCAGTTACATGTGTAGATGAGGTCCAGATGGTTACCTGACTTGTAAGTTGCCGCAGTTGTGAGTTGTTTCAGGTCAAACGAGGCAAGCAAAGTGTGGAAGTCCGCAGCCTGAGGTTTTTCCAGGTGGATGTAGAAGTCCCCAAGTACTACAAGAGGGATGCCATCTTCAGGGAAGGTTGAGAGCAACAAATTCAACTCCTCCAAGAAATTACCTTGAGACCTGGGGGGCGGTATATAACTACAAAATGGATAATTTTGCAAAATGGACAAATTATGCCTGGCCTTTTCACAAGGGCTCAGTCACAAAGCAAGGGCTCAATCACAAGCATTGTTTCCCTTCTGCAAAGATATTGCACAAACAAGGCTCACCCATTTAACTGGGGCTATAAAAAAATATTCTCGTAAAATAGCTTACCCTTCTGCAGGGTGTGGCACAATAGTAGTATATTTGCACAATCATATACAGATTTATGTTTGCAGCATTCATTTATATTTCTTCTTCTATCGGATTGGTCTCTTTTGGGTTAAGCTCCACTCCTCTGCCATCATTGCGTCCGGCAGGATCTGACGGGTCAAGCAAGTATCACAGTGCTGAACCGTAGGACAGGGCTTATGTCAAATGATATAAGTATTTCTATGTTCTTATTAATCACAATAATCCCATGTGTTTTCTGATAGAAGTACTGTAGCATTCCCTTGTGGATGGCTAAAGAGTGTGCACCTGTATATATATATTGTGGAGGTGAGGGCATGTTTGAGCACCCATCTTGGGAGAGAGAAAGCGGTTAGGACATCTACCTTGAGAGGAATTGTGTCTAATTACCGTTTCTATGTTCACAGTGAGAGTCGGGGGAGATAAAAGACAGCCCAGTCCTCCGAAAGAGAGAGAGAGCGGGGCGCACCAGCCCCCGGGTACGCCACTAAATGGTTCTCCACAAACTGCACTGCTTCATCCAGCGACGCCAGGCAGAGGCACTGGACCCACTCTGCCGATCCTTTCGGTAGTCGGGAGATGAATTGCTCCAGCACCATGAGATTAATGACATGCCCGACATCGCTGGGCTCCTCAGCCAGCACCCACCACCGGCAGGCATCACAGTGGTGTTGAGTGAAGGCAAATGGGTGGCCGACTTCGCTCAGCATCAGGGACCTGAACTGCTGGCAGTGCTCCTCTGGACTGTGGCCAACCCGCTGCAGGATGGCTTTCTTCAGCTTGGGATACCTCAGGAGGTTGTCGACTGGGAGCTGTCGGGCCGCGAGTTGGGCCTCCATCTTCGTGAATAACACATGGGGGTTTGCTGCTGCCAGGGTCATGACGTGCACCTCCTCCTGAGGCACCAAGCTCCGCAATGCCCGTCGGTCCTCCTCTTGGCTTTGAAGGAGTGCCTCGAAGCACTGTTGCTGCTCCGCCCGCAGATCCATGAGGGCCTGGTGTTGAGCCTGCTGGATGCTGGTGAGGGATCGGAACACTTAATCCAGTGGCAAAGATGACTCCACAGCAGCGTACTCTTCCTCCTTCTCCCAGGTTTCGGCACTAGTGTAACAGATGTTCCAAAAGAGGAAGTGGGAGACGGCTTCAGTGAACCACATATGTTTATTTACACACTCTGAATGCAACAAAAATAATGCTTTTCAGCAGCCAACGTAAAACTGCTGCTTTTCAGCCAGACAGTTAAGCTTCCATAACACACACACTGTACTCAGGTTCAGCTTAAACTTAACATGGGGCAAGTTGTGTCACTTTCTCTCTACTCCTCACAAAAAGCTGTCATATGGCTTTAGAACACTTATGGATGATGTTTAAAGACATGTTGTCTACAGTATTTATGGTCTTTGTATTATTTTGCAGAACACAGTTTTTCTCTAAAATCGAATTCAAAATTCAGACTGTGAACTCACAACTCTAATAAAACAACAGCAGTTCTCCATCTCTTAAGCTCACACTAGATACTAGATATATTTTACTGTCACCAGGTTTAAAAGTCTTTGAGGATTCAGCCATTCATTGTACTGTAAAACGCTGGCTAAGTGAAGGCCTGCCAGTGCATTTGTGCTGTTTAGATGTCTTTCTAGTCTCTGGATTCTGAGCTGGTCACAGTCTCTGGTCTGATGTTTTGTGTCTACTAGGGCACTAGTCTCAGCCTCACCCACAGTCCGTATATTGAACGCCTGATGCATATTGCACAAAAAAAAAAAACAACAATATATTTCTCGATATATTCCTAATCTGATTGGCTGGTTTAATGAGAGTAAAAGCACACAGGACTTTTTATTATGGATGTGCACGGTTACCATTTGTAATATTTGCTTAACCACGAGTGTTCATGAATGGTTATTTAGATATTCTTAAGGAGTCGGGAGTAGGGTTGTGCACGAGTAATTGACTAATCGACTAATGGTTGTTCTACACCAACTAGTCAACTATTGAAAAAAGTTATTGAATTTAAAAAAAGTATTTTTCTTTGTGAATTTTCCTGCTGTGTTTAGTGCTGAATTATACTGTACTTTCCCTCTGAATCTATCAACAAATCTTGCAGTTACAACTGAGTTCACTTAAGAGCGCTGAGGATGTGTGTCATCAAGGTGTTGGATGACAGAAGAAGATATGATGGTGTCTGTGCTTTTGAAAGCAAAGCCTTGTAATCATCCTGGTTACTTTCATAACCTACGTTCCCTAATGGAGAGAACGAGACATTGTGTCGATGTAGTGACAATGGGGGTCGCCCTTGGGAGCCTCAAACACCTCTGATCTTTGAGAAAAGGCCAATGGGAATTGGTGAGTGGAATTTGCATGCCACTCCCCCGGAGTAACCTCCCCAATGCTCCAACAAGCGTCGAACGGTTGAGAGGAACCTCTGCCCAAGGAAGATGCAGTTTACCAACAGGGAAACCATTTTGAGGAAGATCCATCACACGGGGTTACCTACAGGGAACCAGCGCATGTGGAGCACCTACCCCAGTACAGGGCCTAGTTAGCACACGTACTGGGCCGGCAGCGAGTTTCTCCACAAATCCGCCTGCCACAGGGCTAAGGAAAAAGGTCATCCAGGCTCCACAACTTTGTGAACACAACTGGGGGTCAAAGCGCACCTCTTCACCTCGGGGAGGGGAAAGGCGCTATGCACAAGCGGTACACCCAGCCAGCTGTCCCAGAACTTACCTGCTCGTACCTGAAAACACACAGGATGAGACCGGCTCAACCCGGAGATTGTAAAACCTTGCAAAGGTGTTGAGTGTTGCCCAGCCCGCTGCTCTGCAGATGTCTGCTAAAGAGGCGCCATTGGTCAGGGCCCAGGAGGCTGCCACATTCCTAGTAGAGTGGGCTTGTAGCCACAAGGGGGCGGCATGTCCTGGGCATGATATGCCATCGCG
Source organism: Myxocyprinus asiaticus (assembly GCF_019703515.2). Lineage (NCBI taxonomy): Eukaryota > Metazoa > Chordata > Actinopteri > Cypriniformes > Catostomidae > Myxocyprinus > Myxocyprinus asiaticus. The sequence continues at coordinate 41,978,717 of NC_059381.1, read as the reverse complement.
ATGGCGTTAATGACCCAGTGGGCGATCCTCTGTTCGGAGACAGTGCTCCCTTTCCGCTGTCCACCAAAGCAGACAAAGAGCTGCTCGGAGCTTCTAAAGCTCTGTGTGCAATCCAAATAGATGCGTAAAGCATGCATCGGACACAGAAACGGCAAGACTGGGTCTGACTCCTCCTGGGGCAGCACTTGCAGGTTCACCACCTGATCCCTAAATGGGGTCATGGGAACCTTGGGCACATAACCCAGTCGGGGTCAGCTGTGTGCCAGCGCATCTGTGCTGAGTGGAGCCTTGGTCAGAGAATACGAGAGCGGTAGTGGGAGGATTCCCGGGAAGCGCACAGGTCTACCTGCGCTTGACCGAAATGACTCCATATCAGCTGGACCACCTGGGGGTGGAGTCTCCACTCTCCCCTGAGCGTGATCTGCCGCGACAGCGCATCTGCTGCGCTGTTAAAGTTGCCCAGGATGTGAGTGGCTCGCAATGACTTGAGCTGTTTTTGACTCCAGAGGAGGAGACGGCGGGCGAGTTGCGACATTTGATGAGATCGCATGCCGCCTTGGTGGTTGATGTCCGTCCGGGCCAACACGTGCTTGCCCTGGATTAACGGCCGAAGCCTCCACAGGGCGAGCAATACTGTCAGCAACTCAAGGCAGTTGATGTGCCAATGCAGTTGCGGGCCAGTTCAAGGACCGGCAACTTCACGCCCGTTGCACACGGTGCCCCAGCGATGCTTGGAGGCGTCTGTCGTAACCACGACACACCTGGAGAACTGCTCTAGGGGAACCCCTGCCCGTAGAAATGCTAGGTCGTTCCAAGGGCTGAACAGACGGCAGCAGACTGGCGTGATGAGCACACGGTGTGCCCTATGGCGCCATGCCCATCTCGGACTAGAGTCTGAAGCCAGTGCTAAAGCGGTCTCATATGTATCAACCTGAGTGGCGTGACCGCCGCTGAGGATGCCATATGCCCCAGGAGCCTCTAAAACAGTTTCAGTGGGACTGCCGTTTTCCATCTGAACGCTCTCAGATAGTTCAGCACCGACTGCACACGCTCGCTCGTGAGGTGCACCATCATCAAGACTGGGTCTAACTCCATGCTGAGAAAAGAGATGCTCTGAACCGGGGAGAGCTTGCTCTTTTCCCAGATGACCCGAAGCCCCAATCGGCTGAGGTGCCTGAGCACTAGGTCCCTGTGCGCACACAACAAGTCCCGCAAGTGAGCCAAAATCAGCCAGTCGTCAGATGTTGAGGGTGCGAATGCTCACTTCCCTTAACGGGGCGAGGGCTGCCTCTGCAACTTTCGTGAAGGCGCGAGGTGACAGGGACAGACCGAAGGGGAGGACTTTGTACTGGTATGCCCGGCCCTCGAAAGCAAACCATAGGAAAGGCCTGTGTCGAAGTAAAACCGAGACGTGGAAGTACGCGTCCTTCAGGTCTACCGCCGCAAACCAATCTTGATGTCAGACGCTCTCTAAAGTGCATTTTTGTGTCAGCATCTTGAACGGTAGTCTGTGTAAGGCCCGGTTCAGAACTCACATGTCCAAGATTGGCTGCAACCCACCGCCTTTTTTTTGGGTACGATGAAGTAGGGGCTGTAAAACCCCTTCCTCATCTCGGCTGAAGGGACAGGCTCTATCGCGTCCTTCCGTAGAAGGGACGCAATCTCCGTGCGTAAGGCAGTGGCATTCTCGCCCTTCACCGAGGTGAAGCGGACGCCGCTGAACCTGGGCGGGCGCCTGGCGAACTGAATTGCATGGCTCAAGCCCCGAACCCGTGGCCGTGCTGAGTCTGGGGACATCGAAGCACTTACCTGGCTCTGGATACCCACCATAGGGCTGGTCAGGGAGGGGGAAGGAGGAAAATCGTCCCCGCAGTCCATCAGAACCGGCCTGGTGTGGGCGTGTTTGTGCCACAGCTGGGCACACAGGGGCGGAGGGGGGTCGCCCCTGGAGCGCCATACCTGCCATAAAGAATGGTGGCCGGTGGCTGTGATAACGACGGCCGTGAGCACTGGATATAAAGAAAAGGCAAAGGATTCTCCTCCCAGCCCTTCACTGGGGGATGGAGTGGTCTGCTAACCATCTCTAGGCCTGCAGCAGGTCTCCATGTGCCTGGGTCACCCGTCTCAGGGCGCAGGCCTTAATCGCCAGAGACAACGTAAACCTACAGGTGCTGGATGGGAGTCTCGGGCGGCCCCACCAGGTGGCGGCGTTTTGCGGGCACAGGTGCACCGCAACCGCCTTATCCACCTGGGGAATCACTGAATACCCCCTGGCAGCCCCACCATCGAGGGTAGTGAGAGCAGAGGAGCTCAGAGACTGGGTCCGGGCAGTGAAAGGTGCCCACCATGACCTCGTGAGCTCCTCATGCACCTCCGGGAAGAAAGGGACTGGGGCGGGGTGCTGCCGTGAGTGGCGCTCCGGGCCCAGGAACCAATCGTCAAGCTGCGAGGGTTCAGGGGGTTCAGGGTTCCACTCCAGCCCGACGCAAGCACCCGAAGGTGGGAGCCCAGTCGAGTCCTCAGCGTCAGCCTGCTCTCCAATGCTGCAATCAAGAGCTCATCCACTTTGCAAGCACTGAACGAGATCGCAAACTCACCCCGAGACGTGCTGGCAGTCTCATCCCAGCGGGGCAAAGGAGCGTACTAGGGAATGGGAGGTCCGTGGGGAGTTACCCAGCGGAGTGGCTCCCATTGGGGTCCCCAAATTACCCCCAGTGCTAACCAATGCGGCCTCAAACCCGTAGGTAGAAGGACCGAGGCAGGAAGCCACTGGGGTGGCTTTTTCCTCTAAGGAAGGAAAAAAACCGCGACCACAACGTTGCCATGGTCAGTCTCGTAGTGAGAACATGACCCGTCCATGAATGCTATCTCAGCTTGGGCAGCGCCCAAGCACGTAAGACTGCGATCGTGGCCATCGGAAGCGGAAAGGTAACGACCGCAACCAAGAAATACACACAAACGGAAAGGCATCTTTAAAAAGATGCTCTCCGTTAATGCCACTCTTTTAGAAGGAAAAATATACTCTTTCAGTAAGAAGAATATACTCTTTTAGCTGCTGAAGTGCCCAGAGGCGTTCTCTGCACTCTACCGGTGCAAGAGGGGGAGAAGCTGCTGTAATGTGCCGTAAATCCAACAGCTTTTCAAGGTGAATGGAACGGCAGAGGATTCAGCTCGCTGAACACAACCGCTCGGCTCCGAAGAGAAAATCTGAATGAGTGGTTACGAGCCAGCTCCTTTTATACCCGTATGTCCGAGGGATTGGCATGCAAATTCCACTCGCCAATCCAATTGGCCTTTTCTCAAAGATCAGATGTGTTTAGGGCTCCTAAGGGCGACCCCCAGTGTCACTACATCAACACAACGTCAAGTGAGTGACAGATAGGGAAACTATAATACTAGCACTAGCAATACTTGTAATACTTTGATTCTTATTTAATTCTACTCTATCATACTCGATTCCTCTTGGGAGTCATGCAAACCAATGGATGAGGATCTGTTTTATGGTGGAAAGACGTATGTGCATTACATCTCAACATGGGCAGAACCATTTTATAAAAAGCCAACTTTCGCCACTTGTTTTACTAAATAAAACATGTCAAATAAAATAAAAAATGTATGGCCTTATGTAGACTTATGTAATGCCATTAACATTGGTTTCTATGTTTCAAAGCTCTGGGTTTAGAATTTCACTTGTGAAATTATTGTCTGCACACCAGAGCAAAAGGGGAAAAAAAACATTGGCTTACCACTTATCAAGCGCTGGAATCATGTTTAACAGTGTAACAGTCACATGAAGTCCTCTTGGCAACCTGAACTTCTTCAGAATGTAGAATCTTTGAGACGCGCTAAAAAAGGCAACGAATAAAACAGAACACAGGTGTCTCGAGATGTGTTATAAAAAAGTTAAATTCTTTTGAACTTGACACTTGGTGTCTAAAAATGTTGCATTCCTGCGCAAGACGCTGAAACAAATAAAACAGTGAGATGAGGCGCAATGGTCAAAAATGTCTGTCCAGTGCATTTACATAGAAAAACAATTGAAAAACAGCCCTATACTTGAAAAAGTGACCTGAAACCCGTCCCTAAACCCGACGGTTTGTCAGGCCCTGTCGGGCTTGGATGGGTTGAAGACCTCTACTGCACGTGTAGAATAATCAAATAGTGATTCTGGTATTCAAATACAGGTGCGTTGAATGGTTAACCCAATAACGACTATCCGTGCATATCCCTAATTTTCATCAGTCCAGTTGGAAAGAGGGTCATGTTCACAAGGTTTAGGGTTGAAACAAGGAACGCTTTAAAGTGGTGTCTCTACATTAGGGCCAGGTGGAGCTTTTGTGCAAAATACGTGGCATAGGCCTTATACAATTATTTTAAGAAATGTAAGCACAGCGTAGTTCTAGCGGGAAGACTAGCAGCTGTACATCATCGCACCATTAGCTAGGTAACTCCTAGCCAATCACATGTAGGCCAGTGCTTTATAAGTCTGCTCACAATCTATCACATTGCGTTTCAGTGTGCTAACACGGCAACCTCCACCACCCCACCACCACCAGTTGAGTCCCGTCCTGCATGGGGGTAGGCTCCTCACCCCTGCCTCCTATCTCTGGTAGGATATGACGGTTCCGAGAACAACTTCTTCGGACCATCAGACAGGGCTTACTTATTCATCAAATAAATGTCATCTTAAATTTCACTCAAGTCTGCGAGTCTTCCTGATAGAACTATATTTTCCGCATCTTAAAATTATTTTATGTCCATTATACAACACAACAGTAGATCTTTTTTTGAGAAATTTCTATAATTATTAAGGTCTGTTCTGTTAATGCCATTTAATCGTTCTCATTTGCTATGCATGGGGCTATCCCGTTGTCCTCAGTGATAATCAAGGGAAATCTAGAGAACATAATGCGCATGTGCAAAGAGCATTCAATGTTAGCCTGTGGGGCACGTTTGCCTTTGCCCCTTAGCGTTAGCCAATAAAAAGCTTTGGAAGTGCAGACCTGTGTAAGGAACTTCATTGGTAACTTTTAAAAGCTAATTTATTCTAACATGATGCTGGTTGGATTAGTTAAAGCCTGTCGCTCATAATTTCAATTAATTGTATGCCATTGCTTTAAGGTGTTGATGCACTGGTTTATATTAGATTAAGATAACTGCGAAATATTGAGAGCCCTTCATGTTGATTAGTTTTGTAATGCTGTTTATGATTGTGGATTGTGGGCGTGGTCAAGCATCCGTCCGGAGAGAGAGAAAGCGGTACGGGCAATTGCACCTGAGCTAGATTATGTTTAACACCTGTATCTTATTCCAATGAGCATGGGGAGAGCGGCATATAAGCAGCCACACCACCAGCAGAGAGAGAGAGAGAGATAGTCTGGCACAAGGAAGGCCACGGTGCTCCTGAAGCTGTTGTGTTTAATCTGTTGTGTTTGTGAAGCTGATGTGTCTAAGTACCTACGTGCCTGTGAAGCTAATATGTTTGAAAGTCTACATGCCTGTGAAGCTGACGAGTTTGTAAAGTTGTGAAGCATTGAAGTGGCCGATTAGAAGTCTTACCTGAGCCTAGAAAACCCGCTTCCCTGTGTTCTCCTTCGCTTCTTCTGTGAAGTTGTGTTACAAGGATGTTTTGATATTCTAGGTACTATTAACAGGTCATAATTTTGCATTCGTAGTGAACGTGATGGAAAATAGCATGATAGAAGGTTGCTTAAGTACTGAGGAGCTAGACCATTCAAAGCTTTGTAAGTAATAAGCAGAATTTTTTAATTTATATGAAACTTAACAGGTAGGAAATTTAGTGACGATAAAATGGGGCTGATATGATCTATGATCTAGTCAGCACTCTAGCTGCTGCATTTTGAACCAACTGAAGCTTATTTATTGAACCTGCAGGACATCCTCCCAGTAATACATTAAAATAAGAGGTCACGAACGCATGAATTAGCTTTTTGGCATCAGAAACAGAGAGCATGTGTCGTAACTTAGAAATATTTCTGAGGTGGAAGAATTCTGTTCTACAAACATTGTAAATGTGATTTTCAAAGGACAGATTGCTATCAAACATAACACACAAGTTCTTAACTGTAGAAGACAACATAACAGTACATCCATTGAGAGACAAGTTATATTCTAGGATCTTATCTTTAGACGTTTTTGGTCCAATAAGTAGTACCTCCTTTTTTTTTTTTTTTTTTTTTTTTTTTAGAATTAAGCAGTAGGAAATTTCTAGCCATCCTGTCTTTGATATCATTAATACATTCTGCTAACTTGGAAAATTGAGAAATTTCATCAGTTCTCAAGGAAATATAAAGCTGATTATTATCTGCATAACAGTGAAAACTAATTTCATGGTTCCTGATATTGTCTTCCAGGGGAAGCATATACAAGGAGAAAAACAGAGGACCTAATACTGAGCCCTGCGGTACTCCATACTTCTACTTGATGCTTGACTTTACCATGCTAATGCCTGTCCACAAATGCTAAAATTATTCTCAAGCCTAGAAATGGTTTTAATCAATGGTGTCAAAAGCAGCACAAAGATATATTAATATTTTAGACATAAATTGGAGATTTGAGATCGGTCTATAATTAACTATAAAACTAACAATATAATCTATAAAAAGCTGTACATTTCCACTGGAGTGAAAGAAATCTGCTCAGCCCCGTTCACAACACTAGAAAGCTGACTGTGACTGATCACTTTACATGTCAGTTAGATGGCTCGTCCTGTCTATGTAGGTGGTTCTTGGCCAATTTAAGCTGTAATGCAGACCTGTGCCATTTTATGGAAACATTAGGCTAGTAAATCAAATCAAATCAAATCAAATCACTTTTATTGTCACACAACCATATACACAAGTGCAATAGTGTGTGAAATTCTTGGGTGCAGTTCCGAGCAACATAGAAGTCGTGACAATGATGAGACATATACCAGTCTACAATAAACATCAAATTTACACAACACAATTTAAAATCTAATATACACATAATTACACACAACACAATATACAAATAATAACATACAATGTACATTATACAATACACACAGTATAAATACACATTATAAAATAAAAAAAATTGTATATATAGTATATATAAAATGTACAGTAGGTTGTATTATACTGTATTGACATTCAGGCTGTCGGTTGATGGTCAGTTGCCAGTGTGTTGTTAAGAGAATATAATTTATGACAGTCCAATGTGAGATAATAAGATTAATAAAGTGCAGTGCTGATGTATATTGATCGTGAGAGATCAAGAGTTCAAAAGTCTGATTGCTTGGGGGAAGAAGCTGTCATGAAGTCGGCTGGTGCGGGTCCTGATGCTGCGATACCTCCTGCCTGATGGTAGTAGTGAGAGCAGCCCATGGCTCGGGTGGCTGGAGTCTCTGATGATCCTCCAAGCTTTTTTCACACACTGCCTGGTGTATATATCCTGGCAGTTAGCACCACCCTTTGCAGGGCTTTGTGGTTGTGGACGGTGCTATTGCCATACCAGGCGGAGATGCAACCAGTCAGGATGCTCTCTACAGTGCTGGTGTAGAACCGTGTGAGGATGTGGCGGTTCATTCCAAACTTCCTCAGCCATCTCAGGAAGAAGAGGCGCTGATGAGCCTTCTTCACAATGGCCTCAGTGTGGACGGACCATGTGAGTTCCTCAGTGATGTGGACACCCAGGAACTTGAAGCTGCTGACTCTCTCCACTGGTGTTGAATGCTGAGCTGTAGTCTACAAACAGCATTTTCCTTTTTTCAGGTGGGAGAGAGCAGTGTATATTGTAGATGCAATGGCATCATCAGTGATGGAGGCAGCACAGAGCAGATGTAATCTCTGATTAGTCTCTCATCAGCATTTGCTGATGATGGGGGTCAGAGCAACAGGATGCCAGTCCTTTAAGCAAGTGATTTTGGATTGCTTTGGTACAGGCACAATGGTGGACGTTTCAAAGCATGTGGGGACTACAGACAAGGAGAGGGAAAGGTTGAAAATATCCGTAAAAACACCAGCCAGTTGGTTCGCGCACGCTCTGATGACGCGGCCCGGAATTCCGCCTGTAAGTGGGCAGAAGCAGAATGGAAGAGTGGTCCGATTTGCCAAATGGTAGGCGAGGGAGGGATTTGTAGCCATCCCGGAAGGGAGAGTAGCAATGGTCCAAAACCCGGTCCCCTCGTGTGTTAAAACTGATGTGTTGGTGGTATTTTGGTGCAATTGATTTAAAATTGGCTTTGTTAAAGTCCATGGTCACAATGAACGCAGCCTCAGGGTGTGCGGTTTCCTGCTTGCTTATAATCCCATACAGTTCCTTGAGTGCCCGGTCTGTGTCGGCTTGTGGCGGGATGTACACAGCTGTGATAATGACCGCTGTGAATTCCCTCGGTAGCCAGAATGGTCGACACAGAAGCATAAGGAATTCCAGATCAGGAGAGCAGAAAGACTTGATAGAATGTACGTTCCTCTGATCACACCAGGATTTGTTGATCATAAAACATACACCACCACCTCTGCTTTTACCTGAGAGTTTTTGCTCGGTCCGCTCGGTGCATGGAGAACCCTGCGGGTTCAATGGCTGAGTCTGGGATCTCTGCAGACATCCAAGTTTCTGTAAGGCAGATAATGCAGCAATCCCTCGTCTCTCGTTGGAAAGAGATCCGCGCTCTCAGCTCACAGAGCTTGTTGTCCAGAGACTGAAAATTTGCCAGTAGAATACTGGGTAGCGGGGGTCGATTTGCATGACATCTTACTCTGATGACAATGGTGGCTCTGTTTCCCCTTTTCCTTCTGTGTTTCTGCGGCCGGGCAGCCCAGACAAAGAGCTCCGCTGGCGTGTTTGTAAACAGTGGGTCGGCATTGAGGAATTTGAAGTTCGGTTTACAGTGTGTAATTGCAGAACCAATGTCCAAAAGTGTTTGTCTGTCATAGACATTAAGGCAGACAACATCCAATGCAAAAAACGTAAGAATTGTAAACAAAACAAACAAAAAACTGCAATGTTATTTCAGAGCTCGCAACGCAGCAGCCATACTCGGCGCCATCTTGAGTCCAGTTCCTTGGGCACATATTTGTTGTTCTGGTGCAAACATACCTCTCTAAACCAAATGCTTGGAGTTCTAGATCTTATATTCTGTGTTGCCAGGATTGTGGGCAAATTGTGGAGGATTTTGTGTATTCTGGAGTTTATCTGGCTCGGTCTAAGTGGTGCCCCTTCTTTGTATGCCTTAATAGAGGAATCAGTAAAGGCAGGATATTGTTTTGCCACATTACAGGTGGTGTAACAGTGTTTGATCCCCACAAGGTCTTCACCTTCTCCACTGTATCCAACACCCTATCCACCTTTCTCCTGAATTTCATGAGGATTCATAAGGGAATGTTCTCGTTTTCTAGTCTCCAGTGTTTTCACTCGCATCAGAGTATGTTCGTAGCTGATAAATTAGCATAATAAATTTGTAAAAACATTTCATAAAAAACATGTGAGCAAGAGAATCGGGATGATTGTATTTTGTAGGAGTGGGGCTATGAACCGAGGTTAGTTATATAAATATCATTAACTACTTTGAGTTGTTATGACAGCCAACAATTGTACAAGTTGAGCCTGAACTAATTTTTTCCAACTGACACTTAAAATGGTTGTTGTTCTCCATCTGGAACACTGATTTTTAAGATTTTTTACATGAAGCCTTATGGAGGCCGCAACCAGAAAACAGTCCAGCAGCAATCAGAATCACCTTGGCGTCGTCCAAGGGTGTAGATTTGGCTCCCCCCTGGAATCTACACCCCTGGCGTCACCCTGTGGTTAGTCAGGAAAATTGTGGATTAAAAAATGGAACATTCCATAAAATTGTGACACTCAGGAAGTGACATCATTTTGCAGCCACATGTTAGGAAATTTGGATGTTTATTTAATGTTCATTGCTAGAAAATAACTCAAATCAGTGTTTTAAACTGTATTCAGACTTTGGTAACAGGGTTGAAAAAATTGTAAACCTCATATAAAATCAATAGAAATTAAAATGGCAAATATAATATTTGATTTTCTGAATGTTCAGCACCTCCTTTTACTGACTCAATTTCTTAGCCATATTTTGTGCCCCTTCCATGGAAATCCACCCCAGGACATACAGTTATTTCAACCAATGTAATCTGAGTGTTATACTTCACATGTAAATCTCAACTCTCATAATTGTAAACGCACGCAGTGGACTTCACCGTACTGAATACAGCTGCAGCTCGAGCAGTGCCTGGCTGTTGTGTAGTAAAGACTTTATCCACTGTTTTTTTATTGGGCTGTAAGGGGTCTAGAGGTTACACTGTCTACAAGTCAAGGGTTAATCTGTAGACCGGATCAAAGGGTCACCTCGCAGATAAAGCCAGACCCTTGAGCTTTTCTCTGCTATCTGCAAATGGTTAAATGCACTGTGATGAACTGCATCCAGTGGTGGAGGGGAGGTTTTAAGTACGTATAGTTGCAGGCTGGAGATCTCCAAGTGGGGGTGGAATCTCCAAAAGAGTGTGGGGTTACTTCAAAAGGGGGTTGCACCAACTCCAAAAAGTGCCGTCATTTCCACACACAGTTAGGGTTAGAGAAAGGATTAGGTTAGGGGCTCGCTATATCTTTGCTGGTGGTTTGGAGCTCCCACCCCTTTTGGGAGCTCTGCCTGCAGCTATACCCTTCTTTGAAGTTTTGCTCTAATAGTGCAGATCTCTTCAAACACAAAAGTCTTAAGGCATCTAAAAAGTAAATTAGGCCTTTCAACATTAAAATTATTTCACAGCTTGGTTGCAGAGTTGACTATAAGGGACTATATTTTCCTGTAGCTCAACTGATACTCACAACCCCAAGGTCCCTTTCAAGGCAAGTCAGCCTACTCTGCAGCCATCTTTGGAATGTTAGTTACTTTCTATGGATACAAGCCGTAATATCATAAATTGTACTAATTTAGCTCAGATCAAGCTAAAAAATGCTATTTTTCAGGCTGATCCAGCCTTATGCACGTTCTCGAGTTAACTGACTGGTGATGTCTGTATCTGAAAGGTGATTGGCTCTTTTAGTCTCTGATTTGATTCTCAGGGAACATGTGTACTTATAAAATTTACAGATGTACTGATTAACCTTGAATGCACTATAAGTATCTTTGGATAACAGTGACTACCAAATGCATAAATGTAAATGATCCAAAAGAAACTTAAAGTAGGCCATTCATAAGTTGGTTTCTAACAAAAGTTTTAAAACGTTCCTCTGTTAGTTTGAGAGTCTTATCGTTTGGAATATGTTTGAAAACAGTGATTATTTTTTCAGTTCTGTTTGGTGATACTATTGATGCACAAATAAAGGATTAGTTCATCCAAAGATAAAAATGATGTCATCATCTACATCATGTACCTCATGTCACTCCAAACTTGTATTGCTGTCTTCTGTTTGGTGTGAGGAACAGACCCAAATTTAATCTCATTCAACTATGCTGTGTCTAGTTTGATGTCAGTGACGCTGAATGCCATTGGCAATGTGTCAAGTTTAAATCTGCAAAAGTATGAATGAGATTTGAAAGCTTCAGCGGAGCGTAGATTTTTAGTGAATAATTACTTGCATTTTATCCTTTCCTCACAAACTGTTGAAACTGTTTGGGCTTGGCCCACTGAAAAATCTTGGTAGTCTTCAAACCAAGGGTGTAGGTTTGGTTTAAAGTTGGTAGGGATATTTCAAGGAGGAAAATATTAAAAATGTTGGCTTTAAGAAAATGTGAGAATGTCAGTGTGGTAATATAGGCAAAATAACATTATTTCCTTATGCACGTAACAAGTCACATTTCCCATTTCTCTGCCATACCACATTAAATACTGGCCTGTTTTTTTTTTTTATTATTATTTCTGAAGAATAAACATGTTTAGAAGTGACCACTAAGGCTGCACAGTATGGAGGAGAAAATGTGATGAACTCATTGATTATGAGACAGCAATATGTGTGGTGATAAACCTCAGATTAATGTGTCAAATATAGGCTACATTAAAATGTATTAATATACACTGAGAAAACAATGACATCCAAGGGATTGAAGTGACAATCTGTAAAATTTATTATCCAGCATTAAACAAATGGTAATCTAAACAAACAGTAGGCTAAATGTACGAGTTACGTATGCAAATTGGCATCTCAAGATAAACAACCTATGGGGAAGAATGGAGCATTGACACCCCTTTACATTTTTATGCTTTCCAACTCCCCACACTTCCACATAATGTTTATTTATATGTAGTTACAGTTTAATCTGAAAAAGTAGGCCTCTGTACAAAGTAGACTTTAGGTTTACAAATAATTAGATCACAAAGGCCTGATTTTATTGTATATTTTATTGACAAAAGATGCTTTTCATATCTACCCCGAAGTTCTTCTCCAATGTGCAAAATAAAACATGTATTACCTAAATGCAGTAGTGTAGTCTAGGGCATACGCAGGCATATGCTGTATTCCCACCAATCTTTCTTGAGATTTTGCATATGCCCACCTAAAATAAGTGATACGTATGGCCGCCAGAAGAACTGGGTTAGCTTTTGACCCAGAATTTTTTCAATCTAATAACGCGATGCCGCAGCACCGTTGAGTGAATTGTGATTTTATTTTAATTTATAAAAGTGGACAGAGATTCTCTCTAAACATGTGTATATATATATATATATATATATATATATATATATATATATATATATATATATATATACACACCGATCAGCCACAACATTAAAACCACCTGCCTAATATTGTGTAGGTCCCCCTCATGCCACCAAAACAGTGCCAACCCGCATCTCAGAATTGCACTCTGAGATGCTATTCTTCTCACCACAAATGTACAGAGTGGTTATCTGAGTTACCGTAGACTTTGTCAGTTCGAAACCACTCTGGTCATTCTATGTTGACCTCTCTCATCAACAAGGCATTTCTGTCCGCAGAACTGCCCCTCACTGGATGTTTTTTGTTTTTGGCACCAATCTTAGTAAATTCTAGAGACTGTTGAGTGTGAAAATCCCAGGAGATCAGCAGTTACAGAAATACTCAAACCAGCCCATCTGGCACCAACAATCATGCCACTGTCCAAATCACTAAGATCACATTTTTCCCCATTCTGATAGTTGATGTGAACATTAACTGAAGCTCCAGACCCGTATCTGCATGATCCTATGCACTGCAGCCACACGATTGGCTGATTAGATAATTGCATGGATGATTGTTGGTGCCAGACGGGCTGGCTTGAGTATTTCTGTAACTGCTTATCTCCTAGGATTTTCACACACAACAGTCTCTAGACTGTTTTTGATCAGTTCTGCAGCTCTTCTGACCACCACTATTATTTTTTACTTGGTATGGCAATCAGTTCTCTGCATCTTACTAACATCTTAAAGGGGTCATGGAGTGCTTTTTTAAAATAATTGTATTATCTTCCCTGAGGTTCAATGATAATGTTATAAAAGTTTTTTTTTTTTTTCCACCAAAACAGTCACAATTTAGTAATATATGAGAATTTTCCACCCTGTTTTTGGCCCTCTGTCTGAAATGCTTGGTTTTGGCATAAGTGCCTCCTTAAAACTTCAACGTAAGCGGCCACTGTTCTGACTGACTAACATCATGCAGCCCCTCAAATTCAGCAAACTCAATTGGAAGAGAATGAACCTAGACATTATAAAACTAAATTTCAGGGTTTACAAATTACATTAGTATAATTACCTATAATTACTACATTAGGGGCAAGTGGGGCTGAACCCTGCCAGAGGTGGCGCGGTTGTGAAAATTGCATGGCATCATCTTAAATATTTTTTTTTAGAAATAATATATTTTCCGGAACTTAAATGTGTTTTATGTCCATTATACAAGAAAAAAGTATATATTCTTGAAATTACATTATTATTAAGGTATGTTGCATAAAAGCCATTTAATCATTCTCATTTGCTATGCGTGGGGCTAGCCCTTCATCCTCAATGTTAATCAACGGAGATCTGGAGAATGTCATGCGCATGTGCAACGAGCGTTCAACGATGGCCTGAGGGGCTAGTTTGCCATTGCCCCTGAGCCAATCAAAAGCTTTGATCATATTTATGTCAGCTGTTGACATGAGCATCGGAAGTTACCGGGTGCAGAGTAGACCTGCGTTCCAACTTCATTGGTAAGTTTAAAAGCTAATTTTTTTCTAATGTGCAGCTGGTTGGATTAGTTAAAGTGTACCATTCATCATCCAAGAATTTTGTTGAAGGTTCAGAGTTTTATGTGTGACGTTTTGGGCACCCAAATTTCACTTTGCCCCAGACTCTGTATTTTGGGCGATGGGCCGATCATAAATTTGGGGGATAAACACATAAAAAATTGGGTTCTGACCAGTATCATGATTGGCAGGCAAATTATTTTAAGGGGATGGAAGACAGATGGAGCACCCTCATTTCCGGAGTGGTGTGCAGAGATGGGGAGGTTTGCTGCTTTCGAGGAGGGGTCAAGCAGAAGGCTGGGGGTTCGGAATTTGTTTGATAGGAAATGGGGCAACTACGTTTTTGGAAGACTCTCGGGGAGGGGCAGTGGAGAGAGTAGTTTAGTTTTAATTATACATGATTATTATATTTTCTTTTGTGTGTGTGTGTGTGTGTGTGTGTGTGTGTGTGTGTGTGTGTGTGTGTGTATTCATTCCTATTGTGACCAAGCGGTGTTCGTTTGGGGTCAGGGTGGGGTGGGTGATTGGGGAGGGGTAATAGTGGGGGTTACATTTTAAATGTGATTCAATGTATATATGTTGTGTTTTTTCTTTGTGATATGTCTATGAATCAATAAAAAATGTTAATTAAAAAAAAAAGTGCACCATTCATCATTTCAATGAATTGAAATGTGCCACTGCATTGCACTAAATATTGGAAGTCTGTTGTCATTTTGATTAGTTTTGTGATTTGCCTATTTGTGGTTTACTTGAGCTTTTTGTTGTGAATGTGCACATTTAGTGGTGTTTTGTGCTGAGATTAATTCATTAGGGATGTTTGTGTGGCATCATGTTCAGAGGTTGCACTAGAAACAAGTCTTTATCCATCACTCTCTGTAAAAATTCTGTCATGATCTATTTTTATCAGTCATACTTGTTTTCATTTTATAAGTACTAGGGCATTTAGGGACATGGCATCCATTATAATGGCACCTAAATGACAGTAGATAAGCTTTTATGATGGATTTATTGACTCCCCTTGTTTGAGTCCAGTGAAACCAATGAGTTCTAGTGTGAAACTTCTACCTGTCAATCAACCGCTGCGCTAAAATGAGGTTTTTAAACTTTGCCTGTTAAAGCGCATACACACATGCACAAGTTTACAGAACTTCATAGTCCCTAATGTGAACATAAAGTGTAACATGAGAAGCACATCTGTGACAGAATTTGGAATTATTTGTCAATATTTCAAAGATTGGTCACATAATTGATTGTTTAGGGATCGTTTGTGCCCCACACTAAATAATGACCCTGAGATGCCACTGATCTGAATATATTAAACTGTTCATCTCAAGCACAACTGTTAACACAGGGCACCATAAACTATCAAACACTCATGACATTTGAAATATTCATGAATGAAACAGTTTACTTATGTTTTTGAAATGTTTTTAACTGCCCCATTCTTCAATAACAGTTCTTTTGCAAATCCACGCTGACACAAGCCGAAAAAAATGCACACACATAGTCCAGAGTGGTGAAACTAGACACACTCACATACAGTATCGTCCTGCAATGAGGTGCACATCACTGGAAACACATCGAAATGGTCAAAGACGTCCATCGTCAAAGACGTCCTATGTTTACATTCACTACCAATTAAAAATATTGCAGATGTGCAAAAGTACGCATCCATGATGCGTTTGTCCTCAAAACAACAAGAGGCAGCAGCTGAATGAGAGAATTGCTTCTCCCTTTCAGAGTTGTAACTTTACACTGCGTCTTTTAAAAGCGGCGAGATATATGGCAGCGGTCAAAGAGTCTGTGTAGTTCATGTTTACATACAAAGTAATTCAATATAGTCAAGATGGATCCCCTTTGGTGTTCAAGATTAGTTAGCCACACAAGGCCTGCTCTCTTGACTTGAACTGCGCACCAGAGGCCAGGACCAAGGGTGCGATGATGCATGTTGTGGGATGTGTAAATACAAATGAGCAATGTTTCGTGACGTCACGAACAGACAGATTTCAAAACAAGATGTTTCAGCTGGGTGGTAACTATAAATGCTCTTTTTTGACTGGGGAGGAAGTTAAGAGTTCTGAAATTTGCAGTATGTTTTTTTTTAGTACAGTTACCTGTTATACTGTGTCTAAATATCAAGGGAAATTTGATTCTCCATTTCATGATCCCTTTAAAATCCTGCACCTCCAATCCACCTCCACCTGGCACAGTCATTCAAATTCAAAGGTGTCTTCCTCAAGAGGTCGCATACTGGCCGTAAATGAAGAATCCTCCAATAATTGGTATGCATGAAAGACTCAGAAAGCTTTTTTGACTTTCACAGGAAAGATTTGTATATAAAAGTGGTTTAATATATTTATTTTAAGGATTGTACCTAAGATACAAATGGAAATCCTCACTTGTAATCTTCAGAGAATGATTAAAAAGCCCTTATACAGTAATCACAAACTATTGTGATCCTGAACAGCACTTAGAAAAGTAACAGGTGCCATGAGACAATGCGGCAGTTCAATATAGGTCAGACAGAGTCACATGATGCCATGAGAGGAGAGGACGTGTGAACGGCGAGCTCTGTGCACTTTGCTAGTTTTAAAACTATGTGTATAATAAACCAGTGAGATTCAATTCACCCTGATTCTTAACTGTTCTAGGAAGACAATATGTCAAAGAATTCAAAATCCTCAGGCTCTGGAGACATTAAAAGACACTTATGTGCTCAAGCTGATTCCCCTCAGTGGCAGGCCGAAAGCCTCGGACTCAATTCGGACAGTTAACTGAAAGAAATCCGGTGTGAATTGATGAATGTGTCGGCAATGCTGGCGAAGGTCGTTGCAGACTTGGAGGATCTTGCTGTGATACGTCGATCGATCACCGCCATGGAGATGAAATTCTCTGAGATGGTTACAAGAATGTTGGATGTTGAGAAACGGATCGATTATCCGGTGTCATCGGAGAGGGAATTTGCTGCTAACACGCTAGCGACCAAGGGAGATTTGGAACGTATCTGGGAAAAACTGGAGGATTTGGAGAATCGTAATCAATGAAACAACGTAGAATTTTTGGAATTCCTGAGCATGAGGAAGGTATAGTAAAATTGCTCGACGGGCTCTTCCCGAGTCTGCTCGACATAACAGGCCATAAGCTGGAAATTGAGCGAGATCACAGGGTCCCGGCTCGGATATCCACTGAGGGAAACAGGCCCCGATCAATTCTGGCCAAATTTCTGAAATCATCCGATAAAGATCTCGTGTTATGCGAGGAGTAAAGGAAAGCTTTTTGGAAGAACCACAGCATTTTCCTGTTCCCAGACTTTGTGAATTAGACAAGAGTGAAACGTGAACAATTCAGGGAATGCAAGAAACTCTTACATCAATGGAAAGTTGCATTTGCTCTGATGTTTCCGGTCAAACTAAGAAAGATACTAAGGATGGCCGTAGAGAATTGACATGCCCACAGCAAGCATTGTCCTACATAAAGACAATGGAATGAGTAAGCCATTTGGTGATTTTCATGTTGCCGCCTAGTGGACCTGACTCACTGAACATTCTCTTGACTGTTCGAGGAAACTGGGTGCCTTTTTCATTTCGTTTTGTGCTGGTTCCGCCTAGCGGCTGGAGTTTATTTTGTGTAGTATCATTTCTTCGGGACAGTTTGTGGATGAATCTGCTCGTTTTGGGTGCTTATGCCTCCTGTTGGCTGGAGTTGGTTTTGTGGAATATTTCTTGCAGGACATTGGAGTGAGTTTGACTGCCTGAAGAACTGAATGGCCAGGGTTTTTTTTTGTTTTTTTGTGCTGGTTCCGCTAGCGGCTGGAGCTTGTTTTGTGGAGGCACACACCTTCGAGACAGTTCAGTGGATGAATCTACACGTTTTTTTTTTGTGTGTGTGTGTGTGTTTATTCCATTTATTGGCTGGAGTTTGTTTTATAGATTATTTTCTGTTATGTAAGTCTTTCTCACAGACTTTGTATAGAAGCACCGGACTTGAGAAATCCGATGGCAAAGTAGTCGCGGGGGCTCTCATAGGCGTACATTGACTGTTTGAGTTTAGAGGGATGGACGCCGGTTGCAACTTTTTATTTTTTCTGTTTGTTTGGTTCGGGGGGAATTTCGGGGTTTGATTATTGCACTAATGTTAATGTGGTCTTTATAATTTTATTTTTGACACACAATCCATTTTTTTAATATGTCAAAATGTCAAATGTTAATATGAGTGGATTGTCTCTCTCCACATGGAATGTGAATGGGTTGGGGCACCCCATAAAAAGAAGGAAGGTTATTTCTTTTCTTAAATGTAAGAAATATGATATAGTGTTTCTTCAAGAAACGCATCTTTCCCCACAGGAAGCTGAAACATTTGGGAGGATATGGGTGGACATGTTTTCTTTAGTGCTGGCTCACGTAAGAGCAGGGGAGTCATTACATTGATAAGTAAACATCTACAATTCAAATGTCTCAAACAGATTAAAGATAAATTAGGAAGAGTCATTGTTGTTTTAGCAGAAATTCAGGGGCAAAAGTTGATTTTGGCTAATATTTATGCACTTAATGCTGATGATCAGGGCTTTTTTACAGATCTTGAATGGATGTTGAAAGCCGCTGGCACCCCTCATGGTATAATATTGGGAGGAGACTTTAATCTTTTGATAGACTCAGTCCTTGATCATAGTGAAGCAAAAGTGTGTAAGCCCCCAAGAGCAACATTGATGCTTCACTGGATATGTAAAAATCTTGGTCTTACAGATATTTGGAGACTTTTAAACCCATCTGGGAGGGACTATAAATTTTATTAATCAGTCCATAAGATTTAGTCTAGAATAGATTTTTCCCTCATTTCATCTGTTGTTGATTGCTCAATTGGAAACATCTTAGTCTCAGATCATGCCCTGGTGAGTTTAGAGGTGTTGCCACATACAGAGAAAAAGAAGTCATATAGTTGGTGCTTTAATGTATCCCTTTTGCAAAATCCTGATTTCCAACAAATGTTAAAGGCTGAAATCAATGTTTATATGGAGACCAACTGGTCCTCAGTATCCTCTGTGGGCATGGCTTGGGAGGCACTTAAGGCAGTTCTTAGGGGTCAGATCATACAGTATGCTTCATTCATCAAAAAATCCAAAGCACGAAAACTCATGGAGTTGGAAGGGAATACTAAAAGTGCCAATGGCAGAGCTGATGCGCAAAATGTCGTCTGATGGCCTCAGAGAATTGACCTGATTGAAATGCAGATATAATACTATTTTGTCGCAGAAAGTGGAGTGTTGGTTATTCAGGGCAAGACAGTCCTACAAAGCAGGAAAACTTTTGGCTAGATATATTAAGCAGAGAGAGTGAAATCTGCTGGTGGTGAAATTTTTACCTCAGCCATTGGTATTAATAATGCTTTTAAAAAATTCTCTCTTGATCTTTATAGTTCCACGTCTTCGTCTACTGATGAAGATATTAGAAACTTTGTGGAACCATTAGATCTCCCTAAATTGGCGACTGAGCAAAAAAATTATCTTGATTCTGAGATAACCTTGGAGGAGCTTGACGAGGTAATTAAGGCCTTACCAGATGGCTTTGCCGCTGAATTTTTTAGATCTTATGCTACAGAACTGGCTCCACTTTTGTTAGAAGTTTATACGGAATCATTAAAGAATGGAAAGCTTCCGCCAACCATGACACAAGCCCGGATCAGTCTGATTCTTAAAAAGGACAAAGATCCAAGCGAGTGTAAGAGTTACTGTCCAATTTCCCTGATCCAGCTAGACGTAAAAATATTGTCAAAAATGTTGGCCAGCCGATTAAGTAAAGTTATGACATCTCTTATACATATAGATCAGGTGGGGTTTATTTGGGGCCGTAGCTCTTCTGATAACATTAGGCGTTTTATCAATATCATGTGGTCAGTGGCGAACATTCAGATTCCGGTCGCTGCCATCTCACTTGACGCTGAAAAGGTGTTTGACATGGTAGAATGGGATTATCTTTTTAAGGTTTTGGAAATATATGGGTTTGGGAATAGTTTTATTGGATGGATTTAGTTACTTTATAGACACCTGGTAGTTGCGGTACAAATGAATGGATTAATTTCGGATTATCCTAAATCCGAAGCTTTGGCTCTGACAGCGTACTGCCCAGTAACGGCTTTTCGGCCGTGTGCCTTTCAGTGGACCAAACAGGGCATTAAGTATTTTGGCATCTTATTCCCAGCAAATATGTGTGATTTAGTTAGAGTTCATTTCAACCCATTAATAAAAAGGTTTTTTGAGCGATGTGGGCAGGTGGACTTCATTACATTTATCTATGATTGGAAAGGTTAATGTTATTAAAATGAATTGTTTTCCAAAATTCAACTACCTGCTACAGTCTCTCCCTATAGATGTCCCCCTCTCTTATTTCAAGCAACTTGATAGTATAGCGAAGTCCTTCATTAGGAATGGTAAACGTCCCAGATTACATTTCAATAAGTTACATAGGCCAATTGACAAAGGTGGGTTAGGCCTACCCAAGAATTTGTTTTATTATTATGCATTCGGTCTCAGACATTTCGCTCATTGGTCGCTTCCACCTGAGAGAGCCCCTCCCTGGTTTTGTATCGAACAGAAAGTTCTTGCCCCTATTTTGCCATTGCAAAGCCTATCTATTAAACTAACCGGAGAAGTTATGTCACACCCCGTTATCTCGCATTTGCATGCAGTATGGACAAAAGTGTCCAGAGTGTTTAATTCTAACATTTATTTAAATGTTGCCTCGAGTATATGGCGGAACTGTATTAAAACGTCCCCTTTCTGCTGGTCAGAGTGGATTGTGAGGGAGGTTAATACACTCGGTGACCTATATGAGAGTGGAGTGCTAAGATCTTTTGAAAACATGGTTCAACATTTTAGGATTCCCAGATCTCAGTTCTTTAGGTATTTACAGCTGCGCCACCTGCTCTGTACTATTTTTGGGAGTAGCATACACCCCCCTAAAGCGGCAGATACTCTGGAAGTGGTGATTACTGCTTTTGGAAAAGGTCATGAGGCATCAGTGTATTACTCCCTGGTAATTCAGAGTCTGGGTGAAGGAGCTTTAACTTCTCTCAAGAGAGTATGGGAGAAAGATTTAAACTTGGTATTGGAGGAGGGAGTGTGGGCTAGGATTCTAAAAAAAATGTCAAGTCTGCATCTAGAGATGCAAGGGTGCGCCTTATGCAATTTAAGATTTTGCATTGATTCTATTGGACCCCCTCTAGATTGTATAGTCTTGGACTTAAAGACACACCCACCTGCTGGGTGATGCCAATCAGAAGATGCAGACACATCCCATGTGTTTTGGGGATGTGTTAAGATCCAAAAGTTTTGGTTGAGGGTTCAGAGCTTCGTGTGTGAAGTGGTTGACACTTGGTTTTCGTTTTGCCACAGACTGTGTGTTTTGGGGGATGGGGCGGTCCTGAATGTGTTTGATAAATATATGGAGAGCTGCGTCCTGACCAGCGTGATGATTGGCAGGTGGTTAATCCTCAGGGGATCGAGGTCATCTGGTGTGCCCTCGTTTTGTGAGAGGTGCGTCGAGTTGGGCAGGGTGGCAGCATTTGAGGAGATGGTGTATAGAAGGCTGGGCAACATGGATATTTACATCAGGAAGTGGGGCGGCTATCTGGCCTTTTTGGAGGGCTCTCGGGAAGGGGCAGCAGAGAGGGACTATTGGGTTTTAATTAATTAATTAATTTATTTATTCTTTATTTTCTATTTTATTTTTATGTCTCTAAATATTTTCTGTTTTATTGTCTATTTGTGTGTCTTTGTCATTTGACTTTTGACCACTGGAGTGCTTGTTTGTGTCGGGTGGGGGGGTTAATGTTCGGGGGGAAAAAGTTATGATTTCATGTGGTTTTATGGTGCATTTTCTGTTATGTCTATGTGATTTGCTGCATGGAATCAATAAAAATTGTTAATAACAAAAAATAATAATAATAATATTAAAAAAAATAAATAAATAAAACATAGTATAAAGTTTAAGTATTTTCTATGTGGTTAAATTGCCTAAATGTTGGTCGGGACATTTCAGATTTTCTGAAAGTTGATAGGGTCATGTCCTTACCATCCCTACCTAAATCTATGCCTATGCTTCAAACAAATCTGTAAAAGCCAGTTCCTCAAAGAAACACCATTTGTTTGATGTCATGAAAGGAATTTTTATTTACTAAAGGAAATGGTCTTTTTTTGTCACTTCTTGGGACTACTTGGGGATTTAGAGGCTTCTTGTACAGTAGAATTCCATTGTGTATGTCCACTAAGTTTGAGTTATGTTGCTTTATTGTCGTACTGCTGACGTTGAAATAAAAAATGAAAACTGGACTATATACTAAACTATTACAAACTGAAATCAAAGCACTGTGCAAACAGAAGAAAGTCTCCCAGCAGGCCACATCCTCAACACCTGGTCTTCTGGACATCACCTGTCCTATGGAGGGCGCACACAACTCTACTACAAAACACTACAAATCTACAGAACCTGAACATTCTGTCATCATTTTCTCATTCTCATGTCCTTCCAAACACAGAACTTTCTGTCTTCTGTGAATAATGCATACTGGTCACTATTTTTCCTCATTCATCTTTATTATATGGAAAAGAGCAACCAGTAAATTCTTCAAAATGTCTTCTGTTGTGTTCCACAGAAGAATAAAAATCATAAAGATTCGACATAAGATTGAGTAAATGATGACAGAATGTCCATGTTTGTGTGAACTCTGCCTTTAATGTGAGGTGTTCAGTAGAGCAGTTGCCCTGCAGCAAATATCACTTTGTTTTTTGTTTTTTTAGCTTTGACACTTTTGAGGGCTGCAGCGGCTCAGACGTGCATTTGCCACACAGGAAGGGTCCTGTCCGCAGAGGGATTTGTCAGATCAGGATGACTTGCGTTAATCCAGACAGTCTGCGGCAGTGTGTCATCTGCAGTGGTGTGACTGTGTGTGTCCTTCATTAAAACACCTCACACCCACTGACGGGCGACCCTCCTCATCATTATCCCATCAACCCTGTCACTTATACAAGCATTCAACACATTCGGACACACCCACATACAGCTAGCCAAACAAAAGTGCTATACGTACATTTGTCCTGGGGCCATTCAGGATCTGCTACAACAAAAGCAGTGTGGCAATGTGCTCAAACATCTCTGTGACTCCACCCGTGTGTGTGTGTGTGTGTGTGTGTTCAGACCCCTCTGAGATCAAATAATCTACAACAGTTTATTGTTTATAGAATGACATGGCCACATCATACGGTAAATAGTGTTCCGACCACTACAAATCAACAGAACAAATCAAATGTTACTGCTGAATAGTTTTTGGTTGATGAAAGTAAAGTATTGACATTATCAGTGAGTTATTTAAAGCAGGAATGATGGCAACAAAGACACAGAAACATGTATACGCACCTTTGGTGCTTGTCCCCTAAAAAGAAAAAAAAAAAGAAAACGAAATCTGTTGGCGGACTGACATATACTGTACATTGAGTACATGTTCGATAATGTAATGCATAAGGAATTTGTATTGCTTTTATTTTTGGAGAAATTGCAAAATCAGTTTTTGTCCCTCACTTTCTGTTCAGCTGCGTTATTCTGTGAAATGGTGTGATCTTTAGTGACATCATATGTAACAGAGTGACATCAAAATATTTTTGACCACATGATTAGTTTCTCTACATTTACTGTATATTAGCTGCGTCAAACATAATATTTCAACTCTGCTGTATCTGAAAATATTAAAGTGAGACAACAGAAAAAGACATGTTCTTTGACAACAGTCAATATTGTGATGTGATGTAATTATATTTTTAACCCGATCATAAACTGCAAATCATTTTAAATGTAATAGGGTTAAAAAGTCATTGCACTAAATATGTCTTGAAAGATAAAAGTCATAGGTTATTAATCATTTTTTTCCCCAGTTATAATGTTTTATTAATAGCCAAAACAAAACAAGTTATACTACCAAAATGCACTTAGTCATTAATTAAAATAAGTATAAGAATTCCAAATTTGGTTTGACAGGTATGAAATAATGTAGCACTGTTGTTGAGCTGGGCTTAGAGTTAGTAGAGATCAATAACTATTGGTACTTTGCAAGGCTGTAGTGACTTGTTAAGCACTGGCGGTAATAGAGATCAGTCTGCCACCAAAACACTCAAAACTCAAGATGCATTGAGCAGGTATGATGGTCTCCTGAACAGAATGACGCTGTTGTGTAAATGTGATATAGATCAGTGTATGTGATGTGGTCTGCTCTGGGTTGTGTTAAGGCAAAGCAAAGATCTTCTGCAGGCTATTGGAGCTTATAGAAGAATACAGGCATCTGACAGAGGGTGACTTTACCCTGCCTTCATCTCCGACACGGTATGCCGAAACAGAGACATGAATGTGATCTGCTGCAACAGAGTTCAAAGTGCACAGGAATAATGGAGGCTCATTAAAAGCTTATAGGAGAATCTGAGCTTCAGGTTGTCATGTGCACTGATGGTGTCAAAAACAGACACACAATGTAGTGACTGGAGTTAATTTAGTGCAGGTTTATAATAGTAATAAATAGTATAAATATACCACAATATGAAAGGCATTTTAGAATGACTACTAAACAAATAATCAATGTGTGTTTTTTTTGTTTGTTTTTTTTTTTAAAGACGAAAGAAAACAATAATTATAATAATAATTATACCCACTTCCCAACCCCCAAACTGTCTTTCCAATAATGTGTAAGTCTTATGGTTGTGTGTAACTGAACTGTGTCTAGACTGAATGTCTACCACCTTTAATCCAGCTAAATCGATGTGAAACCTGAGCTGAAGATGAACTTCTCAGGTTGTCTGAGGCATTCATGGATTAATGTGACAATGGCCTGTGAGCCCTGCAAATACTGTGCATACTTCTCAATACTGGCCACATACTCCTTCAGTTCTGTCCTTTTGGCAATTTGACACCAATTTAAACATCACTACCTTCTATTTAAACTTTCATAGAACATTTACCTTGTTCAATTTAATTTTTTTCCATGTGGCAGGCATTCTTGCTACACAAACTAATAAATGACAGGGTGGAGAAGGATTTGACTCAACTTGGTTGTTTTCATTGATTAGTGCTGGATTAGGGCTGAAGTTAGTTTTATGACCGGGATTAGGGTTAAAGCAAATGCTATGCCAATAAGACAAACAGAGGAGGGCAGTGGAGGTGAATCTTAAAATAACTGGATTCCAATAAATGTAAACAACACTAAACATTGTGCGCTAATAAATGTGAATATTATCATCCAACAGCAGTCTACAAATGTGAAAATAATCTACAGTGCCATTCAAAAGTCTGAGACCACACTGAATCACGTCTGAATTATGTTTAATTTATCTAATTTAAACATGGAAATAAAAAGAAAGTTTAGACTTTGGATTTTAAAATATTTAAAACATAAATATTATGACATAAAATGAAAAAAAAAAAAAATTCTAGGTCATTAATGGAAAAAAATTGTGACACTGACCTTGTGAACTCCATTATGAAAGATCAGATTTCTTTGCTTCAATTGAAGCTCTTTATAACATTTTCAAATCATCTTTCAAATGGTCTTTATCAGTATTTTATCACGTTTACACTTATATTAGCCTACTCACCTCGAAAAAAGATTTTTACAGAAAGGATTTTGTATTTGGCATAAAACAAGAATATCGACTATAAATAATGATATTTTCTAAGATTATTATTATTATTATTATTTTGCATTGGGTTATTAATATTTATTTTTTCATTTATATAATATGTCATTTAATTTAAGGCACACAGAAATACTAAACACCCAGTTATCTATTTAAATTATATGTACAGTATATGCATTCCAAACTTACTGTGATGGGGTTGAAATAATGTAGATATTAGTTGTGTTGGGGTAACCTAATGTATTGAGGTTGATTCAGACATGTTAACTAATATTTTTGACATGACTAAAATCAGCTCATTTAGAAGTGACCACATGAAGAACATTTTAGGTTAACATCTTTTCAGTGTAGTTTCTGCATTATTTGTTAAGCATTCAATGATTCATTTGTTTTTATTCATTAATTTGAACTAAAATACAACTCACCTAATTGCAAAATACATCAAATCAGCTGTCGGTTTCTGAGAAATAAATGTTTAAAACAGTATTTGGATGAAAGTTCAGAGCGTAACCTGAGACACATACTTGTAGTTATGGGGTCAAACACATATATTTGACTTTATCCAGACTCCCTTCTCTTTTGCTGTCTACTACTGTATGATGCTATAAATTTCATGCGGTTCAGCAACACCATGAGGGCCGTTTGTTGGTTCAGCATGCAGCGCTTGCATTGACTCTGAACTGCAGCAAATACAGTGAAACAAATACAGATAAAACCTCATCCTTAAGTATTCAAACAAACAGAATGACCATTAAATCTATTTTTCATTTCTTTACAGAGCAGCATACTAAGGGCCCTATGCACAGTGCTATGCCATAAGTTCATACACACAAAGTCAATGGACATGGCCAGGAGGTTTTGGAATTTTCGTGCAAGCATACATGGGTGGGTTAGATGAAACTGTGCACAACACGCTAATGTTATTGAATGAAAGTATTATTAATCATTTTCATCTACTGTCACACAAATCATGGCTAGTATCAACACTGATTGTATCGGAAAGCACTTCACATGTACCGGTTATTAAAATTAAACCAAAAATATTTCTAAATTCAAATTATACTTCAAACGAAACAAAAATAAAATCAAAATAACGAAGTGGTCAAAAAAATCATACCAAATCCAGATTTTACTCTCTCCAACTTCTTCCACCGGTCCCTTTTGTAATGACTTAAAAATCTCTCTATGACAACGGAAAAATACCAATACAAATAAGATCATAAATTGTAAATATAGCTGCAAGCAGCAATTCTGGGGCCAAGCAATGAAAAGGCAAGGATTGCACAACACTAAGCACAACCTAAAGAACACATAGAGTACATATAGAATACAGAACAAACACACACACAACATTACAAGTCACCTCAGAATGGACTTGAGCTTACACCTTTCTGTTTCACAGGTCAGTGCACAACCCACTGCACCACACAGCCACAACAATGACAGTCACCAAAGGGACATACCAAACTTAGAGGAATTACAGACAAGCATAGCAGTCACCATTATCAACTTTGAATTCATGTGACTTTTCAACAAAAATATTTGAT
Source organism: Myxocyprinus asiaticus (assembly GCF_019703515.2). Lineage (NCBI taxonomy): Eukaryota > Metazoa > Chordata > Actinopteri > Cypriniformes > Catostomidae > Myxocyprinus > Myxocyprinus asiaticus. The sequence continues at coordinate 41,951,317 of NC_059381.1, read as the reverse complement.
TGGGAAAAGACCATCAACTGTTCAGTGAGCACAATAAAAAAAAAAATCTAAAGTTTATTTAGAAAACAACTGTTCAACTGTTCTTAGCTGGACTTGAAGGTAGTGGTGCACCGATCAGGAAATTTGAGGCTGATACCGATCTCCAATTTATTAACACTAAGATCGGCCGATACCAATACCGATACCGATTTTTAAAAAAAATGCCCTTTGCCACACTTTTGCAAGTTATAATGTGCAGTTATATGTTTATGCCCCACACAGTAAAATTACGGTAACACTTAAAATACAGCTTGAAAGTTAAAATTTGTGAATACTTAGAATTGCCAACAATTCACCCTCCAGAGGCCACACTGTCATGCATCAAGGGCTGAGAAAGCACTCAATCATTAGAGTAGCAGTGTATGTGCGATTCCCTGTGTGCTGCAAAAAAGATCGGCCCTGATTCTAGGCCGCCCACCGATCACAAACTTAAGACGAAGCTCGGCCAGTTTAGATCCATGGCCGATCGATCGGTGTACCCCTACTTGAACTAACAAACTTTTGAACCATATCCCAATGCATTAACCACTAGGCCAATCAGTTGACTCATCTCAACTGTGCCAAAGAGACATTCCAAGCTGAGAATACAAATCAATGGCTGAGAACTATGTGGTTTTGAATTCTAGCAAGAATCATACAATCTAGTACAGCTTATGTTGTAGTATGCACATCATGAAGATTCAGAGGTCCGAAGCAGACCGCTGAGCAATCCACGTCTCACCCTTTTACCTGAAGAAGTGAAGAAAGAAGATTTCTCTTCCTTCTTCAGCTGAGTTGACTTCGCTGATTTCTTCGCCAACCCGCCAAGAATCAGCCGCCGTACCGCCCACTGATAGAGCAAGGAAACAGCCTCCTGTCATCACCCAAGCTTCGAGGAACCGAGTCGGAGTCAAACGACGGAGAACCGCGTACTTCCAAGGTTGTAACGCACCAGCTCTGGAGGAAAGGGCTTTCAAGTCTCTCTTCCTTCACAACCTCCATGAGAGCGTGCGATATGATGTCATGATGCACTGCAGAAAGGGCAACCCTACCATGCAGGAAATCAGAAGGTACACGCAACTGACATGGGAGATGCACGTGCGCCCTGCTCGAGGGCACGAAGATGATGCCAGAGTCCTGGGGATTCAAGCCTCAGAAAAAGCCGACCTAGCGCTTGAAGGCAACGAGATACCTCGCGTTAAGGTGAATGTTAGAACAGGACCCCAGGGGCGCCGACCACCTCGCCAGCAAGGTGGGCAACAGAACCAGGGGGGTGGTGATCAGACACACCCCTAGGATCACGTCGGGCTAAAACGGCAAAACGGTCGCCGACTGAAAGGAAAGGTACGGTTCAAACGGAAACCCAAACAGGAAGGTGAGTGGGAAGACAAGGTTTCAAACCCCCCCAGAGCACAAGGTTTGATACAGGAAATGGAAGGTATAATCAGGTGATGCCTGACAGAGGCAGTAACGCAGCTTGATGTGCTCTGTCATTCAGCTGGGCTGCCGAACTCCTCAAAGGAATACGACGCTGACCCCCCGTCAGCTTGACTAGACTATGTACCCCCTCCCGTTAATGCCAAAGTTTACTTTGTAGGTTGGGAAAGGGGAACAGGAGAGGCCAAGTTGCTACCCAAAACAGTAACTCCTAACACACCACACCCTCCTTTTCTGACCTTCTTGGGCGATCTAGGCCATAAGGGCAACGCCCGATGCATATACACATCAGTAGTGGTTGGGGGGTACATCAGCTCCCACGCACTTCTCGACACTGGTTCCAAAATAAGTCTGATGGGTTCCAACACCTTTGCAGAGGTGGCTAGAGCAACGCTCTCCCTCGGCAAACCATTATAGATCGAGAACTGCAACATAAGTGTGAGAAATATAGATTTGCTCTCAGTTTCAGGCCTACTTTTTCATTTTGGGCCTCTATTGCCACTAGTCTTTACTGACACGTAGAACTTGTTTTTCTGTTCTTTCTGCTCTCCTTATCTGAAGCTCAAGGATTTCTTAAGCTTGCCTTTTAGTACAAAGTGGTATAAACTGGTATTCTGATAGCAGAGAGCACCTCTTTGGCTGGCACACAGATAGAGATGTCTGTTATTGACGCATGATGGATTTTCCTTGACGTACTTTTCTGGTATAAATATGTTTGATTGTCAATAGACCTTTGAAGACACTTTGATATCAATTTTGTGTCAGAGTCTCTTCCCTTGCAAGCATGTTCCTGAGCGAGAGGATGGAGAGTGCTGGGGGCGAAAAGGTCGAACTACATAGATTATAGGAGAAATAATCTAACAACTCTGGTGGCCTGTACGGGGATTTCTCCGGACAGGTAAGAGAAACATATTTTGTTTTCACTCCTGTCCGCAGAGAAATACATTAGTTTTCACCCAAAAGATCTTTAACATATTTCAGTATATGTTATTATAACAGATCGGCTCTTCCGTTGGGAAGTGGGAGCCTCACGAGCTATAGATGTGGGAAGAGGAATAGATGAAATAATTTTCTTAAACTTTTCAGTGGGATCCTATTCCTATAGTACTCTTTGTGTCCTTCGCTCACGAATTAATTTTTATACCTCTTTATACCAAAAAGAGTGGTCAGAGCAAAAGTAAAGCCTAAAAATATTTTTTGCAGAATTTTTGGTCATCAAATTGATTGTGTCTATCTTTGTTGAGTTGTGAGAATGGGGAACAAGATAAGTCAGCCAATGCCGGGGGAAACACCCAGAGACTGGATGTTCAGAAATAATAAAGGCTTTAACACAGAACCGTTTTTGAGTAATCTGGCAGGATGGTCAGAGGGTAAAACTCAAATAGATCCTTATCCAAGGGAAGGTGCATTTAAAAATGCAGACATGGCTAGCATGAAATCTGTGGTCACGGGAGGCTGGGGAGACCCAGCATGGGATTATAATTACATGAAAACTTAATTTTCTATATGGAAAAACATGAAGCCGTTTTGGGAGAAGGGCCCCGAGAGAAAAAAGGACAGTAGTCAGAATCAACAATCAACCTCTGGGTCATGGGCCCAACACGCTTCCGCTGCGCAAGTTGCTCTAGGTCTAACCTCTCCGCCGAGTGCCCCTCCTTGTGTCTCTCCCCCTCAGTGCACAGAGGTGAGAGACACACAGGATCGGCCGCTGCTGCAGTATGAGTCTGTTGTAAAACATCAGCTGTACCCTAATCTAAACACGCTGTTGAAGAGTCAAAACATCTCTCATGAGATATTGAGTGTTGAAAAAACACTCCTTACACGGACTGTCGATCCCCCACCTGTTAGCTCTGTCCATGCGTTTCCATTCGCACAAGTCCCAAATGGTTACAAAATATCTCCTCTCTTGGTGACAGAAGCAATGGCTATCTGTAAAGAACTTCCAAACACCATTAAGAACACACATCAGTATGTGGCGGTGCTTAAACATCTGACTTCCTATAGTCAGCTTACAGGCAGAGACTATCATTTCATACTCTCCAAAACTCTCCCTTCGGAATGCAATGAATGTGAGTTGATAAAAGAGGTGCCCGTACTAGATCCAAAAAATGACATGCCCGTTGAAACTAACAAAGTGGTGACTAGAAGTAAAGATGAGGTAACTGAACCGCCATAATTATTATGGGCATCCACTGCCTTTGTTGAAGGTTTCTTTAAACACTTGGTTAAATTCTTGACTACTCAGGCCACATCAAAACAAGACATTTCATATGCTGTTAATACCAAACAAAAGAAGAATGAAACACCAACTGCATTCTTTATCAGGTTTAAGCAGGCATGGACTGAAGAGTCAGCCCTACCGATCACGGGAGCTCATAGACAGTTGTTTCTCAACACACTTTTAAATAACATGGACAAAGAGATCACCTCTTTAATTAGAATCACAACCGCTAATTTAGGTGATATTTCAGTTGAGGATATGGGACGCAGGCTGCGTGAACTGTCTAGTGCAGGGGCGTTTACAGATTCTAAAATGCATGCTTTCGTCCAGGTTCCAATGAAAACTCCACAATATTATTATTCCTAATTCACTGTTCTCATTGCTCTGACATGACAATGCACAAGATTGGTGCAAAAATCTCATTTGATGATAACTCTGTACAACTCGTTTTTCCTGCAGTTTTTTCTCTCATTACAGACACAGGAACTGCTGAGATAGCTGCTGACACACAGACTGAAGAGACACAGGAAGCAGCTAACTTTAACCCAAAGTTGTGGGCCGCCCACAAAGACGAGGCAGGACTTACTGACGCCATTCCGTACAGAGCAGCGCTACAAACAGATATACCAGAATATTGTAAACAATATGCTCTCTCTGAGAAAGAGGAAGGTATTCGACCAGTTATTGCTGAACTACTCCAGCAGGGCATCCTGGTTCCCACTCACTCACCATACAACATGCCCATTAACCCTGTAAAGAAAGCAAATGGTCCTTTGAGATTATCTCAGGACCTTAGGGAGATCAATAGTTTGATTAAGCCATTATCTCCTATTGTTCCAGATGTGCAGACTACCATTAATTCTATTCCATCTAATCATGAATACTTTACAGTGATTAATTTATGTTCTGCTTTTTTCAGTGTGCCGGTGGATCCTGTGACACAGCCACTGTTCGCATTCAAGCAAGGTGGGGTCCAGTACATGTGGACGCACCTTCCTCAAGGGTTCAGAGATTCCCCGGCTGTGTTTTCTGCTGTAGTGCACAATGCCCTTAAAAATGCACAACTGCCTCCCGACACCTGCCTGTTGTAATACACAGATGATATTCTGATCACTGGACAGTCTAAAGACTTGTGTGCTGTTGCATCCACCATTGTTTGCAATATCCTCGCTGCTGCAGGATTCAAAGCCTCCAAAGCAAAACTTCAATGGGTCCAGAGGAAGGTGGAATACTTGGGACATATCCTCAAAGGTGGCGCAGTCTGCCTGTCTCCAGACAGAGTGAAAACTATCACTACATTCACTCATCCAAAGAACAAGAAACAGATGCAAAGCTTTCTGGGACTGGTGAGTTATTGCAGATCCTGGGTGCCGAACTGTTCAAACTATGATAAGACTTTGCGTGAGTCTACCCTGGGGGAAAAAAACAATTGCTAATCATAGCATTGTGGCCGAGCTTATATCTGCAGCACAACTGCCTTCTAAGTTGGCAGCAGTCAAGGTTGCCGGATATGCTGCAGGAGACTCGATGAGGCAAAGGGAAACAGATTTGCAGACAAATGGGCAGCTAAGGAAGCAATGGTAAGTCCATTTCTGGACAAAGTGGGCATGGGCGTGCCTATGATGCATTCTAAGTTAACTGTGGATTTAGACATTAAAGCTTTACAAACAAACCCAAGTCAGAGTGATTTAGAACATTGGGCTGTGAACGATGTAAAACTTTCCGGAACTGCCTTTCCAGCATCAACAGATAGACTTCACACGCATGACACCTCATGGCAACAAGTATATGCTTGTGTCTAACAGAACTGTTAAGGAGAGAATAAATAAAGCCTGCTTAGATACGGAATTAAAGTGGGTAGATGTACTTCCTATGGTGTTAACAGAGATAAGAATGACCCCATCCTCAACCACAAAGATGTCACCTTTTGAAATATTAATGGGTAGACCTTTCCCAACCCCATGGGTCAAAGGTCGCGCTGGCAATCTTTCCACAGGAGACGTGGAGGTGCTGATTTCAGATTATGTGGATTCCTTAATTAAAACTTTGAATGGAATCAATGGCGATGTTTCTTTGTCTCTTCCTATGCCCACAGAAAAGCTGACTCATTAATTTGTTCCAGGACAGCAGGTGTTGGTGAAGTGTTTGAAGCCCACTAAGGTCGGAAAGCCAAGGTACCTGGGACCCACGACTGTCACTGCTGTGACACGGACCGGGGTGCTGACTGACTGGCAGCCACAGTGGATCCATGCTGAAAGCAGCCCCAGGAGAGAGAGTGCCACTAAGATCGGGAGAATCTGAGATCGAGAGTTCTGGAGAACCTGAGTTTGAGAAAGCCATGGTGAAAACAGAATAACGAGGAGCAACACAGTCGTCTGAATCGATGAATGACGATGACAAGACAAAGAGGAAGAAAGATTCTATCCAAGGAGGAGTTTGTGTTCTTATAGGAGTAACAAGCTGAACATTTATCCCTGATAATGATGCTGATGACCATTTGATTGATGAAGGTTTTCAGAACATGTCAAGAATTGCTAATGATTTATGAAGTAGAGAAGTAATTGATGCTGAAAATGGTATTTTGGCCTGGCTGAATAGCTGGAAGAAGCTATTTCTGAATGGATTAATACCCATTGGTGTAATCCTTTTGATATTAGCCTTTCTTGCTTGCTGCATTTTGCCACTGATTAAGTATTTGATTAATAGAGCAATGAATACCCTTGTATCTACTCCATATGCTCTTTTTCATGCTAGAACTGAAACTATATACAACTAAGAATACCACTCTTTGATTATTTGTGTAACCAGAAATCAATTGTAATCAATTTGTTTTTTAAATCAATTTCATTGTTTTGATTGGTAATTAGATTAGTGAATGCAAATTTTTTATTCTCTTCTAGTCAGTTCGGAAGAGATATGTTTGGTTTGTTGTCCGAAGAATGGTACTATACAATACGGTTGATTGGTAAGAAAGTAGGTGACCCATGATTGATGTCAATAGACAGTGCAGAAGGAGAAACTGGGTTGTAAAGTGCCACTCTTGAATAGTTTAGGTCACATACAGTATTCTTCATCATGCATTTACTGAACTAAACTGAGAGCTTGTGGTTCTTTTAGAACCAAAGCGGGCACTGTGAGAAATATAGATTTGCTCTCAGTTTCAGGCCTAATTTTTCATTTTGGGCCTCCATTGCCACTAGTCTTTACTGACACGTAGCACTTGTTTTTCTGTTCCTTCTGCTCTCCTTATCTGAAGCTCAAGGATTTCTTTAGCTCGTCTTTTAGTACAAACTGGTATAAACTGGTATTCTGATAGCAGAGAGCACCTCTTAGACTGGCACACAGATAGGGATGTCTGTTATTGACGCATGATGATTTTCCTTGACGCACTTTTCTGGTATAAATATGTTTGATTGTCAATAAACCTTTGAAGATGCTTTGATATCAAATTCTCTTCCCTTGCAAGCATATTCCTGAGTGAGAGGACAACGGAGAGTGCTGGGGGCGAAAATGTCGAACTACATAGATTATAGTAGAAATAATCTAACAGTAAGCATCACAAGCTACACCCAAGATAGGCTGTCTATCACAAAACGGGCATGGATTGATATTACCTACCAAGGGATGATGCTGGTACACCCCATTTACATATGTCCCATTAATACGGAACCACTGTTAATTGGCCAGGACCTACTGGACTGACTGGCTCTGCTCATTGACTGCCGTCGTGGACACACGTGGGCTCAGTGTGACACACTGAGGCAACTTGGTTCAGAAAACGGTTCGCCAGCTTCAGATGGACAAGTCGCCATCATCCAGGAGTCCAGAGGACCCCTACCAATGATCATGCCTCCTCCAGAGCCTGACCCTGGCTCTGATCCATCTATGCCACCTGCGAGCCCACAGCCGCTGCAGGTTGATAGTCAAAACTCATTTCATGACCACAAGTCTTTGCTTTGTTCACTGAAGAACACAAACTTAACCCTGTACAGCCCCCATATTGTGGGAGGCGTGCACATCAATGGTATTGCGACACCAGAAGCGCTTGTAGAGCTCTGGTCAGAAAAGACCACTATGAGCCTGGACCTATACGAAGACTGGTGTCGACACAGTCCTCCTCTGTTTTTCACACTGCGAAGTCACTGCATCCTTTCGGCAGGGTCACCACAAAGTTTTCTCAAAGCGACTGGGGAATGCGCCCTCTCCGTACGGATTGGGAAAAGGCAGGTCATGCATTTCGTGAGTGTAGTCCCTCAGCTCCAACCCCCATTCTTCATGGGGGCGGACCTTCTGGTCAGACTAGGTGCTCAGTTGGACACAGTCAACCAGGTTCTGTGGTCCCAAGCCTGGGCCAAAAGGCATTCTCTGACCACTGAGGTATAACACATGATATCCAGCCAGACCATTCCCCAGGCATGCCAGGTTGCTAGTGAGATAGATATGACTATCCCCATGCGAACAGCAGGTGTTCCCATCTGCCTGGTGATCTCTAAAGGACAGAAGATACCTCGCCCACAGGCGTTCTTCCAACCCTTGCCCCACTTCTGGGAACTCAATCTGACTGTCTACGGCACGCCCCTGCTCGAGTTGAGCCATAGCTCAAACTACTTGTTGGTTCATAACCTGATGCACGTCCCGATTCAGGTTATGGCATGGCGACTGCTAGGGATGTTGGTCGATAACTTGTTTCATGATTTCGAATTGACACTGCCAGTGATAAGAGAATTACCTCCATCACTAGCCAGGGACAACAAACTGGATGGTGTCCTGTCCACTTTCCCGACCAAAATGATCACGGTTCATTTATCAAGAGTCGTTATATTTTAGCGGCTTGATTTTAGAGGTTTTCGGTCCAATAATTAGTACCTCTGCTTTGTCGGAATTGAGTAGAAGGACATTTCTGGCCATCCAATCTTTTATTTCATTGATACACTCTGCTAATTTGGAGAATTGTGAAATTTCATCAGGTTTTGAAGAAATATAAAGTTGGGTATCGTCAGCATAACAGTGGAAATGTATTCCACGATTCCTGATAATATCTCCCAGGGGAATCATATACAAGGAGAAAAGCAGAGGCCCTAAAACTGATTCCTGTGGCACCCCATACTTTACTTTTGCTTGGTTTGACAATTCCTCATTTACATAGACAAAGTGGAAGCGGTCTGCTAAATAAGACCTAAACCATGTTAATGCAAGTCCACAAATGCCAACATAATTCTCTAGCCTATTCAAGAGAATGTCGTGATCTATCATGTCGAATGCAGCACTAAGATCTAAAAGCACTAGAATTGAAATGCAGCCGTGATCAGATGATAAGAGCAAGTCATTTGTAACTGATAAGTGCAGTCTCTGTACTGTGATGGGGCCTAAATCCTGACTGAAGTTGTCCATATATACTATTTCTCTGTTGAAATAAACATAGTTGGGAGGATACTACCTTTTCTAGTATTTTCGACATAAACGGGAGATTTGAAATTGGTCTATAATTAGCCAGTTCTCCAGGATCAAATTGTGGCTTCTTAATAAGTGGTTTGATAACTGTCATTTTAAAGTTTCTTGGGACATGTCCTAAGGATAGCAAGGAGTTAATAATATTAAGAAGAGGTTCTGAGATTACAGGGAATACCTCTTTTAAAAGCTTAGTTGGTATTGGGTCTAACAGACATGTTGTAGCTTTTGATGTCTCGATAAGTTTTGTTAGCTCTTCGTGAACTTTGAAAGCAAAGGATTGAAGTTGCACATGAGGAAAATTATGAGACACTGTTTTCTGAGGTACCATGACAGATGATTGCATAATTCCATAATTTTATTGTTATAGAAATTCGTGAAGTCATTACTCTTGTGCTGCGACAGAATATCTAGTTCAGCTGAGGCTTTATTCCTAACCAATTTAGCCACAGTACTGAATAAATACCTAGGATTGTTGTGGTTATTTTCTATGAGTTTGCTAAAATATGCTGACCTGGTAGCTTTTAGTGCCTGTCTGTAGCTACAGCCATGCACTGCAAAATACCCTTAATTTTGTATTCTTCCACTTGCACTCCATTTTCCGAGCTGCTCTCTTGAGAGCATGAGTGTGATCATTGTACCATGGTGCAGGGCTTTTTTCTTTAATTTTATTTAATCAAAGGGGGGCCACACTATGAAGAGTGATAGAGAAGACTGTATTTATATTTTCTGTTATTTCATCAAGTTCTTCTAGGCTTTGGGGCTTACTGAGTGTAAGAGATAGATATGGAAGATTATTAGTGAAGCTATCTTTAGTGGTCGAAAGAATAGTTCTACCTGAACGATAGCATGGTGTAGATTGAGTAACATTAGCTGATTGCAGCATACAAGAGATGAGGTAAAGATCTGAGATGTCATCGCTCTTCAGTAGAATTTTTATAGTATCAACATCAACTCCATATGACAGAATTAAATCTAGCATATGATTATGGCGATGAGTTGGTCCTGTCACATTTTGTCTGACTCCAAGAGAGTTGAGAATATCGATAAATGCTAGTCCCACTGTGTCATTTGCATTATCTATGTGAATGTTGAAGTCACCAATAATTAAAGCTCTATCTACAGTAATTACAAGATCTGACAAAAAATTTGCAAATTCACCAAGGAAATCAGAATAAGTCCCAGGTGATCTATATACTGTAGCAAAGGCAAAAGACGACAGAGTTTTTTATTTATATCTGATGGTGTCACATTAAGCATTATTAGTTCAAAAGACTTAAACTTATATCCTGTCCTCTGAGTACACCAAAAACTTCACTGTGAATTGTAGCAACACATCCTCCTCGACCCTTCAGATGAAGCTCATGTTTATAACAATAACCTGGGGGAGTAGATTCATTTAGACTAATATATTCATCCGGTTTAAGCCAGGTTTCAGTCAAATAGAGCGCATCCAAACTTTGATCTGTAATAATTTCATTTACAATTAGTACTTTGGTAGAAAGAGATCTAATGTTTAGTAGCCCTACCTACATATGATGTTTATCTTAATTTTTTTTGTTTTGTTCAAGTTTGACTTTAATAGTGAGAGTTTTGTGTTTGGTAGTTCAGGGAACAAACACAGTCTCAATGTGATTTCTAGGTGATACAGTCTCTATGTGTTGTAGTTTATGTGACCTGTGTGACGTCTCAAGGCAGCTAGCAGACATTTGGATTAACCAGTTTGTCTGCTTCCTGACCTGGGCCCCAGTTAGTCAGATACTATCATTATTAAGACTATGAGCCAAATTACTAGAGAGGAGAGCAGCACCTTCCCTGGAGGGATGGAATCCATCTCTCTTTAGCAAGACAGGTCTACCCCAAAAACTCTTCCAATTGTCTATAAATCCTATGCTGTTCTCCAGACACCACTCAGATATCCAGCCATTCAGTGACACTAAACTACTATAAACCTCGTCACCACGACGAGCAGTGAGGGGGCCAGAGCATATTACAGTGTCTGACATCATTTTTGTAAGTTCACACACCTCTTTAACATTATCTCATGTGATCTCCGATAGAAAGCAGATGCACACGGAAAATGCATGCAGTTGAATTGCGATAAGAGAATATTGCAGGGGAAAATCTGATGTGCGCTGAAACATGGCAGATGTAAAGGATTAAAAGCTAAGCAGGAGTCGCGTGGCCCCCATGCGAGTGTCGGACATGTGAACCGCAAGCTCTGCGCACTTTGTTAGTTTTATTACTATTTGTGTCATAAACCAGTGAGATTCGATACACCCTGATTCTTAACTGTTCTATGAAGACAATATGTCAAAGAATTCAAAATCCTCGGGCTCTGGATATATTAAAAGACACTTACGTGCTCAAGCTGATACCCCAGAGAGGGCCACAGACCAGGGACTCAGTTTGGACGGTGCGGTGGGAGAGATCCAGCGTCAACTGTCGAGCATGTCGGCAATCCTGACGAAGGTCATTGCAGACTTGGAGGATCTTGCTGTAATACGTCAATCGATTTCGGCCATGGAGACAAAATTCACTGAGTTGGTTACAAGAATGGGGGACGTCGAGAAACAGATTGATTATTTGGAGTCATCGGAGAAGGAATTAGCTGCTAACCCACTAGCGACCAAGGTGGATTTGCAATGCGTTTGGGAAAAACTGGAGGATTTGGAGAATCGTAATCAATGAAACAACGTCCGAATTGTTGTAATTCCTGAGCATGAGGAAGGCCAAGATATGATAAAATTCCTAGATGGGCTCTTTATGAGCCTGCTCGACATAACAGGCCATAAGCTGGAAATCGAGGGAGCTCACAGAGTCCCAGCTCGGAGATCCGCTGAGGGAGACAGGCCCTGATCAATTCTGGCCAAATTTCTGAGCTCATATGATAAAGATCACGTGTTACATGAGGCAAGGAGTAAAGGAAGGCTTTCTTGGAAGAACCACAGCATTTTCTTGTTCCCAGACTTTGACAAGAGAGAAACGTGAATGATTCAGGGAATGTTAGAATCTCCTACATCGAAAGGTCATTTTTGCTCTGATGTTTCCGGCCAAACTGAGAATAGATACTAAGGATGGCCGTAGAGAATTTACATGCCCCCAGCAAGCATTGTCCTTCATAAAGAGAATGGAGTGAGTAAGCCATTTGGTGATTTTCAAGTTGCTGCCTAGTGGGCCTGACTCACTGAACATACACTTGACCGTCCGTGGAAGCTGGGCGCCATTTTCGTATCTTTTTATGCGGGTTTCACCTAGCGGCTGGAGTTTGTTTTGTGTAATATCATTTCTTTGGGACAGCTTGTGGATGAATCTGCACGTTTTTGGTGCATTTGCCTCCTGTGGCCTGGAGTTTGTTTTGTGGAATATCTTTTGGAGTGATTGGGTCTTTTGTTGCACTCATGTACAGGCTGAATGGGCCGGCTTACTGTACATTCGTTTGACTGCCCGAAGAACTGAACAGCCCCTTTTTTCTTTTTTTTTCTTTTTTTTTTGTGTGCTGGTTCCGCTAGCGGCTGGAGCTTGTTCTGTGGAAGAACAAACCTTCGGGACAGTAATGTGGATGTATCTACACGTTTTTTCCGCTTATTGGCTAGAGTTTGTTTTATAGACTATTTTTTGCTGCGTAATTCTGTCTCACAAAATTTGTATAGAAGCACCGGACTTGAGCAATCCGACGGCAAAGTTGTCACGGGGACTTTCGTAGGCGTAAATGGACTGTTTGAGTTTAGATGGATGGATGCCGGTTGGCGCTGTCGTGCGTGGGGTTAATGCGCACATTTTTCTTTTTTCTGTTTGTTTGGTTCGGGGGGAAGTTTGGTTTGATTGTTACACTATTATTGGAATGTGGTCTTTATAATCTTGTTTTTGACACAATATATTTTTTCTAATATATGAAATGTTAATATGAGTGGAGTAATATGGCAATGTTTGATTTTGGCTAATATTTACGCACCTAACACTGATGATCAGGGCTTTTTTATAGATCTTGAAGGGATGTTACAAGCCGCTGGCACCCCTCATGATATAATATTGTAAGTAGACTTTAATCTTTGATGGACTCTTACAGAACAAAATCTTGGCCTTACAGATATTTGGAGATTTTTGAACCCATCTGGTAGGGACTATAACTTTTTCATTAGTTCATAAGATTTTTCTAGAATAGATTTTTTTTTATATCTAAGTCCCTCATTTCATCTGTTGTTGATTGCTCAGTTGGAAACATCTTTGTCTCAGATTGCACCCTGGTGAGTTTAGAGGTGTTGCCACATTCTGAGAAAAAGAAATCATATAGCTGGCGCTTTAATGTATCCCTTTTGCAAAATCCTGAATTTCAACAAATGTTAAAGGCTGAAATTAATGTTTATATGGAGCCAACTGGTCCTCAGTATCCTCTGTGGGCATGGCTTGGGAGGCACTTAAGGCGGTTCTTAGAGGCTGGATCATACAGTATGCCTCATTCATCAAAAAATCCAAAGCAAGAGAACTTGTGGATTTGAAAGGCAATATTAAAAGTGCTGAGGCAGAGCTGAAGCGCCGCATGTCGTCTGATGGCCTCAGGGGATTGACCCGAATGAAATACAGATATAATACTATTTTGTCGCAGAATGTGGAGTTTTGGCTATTCAGGGCAAGACAGTCATTCTTTGAGTCGGGGGACAAAGCAGGGAAGCTTTTGGCTAGATACATAGCAGAGAGAGTCTTTTTCTACCATTCCTTCAGTGAAATCTGCTGGTGGTGAAATATTTACCTCGGCCATTGATATAAATAATGCTTTTAAATAATTTTATCTTGATCTTTATAGTTCCATGTCTTCGTCTACTGATGAAGATATTAGTAACTTTGTGGAACCATTAGAACTCCCAAAACTGACGATCGAGCAAAAAAATTCTCTTGATTCTGAGATAACCTTGGAGGAGCTTGGCGAGGTAATTAAGGCCTTGCCTACAGGCAAGGCTCCGGGGCCAGATGGCTTTGCCAATTAATTTTTTAGATCTTATGCTACAGAACTGGCTCCACTTTTGTTAGAAGTCTATACGGAATCATTAAAGAATGGAAAGCTTCCACCAACCATGATGCAAGCCCGGATCAGTTCTTAAAAAAGACAAAGATCCAAGCGAGTGTAAGAGTTACCGTCCAATTTCCCTGATCCAGCTAGATGTAAAAATATTGTCAAAAATTGTGGCTAACCAATTAAGTAAAGTTATGACATCTCATATACATATAGATCAGGTGGGGTTTATTCAAGGCTGCAGCTCTTTTGATAACATTAGGCATTTCATCAATATTATGTGGTCAGTGGCGAATGATCAGACTCTGGTCACTGCCATCTCACTTGACGCTGAAAAGGTGTTTGATATGGTAGAATGGGATTATCTTTTTCAGATTTTGGAAATATACTGGTTCGGGAAAACTTTTATTGGATGGATTAAGTTACTATATAGACACCCGATAGCGTGTGTCAAACAAATGGATTAATTTCAGATTATTTTACTCTGGATAGGGGCACCCGGCCGGGTTTCCCTCTTTCCCCCTTATTGTTCTGTCAGGTCCTGGAACCATTAGCAGCCGTGAAAAGAAAGGAGGAGGATTTTCCAGGGGTGGTGGCAGGTGTTATGGCGCATATGCTTTTGCTTTACGCAGATGATATTTATTATTAGTCTCCGACCCTACTAGATCTATGCCTTGCCTCCACAGAATTATTAATTCCTTTTTCTAAGTTCTCAGGATACAAAATCAGTTGGTGTAAATCCGAAGCTTTGGCTCTGACAGCATACTGCCCAGTAACGGCTTTCCAGCCAGGTGCCTTCCAGTGGCCCAAACAGGGCATTAAGTATTTGGGCATTTTATTCCCAGCAAATTTGTCTGATTTAGTCAGAGTTAATTTTGACCCCTTAATTAAAAGATTTTCGAATGATGTGGGCAGGTGGGCTTCATTACATTTATCTATGATTGGGAAGGTTTATGTTATTAAAATGAATTGTATTCCAAAATTTAACTACCTGCTACAATCTCTCCCTGTAGATGTCCCTCTCTCTTATTTCAAGCAATTTGATAGCATAGCGAAGTCCTTCATTTGGAATGGTAAACGTCCCAGATTACATTTCAGTAAATTGCATAGGCCGATTGACAAATGTGGACTAGGCCAACCCAAGATTTTATTTTATTATTATGCATTTGGTCTCAGGAATTTGGCTCATTGGTTGCTTCCACCTGAGAGTGCCCCTCCCTGGTTTTGTATTGAACAGGAAGTTCTTACCCCAATTTCGCCATTGCAAAGCCTTTCTATCAAACTAACCAGAGAGGTTAAGTTACACCCCGTTATCTCGCATTTGCTCTTGGTATGGACAAAAGTGTCCAGAGTGTTCAATTCGGACATTTATTTAAATGTTGCCTCAAGCATATGGCTGAACCCTAAATTATGTATTAGTAAGTCCCCTTTCTGCTAGTCAGACTGGATTGTGAGGGGGGTTAATACACTCGATGGCCTATGTGAGAGTAGAGTATTGAGATCTTTTGAAAATTTGGTTCAACATTTTGGGATTCCCAGATCTCAATTCTATAGGTATTTACAGCTGTGCCACCTGCTCTGTATTGTTTTTGGGAGCAGCATACACCTCCCTAAAGTGGCAGATACTCTGGGAAAGGTGATTACTGCTTTTGGAAATGGTCATGAGGCATCAGTGTATTACTCCCTGTTAATTCAGAGTCTGGGGACAGATTAAAAAATTTAAACTTGGTATTGGAGGAGGGAGTGTGGGCTAGGATTCTAAAAAACGTAAAGTCTGACTCCAGCCAGGCCTCCTAAGCAACCAAATTGTCCCGGTTGGTTGGGAGGGTAGAGTCACATGGGGTAACCTTCAAGTGGTCACTATAATGTGGTTTGCTCTCGGTGAGGCGCGTAGTGAGTTGTGTGTGGATGCCGCGGAGAATAGCATGAAGTCTCCACACGTGCTATGTCTCCGCTGTAACACGCTCAACAAGCCACATGATAAGATGCGTGGATTGATGGTCTCAGATGCAGAGGCAACTGAGATTCATCCTCCGCCACCAGGATTGAGGCGAGTTACTATGCCACCACAAGGACTTAGAGCGCATTGGGAATTGGGCATTCTAAATTGGGGAGAAAAAGGGGAGAAGAAAAAAAAGTAAAGTCTGCATCTAGAGATGCAAGGGTTCACCTTATGCAATTCAAATTTACATACATTCTTTTGGACACCCTCTAGATTGTATAGGCTTGGTCTTAAGGACACACCCACCTGCTGGCAATGCCAATCAGAAGATGGAGACACAACCCATGTTTTTTTGGGGGTGTGTTAAGATCCAAGAGTTTTATTTGAAAGTTCAGTTTCATGTGTGACGTTTTGGGCACTCAAATTTAGTTTTGCCCCAGACTCTGTAGTCTGGGTGATGGAGCGGTCATAAATTTGGGGGACAAACACATAAAAAATTGGGTCCTGACCAGTATTATGATTGGCAGGCAGATTATTTTAAGGAGATGGAAGTCAGATGAGGCTCCCTCATTTCTGGAGTGGTGTGCGGAGATGGGGAGGGAAGCGGCTTTTGAGGAGATGTCGAGCAGAGGGCTGGGGGTTTGAAATTTGTTTGATAGGAAGTGGGGCAGGTATTTGGTGTTTCTGGGGGACTCTCGGGGAGGGGCTGTGGAGAGAGAGGTTTAGTTTTAATTATATATGATTATTATATTTTATAATTTTTATTATTATTATTATTATTATTATTATTTGGGGGGGGGGGGGGGGTATTTATTTTTGTTTTTTGTGTGTGTGTATTCTATTTGTGACCACAGGGGTGGGGTTCTTTGTTGTATGTTTATGAGTCAATAAAAAAAATGTTAATTGAAAAAGGATTAAAAGCTGAAAACAGATAGATAAGCGATGCTAAAAAAGCTAGCAGGCTACAAACACAGACTCGAGCTAGGCACCAGCAGCAACAGGTAAAATACACAGATGAAACTGTAATTTTACAGCGTGTTTCGGGTTTTTCGCTTTTCTACAAAGGATAAAATGATGAACCTATGAGAATAAGAATAAGCAATGCTAAGCAGGCTAGCAGGCTACAAACGCTTGTGCAGTGTGCCGTCAGCAACAGGAAGTCCAGTGACAAGAACAAATTTACTTTTGAAATGTATTCCACAACAGATTACAGAATACATGCTGTAAAATGTCATTTGTAATGTATTCCATTAGATTACGCAAGGTCAGTAACGTATTCTTAAAACTTTGGATTACTTCTTCAGCACTGGTAGATTTTTTTCTTGTTTTGACTATAAAAACTCTGCCAGTACAGTAAAACAAAATACACATGTTAAAAATACATTCTCTGAAAAACCTAAATATCTTATGCAGTGTTGTTTCTAAAACAAGATAAATCAAATTGATCTTGTTTTAAGGATTTTTAGATATTTTTACATGAAAACAATACAAAAATTATCATCAAGAATACGATTTTTGCCCTAATATCAAAGGTCTTACTAGAAAAAAAGAAATTATGATCCAACGTGAATTTTCTTGATAAAAAAATATGATCGTGTCTGGTAACATGGCATGTAAAATGGCTAGAAATAGCATTTTAGCTTAGCGTAAAGCTGACAGTTTACACAAGGTTTATTTCTATTTCTTCTGCTCCAAACTTACTTCAAACGTACTTCTCTGTCTGCTCGTATGAATGTAACACATCATAAGAAAGTGTTTCACCGCTGTTCAAATGCACTTTGGATCGCATCATTTATATGTATAAATGTTTTCCATCTGAAAGGACTAAATATTAAATGAAACAAATGACAATAAAATGCAAAGAAATCTTTTCAGTAATCAAAATACTTTTTGAATGTAACTGTATTCTAATTACCAATGATTTAAATTGAAAATGTAGTGGAATACAGTTACTTATATTTTGTATTTTAAATACGTAAAACCGTTACATGTATTCTGTTACTCCCCAACCCTGCACACAACACATACACCCATTCACGCACACACACACACACACCAAAACATTCCTCTCATGTATTATAGGCTTATCCGTTACCATATCTAATCATGTTACTGTTTAGTTTGTAGTTGGAAGTTGGAAGTTTATCGACTGCATTGTACTGATTATTAATTGATATTATTGCATCAGTAAAATTTGTTATACATTGAGAAGTGTTATACATTCATACAAGAGGAGTGTTTTGGCATTGCTCTGCATGCACCTGTGCCAAGGGCTGGCAGGGGATGTTAGTGCTCGGATTCAAGCCTTCATTGTTCCCATTTTGAATGTCGATGTTCTCCGGATGTCGACTTTCCTAAGAGAACAATCCTATATTGAGACTGCTATATTGTATGGTTATTAGGAATCCCTGATTCCAGGGTGGTGCCACGGCAATATTAATTCTTATTAATATTTTATTGATTTTGATAATTGATAGTTATCTTTGATGATTGTTGATTTGAAGGATTTATAAGCTAATGTTGATTCTGATCAAAGTTCTATTGATTTTAATAATTAATAATTGTCTTTGATAATTATTAGTTATTGCTAATAACCAAGCCCACTCCTGAACGAAGCCCCAACACTACAGACTAGAAAGCTACTTCATTTTTTTTTTCAACCAGATGCACAGAACATACTGTACTGTCAAAAGCCTCTAAAAGACATATTTACATGACGTTTATCAAAGCCATGGTACAGTATAGTACAATAAAGTGCAATACAGTATACAAGAATACAGTATGGTGCAATATGAAATGTATGTGCATGTAAAAAACAAAAAAACATGTAAATTCATATTTATACATTCATATATTCATTTTACTGTATATAACAACTCGTCATACATCATGTACTATTGATACAGTATTATCCTGTAATTCTTTATCTAGTGGAGTTATTTCTGTATGTACTGGTTTCTGTTCAGGGCCAAATTCCAACCAGCTGACTGTACATTATCCCGCTTATTACACGGCTACTAACCAAATAAATAATTAAATGTACATAAAATATTGATTTGCGCTGAAATTATGTAATCAAATTACTCAGAAATATCAGACCACAAGATGGCGCCATTGACCAATCAGAATTAAATATTCCAAAGCGCCGTGTAATAACACTCTGAAAGCTGATGGTATCAGATGGTAATTCTCTGGTACTTTGATATCTACAGTACCATATTTATGTACCATTCTGTATTTACATGATGCTTAAAAGTACTTCAAAGAATACCATGGTACTACCATAGTACTTTGATATATGGTTACCATTTTAATTTACATGGTGCTTCAAGGTAATGGTACATATATAAACTTGGTAATGCCATGGTACTTTTATGAGGAGTTTTCGTGTAGGCTACTAATGTTTTGATACTCTTTTGGTTGGAAAATGTCTTGACCTGCAGTAGTCGTAGTTCTTCATCACTGGCAAATGATATGACACATTTGCAGGTTTAGTTTCCATTGCTTGTAGATAAATAACCAGCATTACCTTTGTTTTTCGTGTTTCAAAGTATTTCGTTAGCATGTTGGCGAGTGAGAAACTGCTCTAAATGATGCAGCAGCGCACGGTGAATCTGCTTTACTGAAAGTCACAAATTACATTTTGATCAGTCTTGACTCTGGGTCTTAGTTTTAATTGATCTAATTGCAGCATTTGATACTACTGACCACAGCGTTAGAACGTCTTGAGAATGTCAATCTTACAGATAAGACCTGTTCTGCTGTATAGGGAATTTTTCCTGAGCAACTGCACTTATAACTTGCGGTGTTCCTCTGGGATCTATTTTAGGTCCTTTATTGTTTACACTTTACATGCTTCTTCTGGGTTCCATTTTTTACATGTATAATATTGCATATCACTGTTACACTGATGATACCCAACTTTACCTTTCTGTCAGACTTGAAAGTAGTTGCTCCTTAGGCAACCTCTTTAATTACATAGTGTTGGACATTAAGTGTTGGATGGTAAATAACTTTCTTCAATTAAATGAGGATAAAACGGAAGCTAGGTTCCTCGAATTCCATTGCTTATTTTTTTAATCATTTAGGTGACCTATCCACTAACATGCACAGTTATGTCAGAAATCTTGGCATTATTTTTGATTCCTCTGTTTGTTTTGGCAAGCAAATAAATGCTGTCATTAAGGGAAGTTTTTATCAACATTTTCTCACATGTAAGCATTTGGAAATAGTTGTCAATTACATCTCTATTGGATTATTGCAGTTCCTGTATGTGGGCCTCTCTCAGTCTGGTATCTCTAATTTACAGATGGTTCAAAACACAGCAGCCAGATTTCTAAAGGTGCTGTCACACATACCTTTGCACGGTGAAATTCTGCAGGCGAAGATGATGTGGGCGGATGCTGAGCACGTGTGGAATTAGCAGAAAAATAACTGCCAATCAGTCTCTTTTTAATGCTGCACTTCATACTCTGACAGAGTTAAGTTAAAAAGAATCTCACTGCTCAAATTATATCCTTGTCCATTGTGTATTCAGTGTAGCTTTGTACGAAACATTGCCCACTCAGAGGTCACTGCCAAACCAAGCAGCCTTCTATTGGTCAATGTGGCGAAAATTTGCCAAAAAGTTCACCAAATTTGAACTCCACACGAAATCCGCAAAAAAGAAAATTCTTTGCCATCAGAAGTCTATAGCATGAAATTCATGATCGCGCAGATTCCCATTGAGATTACTGTATTTTGCCCATGGAATTTCACCATGCAAAGGTATGTGTGACTGCTCCTTAATAGGGACCAAGAACTGAGACCACATTTCTCCATTACTGGCCTCTTTGTATTGGTTAACAGTTAGTTTTAGAATTGATTAAAAGATCTTGTTTTTTTTAAGGCTCTGCATGGACTAGCACCTCAATATATAAGTGATCTCTTGCATCCTTACCGCCCTTCTAGGTCACTCAGATCAAGTAATCAATTTCTCCTTAAGGCTCCCCGTTCAAGATGTAATTCAAAGGGCTGCCCCCAAGCTCTAGAATAGTCTTCTGATTCACATCAGCTCATTTTAAATCTAGTCTAAAGGCATATTTTTATTCCTTAGCTTTTTAAATTGCCTGATGTAGTATAAAGACTTTCTATGTCAATTGGTTATTATTATTTAAATATATACTGTATTTGTGAATATGCATTGTATTTTATTATTTTTTAATTAAAAAAAAATTTCCCACCTATTATTTATTTTGCCGTACAGAACTTTGGGTCAATTTCTGTCATTTTAAATGTGTTTTAGAAATAAACTTGATTTTTGAAATGGTAAAGAACCGACTCAAAAGAGTGATTTATTCTAAATCTGACATCTAAACCGCTGACAGTAAGTTAGTTGTATACATGGCATGATGTAAAATGCAGCATTGTAGCTTTTGTCAACACTATGCAGTTACAGTACCTAATCCCACAGGTAACCTCAGGAGAAATACAGGCTGCTCTGGAAAGAGACGGTGTGGTTGTTTCAAGGAGCACAATATGACGATACTTGAACAAAAATGAGCTGCATGGTCGAGCTGCCAGAAAGAAGCCTTTACTGCGCCAATGCCACAAAAAAGCCCGGTTATAATATGCCCGACAACACCTTGACACGCCTAACAGCTTCTGGCACACTGTAATTTGGAGTGACAAGACCAAAATAGAGCTTTATGGTCACAACAATAAGCGCTATGTTTGGAGAGGAGTCAACAAGGCCTATAGTGAAAAGAATATAAATCCCAACTGTGAAGCATGGTGGTGGCTCACTGATGTTTTGGGGGTGTGTGAGCTCTAAAGGCATGGGGAATCTTGTGAAAATTGATGGCAAGATGAATGCAGCATGTTATCAGAAAATACTGGCAGACAATTTGCATTCTTCTGCACGAAGGCTGCGCATGGGACGCTCTTGGACTTTCCAGCACGACAATGACCCCAAGCACAAGGCCAAGTTGACCCTCCAGTGGTTACAGCAGAAAAAGGTGAAGGTTCTGGAGTGGCCATCGTAGTCTCCTGACCTTAATATCATCGAGCCACTCTGGGGTGATCTCAAACGTGCGTCAAGACTTTGCATGACCTGGAGGCATTTTGCCAAGATGAATGGGCAGCTATACCACCTGCAAGAATTTGGGGCCTCATAGACAACTATTACAAAAGACTGCACGCTGTCATTGATGCTAAAGGGGGCAATACACAGTATTAAGATCTAAGAGTATGCAGACTTTTGAACAGGGTCATTTCATTTTTTTCTTTGTTGCCATGTTTTGTTTTATGATTGTGACATTCTGTTATAACCTACAGTTGAATATGAATCCCATAAGAAATAAAAGAAATGTGTTTTGCCTGCTCACTCATGTTTTCTTTAAAAATGGTACATATATTACCAATTCTCCAAGGGTATGCAAACTTTTGAGCACAACTGTAAATACCTAGGAGTAATGTTAGATAATATGCTATCGTGGAAAGATCATACGGGCAGTATCTGTAAAAAGACAAGGCAGAGAATTTATTTCCTTAGACGTCTTAGGTCCATTGGAGCAAGAAAACAGATTCTGTTATTATTCTTTATGTCTGTGATCATGAGTGTTTTACAGTATTGTAACTCTGTATGGTACATGAGCCTGTCTGTTAGTTTAAAAACAAAGCTGTTGAACCAAATAAAAATATGTTCAAAGATTGTAGGTCAGCCTCTTGAAAAAGTATATGAACTGTCCTATCAAAAGAACCTCTTAAGGTTGGCTAATAATATTGTTTCTGACCCGAATCATGTGCTGCACAATGAATTTGTACTTTTACCATCTAACCATCGGTACAAGGTACCGAGATTTAATCGAGTGAGTCTAAAGAAGTCTTTTGTGCATCAAGCCATCCTTGAACTGAATAAGGCACACAAAAAATAAGAACCCTTTTTTGTGTGTGTGTGTGTGTGTGTGTGTAATGTGTATTTGTTGTATTTTTTATTTATTTTTTTGTGCTTGTAAAGGTCTAGTGATTTTAGTAATAATTGTGAATGAACATACTGTCATGCAAGAAAAGTTTCAGACCTTGTCTGACAATAAAGTCAAAATCATATCATAAAGTGTTTGAAGTGTTCATCTGCCTTGATGTAATATTTATGGCTAGAAAAGTGGAGAAACAGCAGCTCTTTTATTGCTCAGCAGACACAGCTCTCTCTCTCTCTCTCTCTCCTGTATGACACTATCAGACGGCAGCTGTTAAACACTTATAAACTGCAAGTGAGAAAAGTCATCATGTAACAGTTTTTCCATTGTACTCTCATTATTAGCATGAAAGAATGCTGCTATTAATATACTATTAATATACTTAAAAAACAAATTGTGCCGATTTACCTTGAATAAAAATAGAGCAGAAACAGAACATATTTTACATTGCACTACATCAAATTGTATCTGAACTAATAACACAAAAGGTGCACAAACAAGGCTATTGATATTTTCAACAATTTGGAATGAAAAGGAGGGGTCAGTGGTTTCAGATGTGAGAGCGAGAGGCCAAAGGTCACAGCACTGAACTCTTCATTGATTGTTGTGAAGGCTGATGTGTGTCACTTCATGACTCTTCTGCAGTGGTAGGGCCTCTCTGCTAATGCATTCATTCTGACCCCACACATGTAAATCAAACAGTGCACTTCAGATCTGCTGATGCCTGTGTTTGGAGTATGCATGCTTCAGAGGTGTGTGTGTGGTTTTTTTTAAGGGAAAGAGTGCAATTAATACTAACTTTGTATTTATATCAGTGTGCATGCCACATATAAACTCTTTTAGGTTAATGAACAGATTGTTCTCTTTGCAGTGTTCATGACAGGGGGAAACCAACAGATGGCGACAGCTTGCTTCATTTCTCATACTGTTTTGGATCTCTGAACTGTTACATTCATAAAGAGATCAATGACATATACTGTAAAATCCTCAAGTCTGTTAACTGCACTTTTAAGCTTACATGGATATTTCTGTTGAAAGCTGTAAAGGTTGCATTGTTACAAATTAGACAATCATGCAGTTAAATGTGAAATGTTAACACATTCAGATCATATTCAGTGATAAAAGCTAAAATTATTATTATTATTATTATTATTAATGAATCTGAAATGAATTTGATTAATTTTGACCAACAAATTTCCATGACTGGTTCAAAATAATTTTATAGAGATTTCTGAGGCATCTTCCTTTTGTATATCAGGCACTAGCTTTTGCAATTCATATATTTATTATTTTTATTAGATAATTAGCTTATACTTAATAGTGTAGAAATGACTCCAGTGGAGACAAAAAGAAACACTATCTTGCAAATTAATGTGTAGCCAATGAAATATTGTAGAGCAGACATTTATTTTCACTACAGAAATTTCCATGACTTTTAAGGAAATCAGTTGTAAAGTTCGCTGGCATTTCCAGGTCATTCATGAGCGTAGGAACCATGTTAATATATTAAACTAAACAAAAACATTAGAAGAGACTATAAGCTAAATGTTTCACACCGTTTGTGAAACTTCACTATAATCAAGTATTTGAAAGGATAATGGTTCTGTTCCCACTGTTTTACAGATACAGACACCTGCAGCTGTGTTTCCAATAGTTCGGACTCTCTCAGTCATCTCAACCCAAACACACATCTAATCCCACAAGATCACAACTTATAACTCGCAGCAGCATTTAAAAATAGAAAAGGACAGAGGTCAAAGCTACACAGGGATTTAGAGTCATAATCGCAAAATGGCGAGCAGCTTTGAGAAACTGCATCGCCTGAGAATATTAGACAAAAAGTGAGAGTTTATCTTGATGATTTCATGGTACAATCAAAGGGACTGATCGGTACTGGTAACTCAGAGCAGAAACAGGCGAATCACTAAAGGCTCAGAAGAAATGGAGGCTCTCTCGAATGTGAGCTCGTCTCCTGCTGGCCATGTTATCTAACATGAGCCTCTTTTGTCGTGTAATGAATAGCACTTTGACAAAAGTATTTGAGCTTTTATAAGTTTCAAAGCAAGTGTTAAGTTCCACTGTGTTTTAGTTATTGGGAGGTTCAAAACACCACAGTGTGCTTCACATTCTCTTCTCTCTTCTTTTAGAAACATCATGTCTTGAATCAATAAATGCACAGATCTGAGGTGATAAATTAATAGTGTATTCATTAAGTTACATTATTAATAATAGTGGTAGTTGTGTTGTTGACAATAACAATCATTAATGACAATACAAATAACAATCAACAATACGTACAAACATACATTATTTGGCATTAACAGAAGTTTTCAAGTGACTTGCATTATTCCATGAGCTCCAGACCTGCTGGCTAAATGAGAAAAACTCAAAAACATGTTAAAAAAAACAAAGAGAAGCATTACTACTTAGTATGCATACAGTACATTACATACACATTCATATTTCATCTTACAGTAGCTTTAAAAATGTATATACATTTCACTTGAATGAATATAACCAAACAAAATTAAACAAAGATAATTAGGTTGTTTTTATATATTTAAATAGGGAGAAGGAATGTAGCTGATGTGAACTACTCTCTGCCTCATCTTCTAATATTATAGTGTTAACACAATTCACCTTTCCTGCCGAGAAACTTTAATATTTTCAAATCAGTGTTTTTACTCCATGTAGATTTGTAAAATTATATTGTGTTTGTTTGATATATAATTTACACTTACCATTTTTGTGCAATTTTTAATAGAAATATTAAGACAACAGATGAAAACTGAGTTTCTGCAAGCCCAGGGGCCTGGTGGTAATGCTTTCTATAAATCCTAAAGCACAAATACTGTATAAGACTGCCGTCTAAAGAACACACACACGCTGCTTTGGACTAAAAGCCATTGACTTCTTGTATATAATGAGATTGTGCAGGTCAGTGCCACAATCACCATAGACACACATCCACCCCTACATTCACATTGGTGATCAGTGACATGCGTTTTATAATGAACAGGTCTTATTGCATTTGGTTACATTTCTGGTGCAGGTAGTAAATTCTGTAGATTAAATGTCAGCCGTCATATTGAAATATGGAGAAATATATGTTAAATGCTATGCAAAGAAGTATTGAACCCTGTTAATTTTTACTGTCATGACTGCTACACAATGGAGTAACAGCTCATTGAAATTCCTACTGCACAAAAGCTAATGTGTCAAGCTTTCAAATTGCTGGGCAATGTAAGGAAAGGGCTTAGCGCCTACCGAGAGAAAATTTTTGCCAATCTGCCTGCACTAACAGTAATTTAGCCATTGCTTGAATGTGGAAAGGCAAACAATTAGAGGAAGGACCAGATCAATTATGTTTAATCTTAAGGTGTAAAACAGGCACAGTTAAATTAGTGCTCAAGCGCCTCAGAAGATACTTTACAAATTATTTCATCAGGGCCTATGGCAATTTTCTTTAAAAGAACACATTGCAAGTATAGTATGAAACATTTCCATAATGGCGTATTGAGTTTCCTTTCAAAGTTATACTAGTTTTAGCCCAATGTTCCCACAACATTTTAGCCACATCTGAACTCTTATTATTAAAATATGAGGATGTGAGGGAATACATATACTCTTATGATAACTCTTGTTTACACAGTTTAGTTTCACAGTTTAACAATACCTCTGTATAAAATACACTCAATATCTTTGTTTGTTCTAAGCACCAACATTATGAAACCTCTGCAATTATTTTAACCCAAACCACCTTATATACCCATTTATTTTGTATACAGTTTCAATCTTAGCAGTGATATCTATTTTTTTATTAATGGTTATTTTTTATGAAATGTAAGATTAAAGTTTAGAAACTGCCCATTGACATTAATTATTTGAATGTTTTGCATTCAAAAAGTGACAGCTTAGTTTAGTATGCTTAGTGTACATCAGTGTAACTTCTACTTATAATCAACCACAATTGTTAACTAATACAATACAGTATGTGACTGCGTGAAAAACTAGTTGATTAATTAATTGCATATGTAACGTGTGTAAAGTATGAGAATTTGTGACAATGACAAAAATGCAATGCTTTTGGTGATATTTAAATTGGAAAATAAATTGAATCTCTACTTGACTTTTCTTCCTGAATTCTTTTCAGATCTTTTGTCTTTGATGTGACATCCAGCTGTACTCTGTTCTTCTGTGTCTATAGAGCATCATTGGCCTTAATTTCCACCATACACATTGAACAGCTACAGAGGAAGTTACATCCCCAATGTAACAATGTGTATAGAAATGTGAGTAGAGTTTGTAGTGAGCACAGGGCTGTGTAAGTGACTGCTTAAGACCCCTAAGCCTCCTGGGGGCCCCGCTAAAGGGGGACCACTGCAGAAATACAGAAAATAGCTTACAGTATTCTAAAGACACTACCCTTCAAAAGTTTGGAAACACTAAGACATTTTTGTTCTTTAAAGAAACTGATGGTTCTCTTCACCACAGGTACATTTAATTGACCAAGAACACTACCTTAAACATAAGTAATGCTGCATATAATATTTTTATATATATATATATATTTGTATTTGTTTTAAAATTCATCTTTTACACATTGATTTCAAAGCCCCATTTTCAGCAGTCATTACTCCAGTCTACTAAGAAAATATTGTCACGTAATCCTTAATAAATTATTCAGATGTGCCAATTTGGTATTCAAGAACTTTTAATAAAAATTTTTGTTTAGAACATCTGAAAATGTTTGTTACTTTATGAAGTGTGGAAATTCAGTTTCTGAAGTATTCAGTACACTCGCATTTCTTACAAGTTACTTTACACTTGCAAGTCAAAGTTTAGTTTTAAAAATGGCCAAAGAGACACAAATCTCACTAGAAATTCATCAGTCTTTTGTTGACTGTTGATATCTGAGCATGCATACTTGAAAAGACAAAACTAAAAGTTCACCAGAGACAACAATCACTCAGCTCAACACAATAACATTGCAAACACCTACCTCTGAATAGAGGATTACTTTTATGATCATTATGTTGGCTTTATTAAGTGTCAACTTGATATTCTATTTAAATTTCTTCAACTGAGACTAAAATGTCTGACTCTAACTCCTCCTAGAGCTTTAAAGGTACACAATTTTTTCCTCATTAAAAAAGTTTTACACTTAAAGACATGAATTGTAATTTTGCAATATATGTAGGAAATCATGACCACTCACGTTAAAATGAAGACCCCAGTCATATCAGTAACCTTTAAAAGCTGTTTTAGTCTACATGGAGAGGGTCTGCACATGGGGGCTGCCATTTTAGAATCACATGACCAGCTGAATACTACTTGCTTAATCTCAATAACCGTCCTGTTATCTGACACTTTCACTCATTGATTAAAGTAATCATGGCTGACTGTGAACACTAAATGTCTACAATGGCATCTGAAACTGAAAACTATCGATTGGAAATGATGCTGCATCCAAGCTGCTAGGTGTCAGTGTAAGTCCAAAATGACACAAAGACAAAAGTTACTAAGTGCACCTTTAAAGCAACATCCACCAAACTCAGCTCAGACCTTCAGAATATTCTGACTTAGTGTGTAAACCATCTATAAACCATTTCATAGTATATTCAGTGGTTTTGGTGACGTCTTTGTTCCTAGAACATTTCCGCAATTGGAAAGGCACAAAGGAGGCAAAACTGAATATATAAATGACTAAAACAAATACAATTTATTAATTAAAATCTAACTTAAAAAGATGCGTCTTCAAATGCTTTTAAAAATGTGAATGTTTTGCGCTTGTCTAATTTCAATAGGTAAAAGGTTCAAGATTTTGGGGGCATAATGGTTAAAAGCAGCTTCACCTGATCTCTTAAGGTTTACACTACAGTATGTCAAAAATTCAGTATTGGAAGACCTCAAACTACGAGTTGAAACATATTTTTATAAAGAGCCAGAAATGTATGAAGGTGTGAAGCCATTTAGTTCTTTGAAAATCAGTTAAAGGACTTTAAAATTAGTCCTGTACTTATCAATGCAAATGAGGTAAAACAGGTGTAATGTGATCTCTTCTGCTGGACCTTGTAAGAACTTTAGCTGCAGTATTTTGTACCAGTTGTAGTATATCTATCTATACATTTGTTACAAAATGCCTTACAATAGTCGAGGCGAGAGAAAATGAATGCATTAATCAATATCTTAGCCTCATCCAGTAAAACAAAGGGTCGAATTCATGCAATATTTCTGAGATGATAACCAATTTAAAACACTGCCTATGAGGCTTATGAGGTTCTCAAGTCTGTTCAGCAGAATACAGTGATCACCAGGGTCAAAGGCTGCACTTAGGTCCAAAAGGACTGTGACTGATGCATTCCTCTTATCAGTATTCAAACTAAGATAATTTACCACTTTTAGCAATGCCGTTTCAGTGCAGTGATCATGTCTGAAACTGACTGACATTTCTCATGCATCTACACATTTATTGATCTATTTAAAAACTTTTTCTTAAATCTTACTTAAAAATGGCAAATTAGAAATTTATCTAAAATTATAAGGACAGTAAGACAATACAATAAAACAGAAAAAAATATTTAGAAATACATAAAAAAAAAGTATGTTCAAAAACAAAAAGGTTACAACATACACATTTAAAACAACACGTCTCCCTCCACTGCCCCTCCCCAAGAGCCCTCCAAAAAGGCCAAATAGCTGCCCCACCTCCTGATGAACATAACCATCTTGCCTTGCCTCCTATATGACAACTCTTCCCAAGCTGCCACCCTGCCCATCTCCTCGCACCACTCATGAAACGAGGGGGCTCCAGCTGACTTCCAACATCTAAGGATAACCTGTCTGCCCACCATAACACCGGCCAGGATCTAATTCTTCATGTACTTATCTCCTACATCAATGACCGCCCCGTCACCCAAAATACAGAGCCTGGGGAAAAAGGAGATCCGAGTACCCAATACGTGGACCCTCAACCAGAACTCCTGTATCTTACGACACCCCCAAAAAACATGGGTGGTGTCTCCATCTTCTAAATGGCATCGCCAGCAGGTGGGTGTGTCCTTAAGACCAAGCCTATACAAATTAGAAGGGGTCCAATAAAATCTAAATTGCATAAGGCGCACCCTTGCATCTCTAGATGCAGACTTGACGTTTTTAAGAATCCTAGCCCACACTCCCTCCTCCAAAAACAAATTTAAATCTTCCTCCCATAATCTTTTGAGGGAATTTAAAGCTCCGTCCCCCAGACTCTGAATTAGCAGGGAGTAATACACTGATGCCTCATGACCTTTTCCAAAATCAGTAATCACCACTCCCAGAGTATCTGCCACACTAGGGGGGTGCGTGCCACTCCCAAAAACAGTGCAGAGTAGGTGGTGCAGCTGTAAATACTTATAAAATTTTGAACCAAATTTTCAAAAGGTCTCAATACTCCACTCTAATATAGGTCACCAAGTGTATTAATCCCCCTCACAATCCAATCTGACCAACAGAAAGGGGACTTATTAATGCATAGTTTAGGGTTCTGCCATATGCTCAAGGCTACATTTAAATAAATATACGAATTAAACACTCTGGGCACTTTTGTCCATATCGAGTGTAAATGCAAAATAACGGGGTGTGACTTAACTTTGATCGAAAGGCTATGCAGAGTTGAGATAGGGGCAAGAGCTTCCTTTTCAATACAAAACCAGGGAGGGGCTCTCTCTGGTGGAAGCGACCAATGAGCCAAATGTCTGAGACCGAATGCATAATAATAAAACAAAATCTTGGATAGGCCTAACCCACCTTTGTCAATCGGCCTATGTAACTTATTGAAATTACATTTACATTTATGCATTTGGCAGACGCTTTTATCCAAAGCAACTTACAGTGCCCTTATTACAGGGACAATCCCCCTGGAGCAACCTGAAGTTAAGTGCCTTGCTCAAGGACACAATGGTGGTGGCTGTGGGATTGAACCAACAACCTTTTGCTTACCAGTTCAGTGCTTTAGTCCACTACGCCACCACCACTCCAAATTTAACCTGGCACGCTTACCATTCCAAATGAAGGACTTTGCTATACTATCAAATTGTTTGAAATAAGAGAAGGGGACATCTATAGGGAGAGATTGTAACAGGTAGTTGAATTTTGGAATACAATTCATTTTAATTACATTAACCTTCCCAATCATTGATAAGTGTAATGAAGCCCACCTGTCCACATAATTCGAAAACCTTTTTATTAAGGGATCAAAATTAACTAAATCAGACAAATTTGCTGGGAATAAAATCCCCAAATACTTAATGCCCTGTTTGGGCCACTGGAAGGCACCCGGCTGGAAGGCTGTTACTGGACAATATGCTGTCAAAGCCAAAGCTTTGGATTTAGACCAATTGACTTTGTATCCTGAGAACTTGGAAAAGGAATTAATAATTCTGTTGAGGCAAGGCATAGATCTAGTGGGGTCGGAGACTAATAATAAAATATCATCTGCGTAAAGCAGAAGCTCATGCACCACACCTCCCGCAATCACCCCTGGAAAATCATCCTCCTTTCTTATTGCAGCTGCTAATGGTTCCAGGGCAAGACAGAACAATAATGGGGAAAGAGAGTAACCCTGCCGAGTGCCCCTATTCAGAGTAAAATAATCTGAAATTAATCCATTTGTTTGTACCGCTGCTACAGGGTGTCTATAAAGTAACTTAATCCAACCAATAAATGTCCTCCCGAACCCATAAATTTCCAAAATCTTAAAAAGATAATCCCATTCTACCATATCAAACACCTTTTTGGCGTTAAGTGAGATGGCAGCGACCGGAGACTGATCATTCACTACTGACCACATGATATTGATGAGACGCCTGATGTTATCAGAAGAGCTGAGGCCCCGAATAAAGTCCACCCGATCTATATGTATAGATGTCATAACCTTATTTAAATCAGTTAGCCAAAATTTTTACATCTAGTTGGATCAGGGAGATTGGACGGTAACTTTTACACTCGCTTGGATCTTTGTCCTTTTTAATAATCAGACTGATCCGGGTTTGTGTCGTGGTTGGAGGAAGCTTTCCATTCTTTAATGATTCAGTATAAACTTCTTACAAAAGTGGAGCCAGTTCTGTAGCATAGGATCTAAAAAATTCTGCGGCAAAACCATCTGGCCCCGGAGCCTTGCCAGTAGGTAGGGACTTAATTACCTCGTCAATCTCCTCCAAGGTTATCTCAGAATCAAGATAATTTTTTGCTCAGTCTTCGGTTTAGGAAGATCTAATGGTTCCACAAAGTTTCTAATATCTTCATCAGTAGACGAAGACGTGGAACTATAAAGATCAAGATAGAATTCTTTAAAGGCATTATTAATATCAATGGCTGAAGTAAAAATTTCACCACCAGCAGATTTCACTGAGGGAATGGTAGAAAAAGACTCTCTCTGCTTTATATATCTATATATCTGCTTTGTCCCCCGACTCAAAGTATGACTGTCTTGCCCTGAATAACCAAAACTACACTTTCTGCGACAAAATAGTATTATATCTATATTTCAATCGGGTCAATTCTCTGAGGCCATCAGATGACATACGGCGCTTCAGCTCTGCCTCTGCACTTTTAATATTTCCTTCCAACTCCACGAGTTCTCGTGCTTTGGATTTTTTGATGAATGAGGCATACTGTATGATCCGACCCCTAAGAACTGCCTTAAGTGCCTCCCAAGCCACGCCCACAGAGGACCAGTTGGTCTCCATATAAACACTGATTTCAGTCTTTAACATTTGTTGGAAATCAGGATTTTGCAAAAGGGATACATTAAGGTGCCAACTATATGATTTCTCTTTCTCTATATGTGGTAACACCTCTAAACTCACCAGGGCATGATATGAGACTAAAATGTTTCCAATTGAGCAATCAACAACAGATGAAATGAGGGATTTGGATATAGAAAAAAAAATATCTATTCTAGAATAAATCTTTTGGACTGATGAAAAAAAATTCATACTCTCTACCAGATGGGTTCAAAAGTCTCCAAATATATGTAAGACCAAGATTTTTACACATCCTGTGAAGCGTCAATGTTGCTCTAGGGGGCTTACACACTTTTGCTTCACTATGATCAAGGACTGAGTCCATCAAAAGATTAAAGTCTCCTCCCAAAATTATATCATGAGGGGTGCCAGCGGCTTGCAACATCCTTTCAAGATCTATAAAAAAGCCCTGATCATCAGCGTTAGGTGCGTAAATATTAGCCAAAATCAGACTTTGCCCCTGAATTTCTGCTAAAACAATAATGACTCTATCATTAAACTGTTTGAGAAATTTGAACTGTAAATGTTTATTTACCAATATAATGACTTGATTTGAGCAAACACTAAAGAAAACATATCCACCCCATATCTTCCCAAATTTTTCAGCTTCCTGCGGGGAAGATGTGTTTCTTGAAGAAACACTATATCATATTTCTTACGTTTAAGAAAATAAATAACCTTCCTTCTTTTTATGGGGTGCCCCAACCCATTCACATTCCACGTGGAGAGAGACGGTACACTCATACCAACATTCGACATTTTGATATAATAGAAAAAATAAATTGTGTGCCAAAAACAAAAATATGAAGACCACATTTCAACAGAAATGCAACAATAAAACCCAGAACTTCCCCCCGAACAAAACAAAGAGAAAAAAGAAAAACGTGCGCATTAACCACACGCACGAAAACGCCAACCGGCTTCAATCTCTTTAAACTCAAAGAGTCCATGTATGCCTTCGAGAGTCCCCGCGACAACTTTGCCATCGGATTGCTCAATTTTGCCTCACAAATTTACAGGCAAAATTACATAACATCAAATATTTTGTAAAACAAACCCCAGCCAATAGGCAGAATAAACACAAAGAACATGTAGACTCATTCACAGAACTGTCTCAAAGGTGTGTTCCTTCACAAAACAAATTCCAGCCGATATAAAGCCGTTCAGTTTCCTCGGTCAGACAAACGAATCTTCAGTGAGCCAGCTGATGTGTGCAGCAGATGACATAATCTTTCCAATATCCCACGAAAATACTCCACAAATCATACTCCAGCCAACAGGAGGCATAAGCACAAGGAACTGACAGATTCATCCATAACTGTCCCGAAGTAATGTTATTTAACAAAACAAGCTTCAACCACTAGGCGGAACCAGCACAAAAGGAAACAAAACACGCATGGACAAGAGTCAATTCACTCGGAGGCCGCATAAAAGTACATCCCATGATTTACACAGTCCACCAACTTTATAAAAGACATCCTTTGTGTGGGTGTGTAGATATTTTGCAGTCATCCATTCATTGTAAAAGTGAACTTCCGTCAATGCAAAAGTTTCTTTAAGGAAAAATGTTAATCCACAAAACAAAAACTCCAGCCACTCAGCGGAGCCAACACAAAAGGAAACAAAAATGGCACCCAGCTTCCTCCGAAAGCCAGCGTATGTACAGTGAGTCAATCCACTCACAAGAAAAACACCCAATGGTTACTCACCCATTGTTTCAATAAAAGGCATTGCCTGATTGGGACATGTAAATACTTTGCTGCCATCCTTGGTGTTTATTCTCAGTCTGGCTGGAAACATCAGCGGAAGATCACTTTTGCTCTGATGTAAGAGTTTCTTGCATTCCTTAAACCGATCGTGTTTCTCTCTTGTCGAGTTCACAAAGTCCGGGAACAAGAAAATATTGTAATTCTTCCAAGAAAGCTTTCCTTTGCTCCTCGCCTGGCACAACACGAGATCTTTATCGGATGATCTCAAAAATTTGGCCAGAATCAATCGGGGCCTTCCTCCCTCAGCAGATCTGTGAGCTGGGACTCTGTGAGCTCGTTCGATTTCCAGCTTGTGGCCTGTTATATCGAGCAGACTCGGGAAAAGCTCGTCTAGGAATTTCACCATATCTCTGCCCTCCTCATGCTCAGGAATTCCAACAATTCGAATGTTATTCCTGCCACTTCTATTCTCAAGATCTTCAAGCTTTTCAAGAACACGTTCCAAATCAACATTGGTCGCGGGCGGATTAGCGGCTAATTCCCTCTCTGATGACTCCAAATAATCGATTCGTTTTCAACATCCGTCACTCGTGACTAGCTCAGAGAATTTTTCCCACCGCCATAATCGATCGAAGTATTACAGCGAGATCCTCCAAGTCCCCAAGTACCTTCGTCAACATCACTGACATGTTGGACAGTTGACACTGGATTCCTTCTCCCGCCGCGCCATCCAAATTGAGTCCCCGGTCCACAGGCCTGTCTGAGCTTTCATCTTGAAACCGTAAGTGTCTTTTAATGTCTCCAGAGCCTGAGGATTTTGACTTCTTTGCCATGTTTACCTCAAACAGTAAATGTATAACTGGGTGTATCTAATTTCACCGGATTATATCATGATAATAATTTAAAAAAATTAGCAAAGTGCGCAGAGCTGTCTCTCACACATCTGCCCTTCGCATGGCGTCACCGTACTCTCCAGTCTGCGACTTCTTTAAAAGATGTTGTGGGAAAAGGGTCTAGAGAGTAAGTAAAGGACTTGAGATAAAATATTATTAGCAAAACCTGTTCTTTATTAACTGTCCTGAAGACATCCATCTTATATTGATTTTCTTTTTATCTGTGTGCCATGTTGCTATAGTGCACAATAACGGATCTAATCTGAACTACTTTCTAAATGAAAAATTAAGCAAATTCCCCACACTTGGATTCGGAAAGTAACCTATCAGAAATGTGGTTTAAAAAAGGCAATCTATAGTTACTATTCTCTAGTGGTGGGAAAGCCACACAATTTGCATACTTAAGTAAAAGCACAGATACCACACAAATTTATTACGTAAGTAAAAGTCAACC
Organism: Myxocyprinus asiaticus; assembly: GCF_019703515.2. Lineage (NCBI taxonomy): Eukaryota > Metazoa > Chordata > Actinopteri > Cypriniformes > Catostomidae > Myxocyprinus > Myxocyprinus asiaticus. Next base: position 41,915,443 of record NC_059381.1, on the reverse strand, counting down.
ATTAAAATACTAAAGTAAAAAGTACCTGGTTTTAAAAATACTTAAGGTGTGTACCCCGGTGTCCTGGCCAAATTCCCCCCATTGGCCCTTATATATCATGGCCTCCTAATAATCCCCATCCCTGAATTGGCTACATCACTCTCCTCTCCACCAACAGCTATTGTGTGGTGGGCGTTCTTGCACACTATGGCTGCCATCGCATCATCCAAGTGGATGCTGCACTCTGGTGGAGGTTGAGGAGATTCCCCCTATACAATGTAAAGTGCTTTGAGTGCCTAGAAAAGTGCTATATAAATGTAATAATAAATAATAATAAATGTTATTATTATTATTATTATTATTATTATTATTAAGAATCTAAGAGTAAAAGTAAATATTGAAAATTCAAATCATCTTAAAAAAAGCGACCCATTAATGTTGTTATTTTTACAGCCATATAATTGAGTCTCATAAAGGTAATATTAGATACAATAAGTGATAGTTCAATATTGTAAAGCCGAGTCACTGGTGGATAAGGACTGGGCATTTTATTCAGAAAATAAGCTATAGTTCATGGAAATGAACATAAACAGTATATAATTAATTCAAACAATAATATCATATATAGCTGCAAGCAGCGATGACGGGCTTAAGCACAACTGGTCCAGTTCCACCCAGTGGCTTTCGGAAAACAATGCAAGGTGGACATATGCATTTGGCATTTGACATTATTCTAAACAATTTTGAAGCAATTTGAGTAAATATAAGAGGACTATTTTAAAGTCTGTGGTAAGAGCCACACTTCCTGCTGCCAGGTGGTGGTGCTATGACCGTGACCCAAAATAGTCAAATCCATGTGATTAGCCCCCAAGACTAAGATCTAAATCATACACTGCACACAAAAGATATGAGACCCTTCCTGTTTAACATTTTTGCCATTAATTTAATGCCTCACCATGGCAACATCGTTCGATATATCAAAATCTGTTAGCAATTTATCATCTACAATGTCTTGGCATGATGTTGCACAAATTTGGTGTCAGTCACATGAATCCTCTAGGAGGAGTATTTAAAAGTTCAGAGCTTACGATATTCAGAAAATCAAAAATGGCTGACTTCCTGTTGGGTGGAGCTAATGACTATAATTATAAAAGTTGTCCAGTATGTTGAGAACTATATTTGTACCAAGTTTGGTGACTGTAGGTGAAAATGAGGGTGTTACAGAGCCCCACTCCCCCCCTGCAACTTTGCCCAGCCCTAATGGCCAATGACTCTGATGTGTGTGCAAAAATTCAAGAGTTTTCACACATTAAGTACCCCATAAAGAATAATAATAAATATAGCTGCAAGCGGCAATGATGGGCCCAAGCATCATGGGTCCATTTACACCCATTGGCTTTCGGAAAACAATGCATGATGGACTCAACAACTCAACATGTAAACTTTGACCCTAATCATACAATGCGTAATAGATATATGCCACCATTCTAGTTTGATTACAACTTCATGTAATTTAATCCGTTGCCATGACAGCACTATTAAAGCTATCAAGCATCCCTTTAAAATTTTCCATCAGCAGTGTCTAAACAATTTTGAAGCAATTTGGGTAATGTAAGAGGACTATTTCAAAGTCTGTTTTAAGTGCCACACTTCCTGCTGCCAGTTGGTGGCGCTATGACCGTGACCCACAATAGCCACATCCATGTGATTAGCTCCCAAGAAAAAACATACAACTCAGTTTTGATCTAAATCACATAATGAACACAGAAGATGAGACACTTCCAGTTTCCATATTTTTGCCATTATTTTAGTGAATCGCCATGGCAACACCATTCGATATTTAAAAATCTGTTCGCAATTTAGCATCTTCGATGTCTTGGCATAATGTTGTCTAAATGTGGTGACAGTCTCATGAATCACCTAGGAGGAGTATTTAAAAGTTCAGAGAAGTCAGAGAATCTATCTATACATTTTTTTGTCTTTCCAGCCCAACGACACCACAGTGACTGCTCGAATTTCTGCCTGCCTGGTGGACATCTTGGCCTGGATGAAGGAGCACTGCCTGCAACTCAACCCAGCCAAGACTGAACTCCTCGTCTTTCCAGCCAACCCTGCTGTTGAACACAACATCACCGTGCAGCTGGGTGCAACTACAGTAACACCTTCCAAATCGGTCAGAAATCTAGGGGTAACCATCGACAACAGACTAAATTTCACAGACCACATCTCAAAGACCGCAAGATCATGTAGATTTACACTCTACAATATCAGGAAGACCCTTCCTCTCTGAACATGCCACACAACTGCTTGTCCAGTCACTTGTCATAACTAGACTGGACTACTGTAACGCTCTCATTGCAGGCTTCCCGGCATGTGCAATTAAACCCCTGCAAATGATCCAGAATGCAGCAGCACGTCTGGTCTTTAATGAACCAAAGAGAGCACGTTACACCACTCTTTGTCTCTCTCCACTGGCTGCCGGTTGATGCACGTATCAAATTCAAGGCTCTGATGCTGGCATACAGAACAGTCACTGGGTCTGCTCCAGCATACCTAAAAAAATTTCTGCAGAGCTACGCGCCCACTAGAAGCATGCGGTCAGCTAAGGAATGTCACCTTGTTGTACCAACACAAAGAGGCACCAAAACACTTTCCCGGACTTTCAGCTTCATCGTACCACGTTGGTGGAACAACCTTCCCAACTCCATCTGTGTAGCTGACTCACTCTCCGTCTTCAAAAAACGACTAAAAACACATCTGTTCCATGAGCACTTAACCAGTCATTAAAAAACTGTTGCACTTTATTCTGTTTTGAATACTATTATGATGCTAGTGACTTTGTAATACAGCACTTTTCATACCACTGTCTCCTAAGATGATTCGCTTACGTTTTCCTATTTTGTAAGTCGCTTTGGATAAAAGTGTCTGCCAAATGAATAAATGTAATGTAAATGTACATTTTTTATTGTAATTTCAATTTTTTTTGGTAACTGATTTTACATTTTTGCTATAATTTAATAATTATTTATTGAAAAAAATATGTAGATCTAAAGATTATATTGTAATGAAGTCATTTACCATTTTTATTTATCCTTAAAATGGCTTTAAATTAAATTAACAAATGTTTTTGAAGGCATTAGGTGTTAAGATAGTCTAAGTAGATTTTAATATGAGCACAGAAGTCATTTAGGCTTGCAATTTCATTGCAGTTCTGTGGCAATAGGTTTCAATTTCTTTTATTGTTGCATTTTTTCTCTGTTCACTGTCAAAATAAATGAAGAACATTAACTTTTAGTCTGCATTCGTTATTCATATGCAACTGTTTAAATAGCCTTTTGTGGTGAGCAGGGCGGAGCCGAGAGGCGTCTGGACAGAGCGAGGCCGGAAAGTGGCGAATGACTTCCACCTGCACGCCACACTGGCCTTGCGTTCCAGCGAGGGTAGGTGGGAGTATTTAAGGAGAAGAGACAGAGGCAGACGAGAGAGAGATGTACGAAGCTTTTCTGCGTGTCTAAATGTCTTTATGATTTGACCCAACTGGCTGAAAAGCAGTGTGTTTTTGTTTCTTTGGATGCTGAAAAGTGTTATTAAATGTCTGTGTTTGTCAAGCCGGTCCCAGCTTCCTCCTTTCCCATCTTTAAGTGTTACGCCTTTAAATTATGTAGGGAAAATAAGGACATAAATTAGGTTAGACTACTGCATGTCCACCAATAGAATAATCATTAAAAGCAAAAATTACTGAAAAAACTATTGTTCCTCGATATTGCCACAACGTTGTAATGATGGACTGGCACCATTCCAAAGTTATGTTGTGGCTACAAATAGAAATTTCACTTTTTCGGTTGTCACAACGTAATCAGTTATGTTGTCACAATGAAAGTTTGGTCATCAAATTACGTTTCAGTTAGGTAATGCAAGAAAACTTATCTAAGGTTAAAATAGATGTACAATAAATCTGTAAACTAAAAACACAAATGAGGATTCAGTAATTAGGCCTGTTGCAATATTTACATTATCTGAAATTTAAATCTGGTATATGGCCATATATGAACAAATACAATTAGAGTTCATATATTTGTATTATGTACTATATACTATGGACGGGTGGCAACACCAAAGAAAGCGCCCATGCGTAGTTCTTATGGATTAAGGTACCAAGCTTCACTGCAACAAGTTCTAGTTCATTAATTGGAGTCACAAAATATAAATATCCATGAATTTGCGATACAACTGCATTTACACAGGAACCATATAGTAACAATTTTGCTACTGATTTGCCAAAATAAAAAGTAAAAAAAAAAAAAAAAAAAAATCTCCAGAGTACCAATACATTGTCTATTAAACACATCAACAAATTCTAAATGTTCCTTAGCTTGACAAACTGGCAGTCTGGAATAAACTTCACATTATGCAGGAAAATTGTTTTAAGTGAACCCATGGATGGAGAGTGCATGCATATCCAATGTTATTCTGCTAATAAAATCCTGTAGGCCTATCAACTTTGTAACAGCTGGAATAAACCATTTGAAAGGGAACATTAACACAAAGTTAGTTCTAAATATAAAATAAACTCTAGGAAAACAGTACTTTGGGTGGCAGTGCTGCGAAACGTATTAATATAAATTATTTTATGCACAATAAGAGATTATTTTAAGTCACCTATTTTGATAAACAGTCATTCTTAATGACCTATTCAATCTCTCAAATAGATATTTCATATTATATGGTAATTTTCTCTCTACATCTGCTACTATCAGTCTTGGGATTTTGTTAGTCAGTAGATGAACACACATGATCAGCAATTTAATCAAGAACATGACTGATTGGTCTAGTGGTTACTTTTTAGCTGCATAAATATGATCAGCCCCTATTTCAAAACATACAGCTGAATTTTCATCAAAATCATACAATGCACACAGAAGTTATAAGGAACTTCCTGTTTCACATTTTTGCCCTTAATTTATTGCCTGCGCAATTCAGCATCTTCAGTGTCTTGGCATAATATTACCTAAGTTTGGTGCCAGTCACATGAATCTCCTAGGAAGAGTATTCAAAATTCTGGGCCTGAGTTTTCAAAAAATGCACATTCAATCCAAAATAGCTGACTTGGAGATGACGTGACGGCATGCGAGAAGCAGACATGTGAAACATGAGCTCCGCGGACTTTGCTGTTTTTTTTATTATTATTTTCATGTTATAACCGGTGAGATTCGATACACCCAGTTACATATTTGTCCTTTGAGGTAAACATGGCAAAGAAGTCAAAATCCTCTGGCTCTGGAGACATTAAAAGACACTTACGTGCTCAAGATGAAACCTCTGGCGGCCCTGCGATCCGGGGACTCGATTTGGATGGCACGTCGGGAGATGAAATTCAGTGTCAACTGTCCAACATCTTGGTGATGCTGACGAAGGTTGTTGCTGACTTGGAGGATCTCGCTGTAATACGTCGATCGATTACGGCGATGGAAGCAAAGTTCTCCGAGTTGGTTACAAGAGTGACAGAAGTTGAGAAATGAATCGATTATCTGGAATCATCTGAAAGGGAATTATCCGTTAATCCACCTGTGACCAAAATAGTCATGGAAAAAGTCTTGGAAAAACTGGAAGATTTGGAAAATAGGAGCCGAAGGAATAACATACAAATTGTTGGAATTCCTGAGCATGAAGAAGGCAGAGATATGGTGAAATTCCTGGACGAGCTCTTCCCGAGTCTGCTCGACATAACAGGCCATAAACTGGAAATCGAGCAAGCTCACAGTGTCCCGGCTCGCAGATCTGCTGAGGGATACAGGCCCCGATCAATTCTGGCCAAATTTCTGAGATCATCCGATAAAGATCTTGTGTTGCGCGAGGCGAGGAGCAAAGGAAAGCTTTCTTGGAAGAATCACAATATTTTCTTGTTCCCGGACTTTGCGAATGCAATGAGAGGAACGCAATCGTTTCAAGGAATGTAAGAAACTCTTACATCAATGGAAGATTGCTTTTGCACTGATGTTTCCAGCCATTTTTTTAAATGAAGGATGGTCGCAGGGTATTTACGTGTCCAAAGCAAGCACTGTCTTTTATAAAAACAATGGGTGAGTAAGCCATTTGGGGTTTTTCATGTAGCTCCAGAGTGGATTAACTCGCTGTACTTACTCTAGCTGTCCAAGGAAGCTGGGCGCCATTTTTGTTTCTTTTTGCGTTGGCTCCGCCTAGCGGCTGGAGTTTGTTTTGTGGCATGACTCCTTCAAGAAACTTTTGCATGGATGGATGATCGCATTTACACTGAAGTTCCTGGCCAGATTGAGAATGGATACTAAGAATGACTGCAAAATATCTTCATGCCTACACAAAGGATGTCTTTTATAAAGTTGACGGACTGAGTAAGTTTTTATATGCAGCCTCTGAGTGAATAATACATACTTGATCATTCGAGGAACCGGGATGCCTGTTTTTTTTTGGTTTTTTTTTGTTGGTTTTTTTTTTGTGCTGGTTCCACCTAGTGGCTGGAGTTTGTTTTGTGGAATAACACTGCTTCGGTACAGTTATGGATGAATCTGTGCGTTCTTTGTGCTTATGCCCCCTGTTGGCTGGAGTTTTTGTAGAGTATTTTCGTGGGACATTGGAATGATTACGTCATCTGCTGCACTCATAACAGCCAGCTCACAGAACAATTGTTTGTCTGTCCGAGGAAACTGAATGGCTTTATATCAGCTGGAGTTTGTTTTGTGGAGGAACACACCTTCAAGACAGTTCTGTGAATGAATCTACACATTCTTTGTTTATTCTGCCTATTGGCTGGGGTCTGTTTTTACAAAGTATTTTCTATTATGTAATTTTGCCTCACAAAATTTGTGCAGATGCACCGGACTTGAGCAATCCGATGGCAAAGTTGTCGTGGGGGTTCTCATATGCATACATGGACTCTTTGAGTTTAGAGGGATTGACGCCAGTTGGCGCTGTCGTGTGCGGGGTTAATGCGCATGTTTTTCTTTTTTCTGTTTGTTTTGTTCGGGGGGGAAGTTCTGGGTTTGATTGTTGCAATAATGTTTGAATGTGGTCTGTATAATCTTGTTTTTGACACACAATTTATTTTTTCTATTATATCAAAATGTCAAATGTTATTATGAGTAGGTTCTCTCTCTCCACATGAAATGTGAATGGGTTGGGGCACCCCATAAAAGCGAAGCATTTTCTTAAGCATAAAAAATATGATATAGTGTTTCTTCAAAAAACACATCTTTCTCCGCAGGAAGCTGAAAAAATTAGGAAGATATGGGGTGGACATGTTTTCTTTAGCACTGGCTCAAGTAAGAGCATTATACTGATAAACATCTACAATTCAAATTTCTCATACAGATTAAAGATAAAATAGGAAGAATCATTATTGTTTTAGCAGAAATTCAGGGTAAAAGGTTGATTTTGGCTAATATTTATGCACCTAACGCTGATGATCAGGGCTTTTTTTATAAATCTTGAAGGGAAGTTGCAAGCCGCTGGCACCCCTCATGATATAATATTGGGAGGAGACTTTAATCTATTGATGGACTCAGTCCTTGATCATAGTGAAGCAAAAGTGTGTAAGCCCCCAAGAGCAACAGTGACGCTTCACAGGATGTGTAAAAATCTTGGTCTTGCAGATATCTGTAGACTTTTGAACCCATCTAGTAGGGACTATACGTTTTTTCATCAGTCCATAAGATTTATTCAATAACAGATTTTTTTATATCCAAGTCCCTCATTTCATCTGTTGTCGATTGCTCAATTGGAAACATCTTAGCCACATACGGAGAAAAAGAAATGATATAGTTGGCGCTTTAATGTATCCCTTTTGTAAAATCCAGATTTACAACAAATGTTAAAGGCTGAAATCAATGTTTATATGGAGACCAACTGGTCCTCAGTATCCTCTGTGGGCGTGGCTTGGGAGGCACTTAAGGCGGTTCTTAGGGGTCGGATCATACAGTATGCCTCATTCACCAAAAAATCCAAAGCACGAGAACTCGTGGAGTTGGAAGAGAATATTAAAAGTGCAGAGGTAGAGCTGAAGCGCCAAATGTCATCTAATGGCCTCAGAGAATTAACCCGTTTGAAATACAGATATAATACTATTTTGGTCGCAGAAACTGTAGTTTTGGCTATTCAGGGCAAGACAGTCATACTTTGAGTTGGGAGACAAAGCAGGGAAGCTTTAGGCTAGATATATAAAGCAGAGAGAGTCTTTTTCTACCATTCCCTCAGTGAAATCTGCTGGTGGTGAAATTTTTACCTCGGCCATTGATATTAATAATGCCTTTAAAGAGTTCTATCTTGATCTTTATAGTTCCACGTCTTCGTCTACTGATGAAGATATTAGAAACTTTGTGGAACCATTAGATCTTCCTAAACCGAAGACTGAGCAAAAAAATGATCTTGATTCTGAGATAACCTTGGAGGAGATTGACGAGGTAATTAAGTCCCTACCTACTGGCAAGGCTCCGGGGCCAGATGGTTTTGCCGCAGAATTTTTTAGATCCTATGCTACAGAACTGGCTCCACTTTTGTAAGAAGTTTATACGGAATCATTAAAGAATGGAAAGCTTCTGCCAACCATGACACAAGCCCGGATCAGTCTGATTCTTAAAAAGGACAAAGATCCAACCGAGTGTAAAAGTTACCATCCAAGAGACCTCTGTATTGCGTGTTTGTGTCGGGTGGGGGGGAATGTTCAGGGGGAGGGGTTTTAATTTATATAACTGATTCCGTATTTTATGTTGTGTTTATTGGTTGTGTATGGAATCAATAAAATGTTAATAACAAAATAGCTGACTTCCTGTGGGGTGGAGCTAATGGCTGTAATTTTGAAATTTGTCCGGCTTGAGTACAATATATGTAGCAAGATTGGTGACCGTAGAAGAAACTGACCCCACCACTTTTGTCAAAAGGTGGTGCTACAGAGCTCCCCAGCCATGCTCATGTGTTAACTTTTGCCCAGGCCTAATGGCCAACAACTCTGATGTGTGTGCAAAATATCATGAAAATTCAAGCATGCCAAGTACCTCAAAAACATGTGAATATACACAAAAAGGAAAAATAACATTTAATGCATTGCCATGGCAACAGTATTTAAGATATCAAGAATCCCTTCAGAATTTTAAATCTGCATTGTCTTGACATTATTCTAGTTTAACCCATGCAATTCAGGTAAACATAAGAGGGATATTTCAAAGTCTGTTAAAAGTGCCACACTTCCTTCCACTTGGTGGTGCTACGACTGTGACCCACAATAGCCACTACAATGTGAACAGCCCACAAGGACAAACATTTGGCTCAATTTTGATGTAAATCACACCATGCAAGCAGAAGATGAGACATTTCCTTTTTCCAATTTTTTGATGTTAATTTTTCACATCACCATGGCAACAACGTTTGATATATCAAAAATCCGTTTGTAATTTAACATAGTCAATGTCTTGGCATGATGTCACCCAGATTTGGTACCTGTAACATGAAACCCCTAGGAGGAGTATTTCAAATTCCAGAGGATGCATTTTTCAAACAATCCAAAATGGCCAACTTCCTGTTGGGCGGAGCATATGACTGTCAGCGCAAAAGTTGTCCGGCTTGATGAGATCTATGTGTGTACAAAGCTTGGTGACGATAGCTCTAAAGGGATGTGCTACAGAGTCCCCGAACATGCTCATCTTCTAGGTGGTGCTACAGTGCCAAGCCCCTCTGGCAAAATGTAGCCAGAGCAAACTGGCAAACATTTGAGATGTGTCCTGAGCAGGAGTCAGAGCGCTTGGAATGTCAACAAGAAATTAGAGATTTATCAAAAGAACTTGATGAGCATGTTGATATATTTCCTGATCTATCCATTCAAAATGAAAGCAGCAATCGATTTGAATCTAGTTTGAATGTCTTGTGTAGATCAGATACTCTCAATCTACTTAGGTCTCTGAACTCCAAACAAAAATATATTTTCTATCAAGACAGTGGTGTTTAGAGAAAGTTAGAGATAAAAAGCCAGAACCTTTCCATGTGTTTGTTACAGGAACAGGAAAGTCACATTTAATCAGAGCTATTCATTATGAAGCAACCAGATTATTATCCCAAATTGCAACTGCACCAGACAAAGTTTCTGTTCTATTGACAGCACCTACTGGAATTGCTGCTTTCAACTTGGGTGCCAAGACCATCCATAGTAAATTTTCAATCGGGACAGATGTAAAATTGCCTTACACACCTTTAGGTGAAGAAAAATAAATACAATGCATGTGGTATTTAGTGACTTGCATATACTGATTATAGATTACATTTCTATGGTAAACCACAGCCTACTAGCCTATGTCCATGGTAGGCTTAGGCAAATAAATCAGACAGGTGACTACTCACCATTTGGTAAAGTTAGAATAATTGCTGTGGGAGATTTTTTCAAATTACCACCTGTGAGAGGAAAACCATTGTATTTGCAAAATGCTCCATTGGATTTGTGGAACAGCATATTTGCACTGTCATATTTAACAATCATTGTTAGACAAAAAGACTCTTCAAAAAGAAATATTGATTAGATTGCGTACACGTAGCAAGAGTTCCCCACTATCACTTAATGACTTAAATATGCTCAAAAGTAGGGAAACTGGGCAAACCTCTTCTGCTTTACACATTTTCCCAACAAATACGCAAGTGGAAGAGCATAACATCAAACAGATAATTGCATATTTCCCATACCACATTTGTATAGAGGCTCAGGATTTTGAGAAAAATCAACAAACTGTACAAATGCAACTTAAAAAGGGACACTTTTCCAAAGTATTTAATTCTTGTTTACTGGAAGAATATTAATTATGTTAATTAAGAATATTGACATCGTTGATGGGCCTGTAAATGGTGTCTGTGGTACTGTAACAGACATGGCCTTAATACAAACAACACAATTGTGAATGTAGTATTTGTTCAGTTTGGTGATGATAAAATTGGGAATACCACTAGAAAGCTTATACCACCACCTAGAAACATCATGAATTCCACTCCAATTACTTTAGAGGAAGAGTGAATTAACAGCAAGGGTGGGTTGCGTAAGCAGTTCCCATTAAAGTTGGTATGTGATTGCACTGTACACAAAGTGCAAGGATTAACTGTCAATGAAGCAGTCATATCACTAAAAAAGATTTTTGCAGCTGGACAGGCATATATTGCTTTAAGTCGAGTCAAGACATTAAGAGGGTTGATCGTTCAAGATTTTGCTGATAAAGCAATTTATTGCAAAAACAACATCCAAGAATGTATCCACACAATGCCACAGTTTGAACATTATAATATTTCACCACATAACACCAACAAATCTTTTTCAGTTTTCCTAATGAATGTTCAGGGTTTACACTGCCATTTGCTAGATTTAACAGCTTCAATCCAATCCTATAATTATAGCTGTATAGCAGTAACAGAGACATGGCTGCCTGATAACATATCAAGTGAATCCACTTGCATTGAAGGTTACCACTTTCACAGTGCTCCACGTTGTTTTTTTGTTTTGTTTTGTTTTGTTTTTTAATTATGGCTTGAATATTTGATATGCACATATGAGCGACACTGAAACGCCCCTTTCATCTGATTGGTCAACTTGCCCCGTCATCTGTAACCTACTGCCTTAATACCATCAGCTAGGATTAGAGTTGGGATCGCTCTGCAAATTTGCCTCTCGGCCTGCACCTTCGGTGCTCGGGCCCTAATAAAAATCCTTAGAACAATTATTATATATAATAATAATAATCCTTAGAAGAACAATAGGGTCTCGACTTTCAGTGCTTGAGCCCTAATAATAATAATCTTTAGAAGAACAATAATTGTGAAAAAACGTTTAAAAAAAAGGGGGGGGGGCTTTAGCTCCTCCGGTGCAGGCCTCTCGGGCCTTAATAATAATCCTTAGAAGAACAATAGTGTCTCCGCACTTTCAGTGCTTGGGCCCTAATAATAATAATCCTTAGAAGAACAACAAGGCCTTGCACTTTGAATCACGAATCATCCTTTAATACGGTTCATGTACATGAATCCACCGAACAAATCGATTCACTAAAATGAATCAAGCTTCCCAAAGCTTCATATGAGAGGGAGAGGACGGTTTAGGAGAGCTTCATATACACGAATCGTTCAAACGAACCGATTCACTAAAATGAATAAGACTTTCTAAAGATTCATATGAGAGAGCGGCTTAGGAGAATACGTTAGAATAACGTACTTCTTCTTGAATAGTGTGTACATAAACAAGTGCTCATATGGGTGAACACATCAGGAACATTTTCAAATTCCGGGACATTTTGCAAATGAAAATTTATATTGGCAGGACAGCCTGACAAAAACAGTGATGATCCCAGGAAAACATGGACACGTGGCAACTCGACATGAGTGCTCTTTTCAGCACACACAGACATATGGGAGTTTGAAAGCAACTGACAAACAGCATGCGAGTACCAAACTGAGTCAATACTTGGTGCCACCAGTCCTGTAGAAAGAACCAAAAGCATGCAGCTCGTTTATGTTTATTTAATTTCAGACATTCACTATAGTCCATCCATGCCGCACTGGTCTGACGAGGACTCCATGAGCGCATGCACTGAATGTCTGTGTTCGTGGTGGTCAATCAAACACTCTGTGCTATGTTTATAACCTGCTCTCTGCTCTATTTTCACAAGTAATAAAACAAACTTTTTTTAAATCAGAGTAATGAGTAACTAGAGGGTCTGTATCAAAGTAAGATGTCCATTTGGCTAAAAAATGTGAAAGTTGCAACAAATTTAAATAAAGTAAAAATTTTGAAAAAAGCTTAAGCACTATAATAAAGTATTTGTACTTAGTTACTTTACACCACTGCTATTCTCATAATAAAATGACTGCCTTTTAGAATGTATAGCATCGGTGTAGTCCTGAATGCGATTCACAAAATGTATCGATGAACAGTTAATTTAGTTTTCCTCCAGGGCACTCTGCTCTGCGGAACTCACTCTTAAGGTGACAAGTGTGCTCATTTCTCCAAGGCATTTCATTAGTTTAACATGTCTTTTTGGTTTTCTCTGGAGCTACTGCATCTAGAGTTGATATTACCAATACATTCAATCTTTTAACCTTTTTTATGTACTGTATGCATTTCAGTGGATGTTGACTGATGTTGAACCATATTCACAAACATTGCAGGAGTTATAGCGTAGAAATGATCTGAGACAGTAAAATCAATTGCATCATTTACCTCAAAAGCAATTCCATGTAAAAATACAAAATCCAGTGTATGTCCTGGATTGTCAGTTGATCCACTGACATGGCCTCTATTAGATATACACTACCGTTCAAAAGTTTAGGGTCACTTACTCATTTTTTTTTACTATTATTTTATTTATTTATTTTTTTCACATTTTAGAATAATAGTAAAGTCATCACAACTATGGAATAATAGAAATGGAACTATGGGAATTATGTTGTGACTAAAACAATCCAAAATAAATCAAAACTCTTATAATTTAGCACTTCAGGTAGTTTGTTGTCCTTATTTAAAGAATCTGGTAAATGACAGAGCTGACTTTACTTGTGGTTGTGCACATGCGTCGAATGCAACCGTATGGGCTCACCATCAAAAGTGTATATTTTGATGAAAATATATAAGTTTAAAAGTGTATAAGTTTAGAACTGTAATTATATATATATATATATATATATATATATATATATATATATGACTTTCCCTAGCAACCCCTATTGGCCACTCGGCCATGTGTGACTTTAAGTTGGGTTCTTTAGTTCTTGTTCTGTCTACCTACCTTCATAGTTACCCTCCTGATTTGTCTCCAGCCGTGTCTTGTTTTCCCATTAGTCTGTGAGTTTATGAACCCCTGTGTTTGCCCTTACTCCTTGTCAAGATTTGTCCTTTTGTGATGTGTTCATTTGCTGTGAAGTATTAGTTTTCTTGTTTCTTTGTGCCTTGTTTTGGATTACTGGTATATTCGTATTAAATTCTGCATTTGGGTTCTGCATCTCCTGACTCACCTGAGCATTATTACACAAAGCTCGACCCGAACAAAACCCAGCAGTACATTAGATTTCATTATGGATCCAGCAACTGAGATCTTAGCTCTTACACATGGGAGCGAAAACATGGAGTAGTATACAAGGGGTGTAAATCTCAAGTTTCATCACGATATATCGATTCCTAGCCAGCAATCTGATGTTTGCCAATACCTCAAAGTCTGCCGCGATGCGATTTCGATTCGGGGGCCTATGATCGATATTATCTGCTATATTTTACACAATCAATTACATTTATTATCTCACAAATGCAACCAAAATATAATTTAGTATTAGAATATTTTATTGAGCTCTCTGAAAAGTGCAAATCCACACTGGGACATCCACAACAAAAGGTACTTCAGTTGTTGAAAAAAATACAGAAAAAAATAAAAATAAAATAAAAAGTCACATACATGTGATCATCAATCGTTTGATGACAGCTCATTGCCTTGTGGAATGAGGTAAACACTACAGTGACAAAAAGTCTTTCAATCTAAAATACTTAGTTGGCTAAAACTTCCACAATTGTATTGAAGAATTCTGTTACAGTTTACTGTGATAAATGTTAGTAAGGGTGTTTATGTGTAGATGTGAAAAGTCTTGTAATTGATGTCTGGGCAGGGCGGGTGTTTTCTCTTCCACTCGTCAGTGCTGTTCAGAATAGCACGGCTGTTTAGCCGTTTTAATTGGTTGAAACAATCCATAGCGCTTTAAAATAAAAAATTCTCATGTAGAATTCAAATGTGTTGCATGCGCCACAATATCGAGGGAAGCCTAATTTAATCGCGTATTTGAGCCGCTCTGCGCTATCCTGTAACTGGAGCTTGCAGCTCTGTTGACAGGCGAGCATGGATAGGGCACAGCTCAACTTTAGACTTCAATCACTCTGCGCACATCTGTGTCCAACATGAGAAGCATATTTAGTGCTTATAAAGCAGGATGAATATCATAAGGTTGCTGCATCGTACGGAAATGCATACAGATGTGGCTGGCAAGAGAATTTCAAAATAAAGGTGCATCTTCAAAAAATATGCATCGATGTTTAAGCATTGAATCGATGACATTGTGTCGTTGGTGATTTGATCGATGGACCTGATGACCTGGTCCAACTTGCTGCCAGCATGCTGCACAAGTCTGTTTGTTCGAAGCTTGCTAGCCTGCTTAGCATTGCTTATTCCTCTACACTCATCGTTTTATTTTACCGCGTGCTTCTCAACTGCATCTATATTACCACGTGCACCCGTTTTCTTTCTTTTCTTTTTTCTGCTTGTCTACAATCACAAGCGGCTGCGTGCATTCATTTTCTCCTCCATGTTATAGATAGATTATTGCATCAATCTCAAACATCTGCTGATCAGGAACTAACACAACAACAAAAAATTGTGTGAGGAATTCACATCGACCTCAAACCCTTGCCGCTCAAGAACAACCATAACAACAACAAACAGTGGTAAGTCATGGCATCCGCTCATATTATTGCTTCCTGCATTGCATGCCACAAATTTACTATAGCTTCTTCCGTCAGCAGTGAGGGGTTTACATGTGATAAATGTAAGGAATTAGTCAGGCTGACAGAGAAGGTTAATGAGTTAGAGACACGCATCCGAACACTAGTAGAGGTCAGTGAGAAAGAGAAGCTGGTAGATACTGTTTCGGTTGCAGGTATTACAGCGAGCAAAAGACACACTTTTGTTCCGGCTGTAGAGCCCCCGCAGCAGGGCGTTTGGGTGACATCTCGGCGGCATACTCACTCAGCAAAGCGTCAACACTCTCCCATTTGTGTTAAGGTTTCCAATCGATTCTCCCCACTCAGTGATGCACCCACTAAGAATCATTTTGAAAGAGCCTTGGTGATAGGTGATACTATTGTAAGGAATGTGGAAATAGAGACTCCAGCCACTATTGTTAAATGCATTTCCGGTGCCAGAGTGTCTGGCAAGTGCTGGTTAATGCTAAACATAGATTTTCTCAAATTGTTATTCATGTTGGCACTAACGATGTCTGGCTTCGCCAGTCAGCGATCACTAATGTTAAAGAGGTGTGTGAACATGCAAAAACAATGTCAGATACTGTAATAGGCTTTGGCCCCCTCCCTGCTCGTCATAGTGACAAGGTTTATAGTAGATTAGTGTCACTGAAGGGCTGGATGTCTGAGTGGTGTCAGAGAATAACATAGGATTTATAGACAATTGGAAGATTTTTTTGGGGTAGACCTGTCTTGCAAAAGAGAGACGGACTCCATCCCTCCAGGGAAGGTGCTGCTCTCCTCTCTAGTAATTTGGGTCATAGTCTTAATAGTGATAATATTTTACTAACTGGTGCCCAGGTCAGGAAGCAGACAAACTGGCTAATCTGAACATCTGCTAGCTGCCTTGAGATGTCACATAGGTCACAAAAAACAACACAGAGTATGTATCACCTAGATATCACATAGAGAATGTGTCTGTTCCCTGAACTACCAAACACAAACCCCTCCCTAAATAATTTTGAAAAAATTGTATTATTACGGTAAAACTTGAAAATAACTATAAATAAATAAAAATAGAAGATCAACATCATATAAAAGGTAGGGCTACTAAACATTAGATCTCTTTCAACCAAAGGACTAATTGTAAATTAAATGATTACAGATCATAGTTTGGATGCGCTCTGTTTGACCGAAACCTGGCTTAAACCAGATGAATATATTTAAATGTTTAAATGAATCTACTCCCCCAGGTTATTGTTATAAACATAAGCCTCACCTGAAGGGTCGAGGAGGAGGTGTTGCTGCAAAAACAAGTTTTTGGTGTTACTCAGAGGACAGGATATAAATTCAAGTCTTTTGAACTAATAATGCTTAATGTGACACCGTTAGATACAATTAAAAAATCTCGGTCGTCTTTTGCCCTTGCTACAGTATATAGATTACCCAGGCCCTATTCCGATTTCTTTGGTGAATTTGCAAATTTTCTATAACATCTAGTAGTTACTGTGGATAGAGCTTTAATTGTTGGTGACTTCAACATACACATAGATAATGAAAATGACACACATGGGAATAGCACTTATCGATAATCTAAACTTTCTTGGAGTCAGACAAAATGTGATAGGACCAACTCATCACCATAATCATACGCTAGATTTAATTCTGTCATATGGAGTTGATATTAATACTATAGAAATTCTGCCGCAGAGTGATGACATCTCGGATCATCACCTCGTCTCTTGTATGCTGCAGTCAGCTAATGTCACTCAATCTACACCACGCTAACATTCAGGTAGAACTATTCTTTCGACTACTAAAGATAGCTTCACTAATAATCTTCCAGATTTATCTCAAACTCAGTAAGACAAAAAGTCTAGAAGAACTTGTAATAATATCAGAAAATATAAATACAGTCTTTTCTAGCACTCTTGATAGCAGTGGCGGTTCTAGCTTGTATGGCACCCTGTGCGAAACCAGCTTCAACACGCCCCCAAAGTTGTTGACGGGGTGGTGGTGATGGTTGTATGGTGCCTTGGGTGAAACCTACTTCAACACGCCCCCCAAAGTTGTTGACCTGTGGGGGGGGGGTCTGTGAGGCTGCCTCGTGCCGCCCCCCCGCAAGATGCTGCCCTTGGCAAATGCATGTCGCCCATGCCTAAATCCGCTACTGCTTGATAGTATCGCCCCCTTCGATTATAGAAATTTAAAGAAAAAAATCCCCGAACCATGGTACAATGATCACACTCATGCTCTCAAGAGAGCAGCTCCGAAAATGGAGTGCAAGTGGAAGAATACAAAATTGCAGGTATTTTCCGGTGCATGGAAGGATAGTGTCTATAGCTACAGAAAGGCACTAAAAGCTGCCAGGTCAGCATATTTTAGCAAACTCAAAAAAAATAACCACAAAAATCCTAGGTGTTTATTCATTACTGTGGCTAAATTGGTTAGGATTAAAGTCTCGACTAAACCAGATATTCTGTCGCAGGACAATAGTAATGACTTCATGAATTTCTTTACTGATAAAATTTAAATAATCAGAAATAAAATTGGAATTATGCAATCGTCACAGTACCACAGAAAACAGTATCTCATAATTTTCCTCATGAGCAACTTCAATCCTTTGCTGTCATAGGTCATGAAGAGTTAACAAAACTTATCGAAACATCAAAAGCCACAGCATGTATGTTAGATCCAATACAAACAAAGCTCTATAAAGAGATATTCCCTGTAATCTCAGAACCTCTTCTTAATATTATTAATTCCTCACTATCCTTAGGACATGTCCCAAGAAACTTTAAAATGGCAGTTATCAAACCGTTTATTAATAAGCCACAACATGATCCTGGAAAATTGGCTAATTATAGACCAATTTCAAATCTCCCGTTTATGTCAAAAATACTAGAAAAGGTAGTGTCCTCCCAACTATGTTCATTTCTACAGAAAATTTTTATTTATGAACAATTTCAGTCAGGATTTAGGCCCCATCACAGTACAGAGACTGCACTTAACAGTTACAAAACTTGCTCTTATCATCTGATCATGGCTGCATTTCTCTTCTAGTGCTTTTAGATCTTAGTGCTGCCTTTGACACCATAGATCATGACATTCTCTTGAATAGGCTTGAGAATTATGTTGGCAATTGTGGACTTGCATTAGCATGGTTTAGGTCCTATTTAGCAGACCGCTTCCACTTTGTCTGTGTAAACGAGGAATTGTCAAATCAAACAAAAGTATGGAGTGCCACAGGGATCAGTTTTAGGGCCTCTGCTTTTCTCCTTATATATGCTTCCCATGGGAGATATCAGGAATCGTGGAATAAGTTTCCACTGTTATGCCGACAATACACAATATTTCTTTGAAACCCGACTAAATTTCAAAATTCTCAGAATTAGCAGAGTGTATCAATGAAATCAAAGATTGGATGGTCAGAAATGTCCTTCTACTCAATTCTGACAAAATAGAAGTACTAATTATTGGACCAAAAGCCTCTCAAAATAAGCCTCTAAAATATAATTTGACTCTCGATGGATGTACTGTTTCATCATCTTCTACAGCGAAGAATTTAGGTGATATATTTATAATTAACATTTTTTTTTATTGATTCAAAGAAAAAAAAAGAGAAAAAACACATACACACCGAATCAACATTTAACTTTTAACCCCAACTAATATCCCTCCCCAAACACAAACCCCATCCTAACCCCAACGAACACCTCCGTGGTCACATAAATACACATACAAACAAACAAACCAAAAAATAAAATATATAATTAACATAGATAATTAAACTAATCTCTCCTCAACCCTTCCCCAAGAGTCCCTAAAACTGCCAAATACCTTCCCCACTTCCTGAAAAACAAGTTCCCAAACCCTAGCTTTCTACCTGCCATCTCCTCAAAAGCTGCCACCCTCCCCATCTCTGCACACCATTCCAGAAATGGTGGTGCTCCATCTGACTTCCAAACCCTTAAAATAATTTGTTGCCAATCATAATGCTAATCAGAATATATTTGCCAAATTTATGGGGCAAAGTAAAATTTGAGTGCCCAAAACGTCACACAAATTATTCTGAACCTTCATCCAAAAATCTTGGATCTTAACACACCCCCAAAAGACATGGGTTGTGTCTCCAACTTCTGATTGGCATCACCAGCAAGTGGGTGTGTCTTTAAGACCAAGCCTATATAATCTAGAGGGGGTCCAATAAAATCTATGTAAAATCTTAAATTGCATAAGGTGAACCCTTGCATCTCTAGATGCAGACTTGACATTTCTTAGAATCCTAGTCCACACTCCTTCCTCCAATACCAAGTTCAGATCTTTCTCTCATAATCTCTTGATAGAAGTTAAAGCTCCGTCCCCCAAACTCTGAATTAGCAGGGAATAATACACTGATGCCTCATGACCTTTTCCAAAAGCAGTAATCACCACTCCCAGAGTATCTGCCGCTTTAGGGGGGTGTAAGCTACTCCCAAAAATAGTACAGAGCAGGTGGCGCAGCTGTAAATACCTAAAGAACTGAGATCTGGGAATCCCAAACTGATGAACCAAATTCTCAAAAGATCTCAACATTCCACTCTCATACAGGTCACCGAATGTAGTAAGCCCCTCACAATCCACTCTGACCAACAGAAAGGGGACTTATTCATATGTAATTTAGGGTTCAGCCATATGCTTGAGGCAACATTTTATGTCCGAATTAAACACTCTGGACACTTTTGTCCAAACCATGTGCAAATGTGAGATAACGGGGTGCGACTTAACTTCTCCGTTTAGTTTGATAGAAAGGCTAGCAATGGCGAAATAGGGTCAAGGACTTCCTGTTCAATACAAAACCAGGGAGGGGCTCTCTCAGGTGGAAGTGACCAATGAGCCAAATGTCTGAGACCAAATGCATAATAAAACAAAATCTTGGGTAGGCCTAGCCCACCTTCATCAATCGGCATATGTAACTTGTTGAAATGTAATTTGGGACGTTTCTCATTCCAAATAAAGGACTTCGCTATGCTATCAAATTGCTTGAAATAAGAGAGGGGGACATCTACAGGGAGAGATTGTAGCAGGTATTTGAAAATTCATTTTAATAACATTAACCTTCCCACTCATAGATAAATTTTATGAAGCCTACCTACTCACATCACTCGAAAACCTTTTTATTAAGGGGTCAAAATTAACTCTACCTAAATCACACAAATTAGCTGGGAATAAAATGCTCAAACACTTAATGCCCTGTTTGGGCCACTGGAAGGCGCCTAGTTGAAAATCCGTTACTGGGCAGTGCGCTGTCAGAGCCAAAGCTTCGGATTTAGACCATAGACTCTGTAACCTGAAAATTTAGAAAGGAATTAATAATTCAGTGGAGGCAAGGCATAGATCTAGTGGGGTCAGAGATGAATAATAAAATATAATCTGCATAAATCAGAAGTTTATGCGCCAGACCTCCCGCCATCACTCCTGGAAAATCATCCTCCTTTCTTATCACGGCTGCTAATGGTTCCAGGGCAAAACAGAACAATAATGGGGAAAGACTGCCGGGTGCCCCATCCAGAGTAAAATAATCTGAAATTAATCCATTTGTTTGTACCGCCACTACCCGGTGTCTATAAAGTAACTTAATCCATTCAATAAAAGTATTCCCAAACCCGTACAATTCCAAAATCTTAAAAAGATAATCCCATTCTACCATATCAAATGCCTTTTCGGTGTCAAGTGAGATGGCAGCGACCGGAGTCTGATTATTCACCACTGACCACATGATATTGATGAAACGCCTAATGTTATCAGAAGAGTTATGGCCCCGAATAAACCCCACCTGATCTATATGTATAAGAGATGTCATAACTTAATTGGTTAGCCAGAATTTTTGACAACATTTTAATGTCTAACTGGATCAGGGAAATTGGACAGTAAGTCTTACACTCATTTGGATTTTTGTCCTTTTTAAGAATCAGACTGATCCGGGCTTTTGTCATGGTTGGCGGAAGCTTTCCATTCTTTAATGATTTAAACTTCTAACAAAAGTGGAGCCAGTTCTGTAGCATAAGATCTAAAAAATTCAGCGGCAAAGCCACCTTGCCTTTAGGCAGGGCCTTAATTACCTCATCAAGCTCCTCCAAGGTTATTTCAGAATCAAGATAATTTTTTTGCTCAGTTGTCAATTTAGGGAGTTCTAATGGTTTCACAAAGTTTCTAATATCTTCATCAGTAGATGAAGACATGGAACTATAAAGATCAAGATAGAATTCTTTAAAAGCATTATTAATATCAATGGCTGAGGTAAAAATTTCACCACCAGCAGATTTCACTGAGGGAATGGTAGAAAAAGACTCTCTCTGCTTTATATATCTAGTCAAAAGCCTCCCTGCTTTGTACCCCAACTCAAAATATACCTTGAAAAACCAAAACTCCACCTTCTACGACAAAATAGTGTTATATCTGTATTTCAATCGGGTCAATTCTCTGAGGCCATCAGACGACATTTGGTGCTTCAGTTCTGTCTCGGTACTTTTAATATTCTCTTCCAACTCCATGAGTTCTTGTGCTTTGGATTTTTGATGAATGAGGCATACTGTATGATCTGCCCCCTAAGAACTGCCTTGAGTGCCTCCCAAGCCATGCCCACAGAGAATACTGAGGACCAGTTGGTCTCCATATAAATATTGATTTCAGCCTTTAACATTTGTTGGAAATCAGGATTTTGCAAAAGGGATACATTAAAGTGCCAACTATATGATTTCTTTTTCTCCATATGTGGCAACACCTCTAAACTCTCCAGGGCATGATCTGAGACTAAGATGCTTCCAATTGAGCAATCAACAACATATGAAATGAGGGATTTGGATATATTAAAAAAAATGATTCTAAAATAAATTTTATGGACTGATGAAAAAATTTTAGAGTCCCTACCAGATGGGTTCCAAAGTCTCCAAATATCTGTAAGACCAAGATCTTTACACATTCTGTGAAGTGTCAATGTTGCTCTAGGGGGCTTACACACTTTTGCTTCACTATGATCAAGGACTGAGTCCATCAATAGATTAAAGTCTCCTCCCAATATTATATCATGAGGGGAGCCAGCGGCTTGCAATATCCCTTCAAGATCTATAAAAGAGCCCTGATCATCAGCGTTAGGTGCGTAAATATTAGCCAAAAATCAACCTTTTCCCCTGAATTTCTGCTAAAACAATAACGACTCTTCCTAATTTATCTTTAATCTGTTTGAGACATTTGAATTGTAGATGTTTACTTATCAATGTAATGACTCCCCTGCTCTTACTTGAGCCAACACTAAAGAAAACATGACCACCCCATATCTTCCCAAATTTTTCAGCTTCCTGTGGGGAAAGATGCATTTCTTGAAGAAACACTATATCATATTTCAAACTTTTAAGAAAAGAAATAACCTTCCTTCTTTTTATGGGGTGCCCCAACCCATTCACTTTCCACGTGGAGAGAGATAATCCACTCATATTAAGAAAACATAGATTGTGTGTCAAAAACAAAATTATAAAGACCACATCCCCCATTAGTGCAATAATTAAACCCCGAACTTCCCCCATGTTGGGCCTCATGTATTCAGATAGAAGACAAAGGCAGGCCTTACAGTCGTAAAAGCCTGACTGAGGCTTCCGTCATAAATCTTACTGATAAAAACCGCACCAAAATCAAACAAAGGGAGTCCAAAACAGACCACAAATCCCATGAAGCCTTGCTCACTAAATGATCGAACTCTCAACTCCTATTGGATGAGGCACACAACAGAACGCCCCTCAACCAGGACGTCATCGGGAGTAGACATACCTCTGAGATCCTTCCGGGATTTGCTTCCAGCAACTTTGCTCGCCGTGCATAGACACAGCTCATCGCTGCTCTCAGGTGTAGCCTCGTGGCACAAGGAAGTAACTTGAAACTGTGGCCATACAATCTCCATCTCGCTGGACAAGTTGAGATTACTCTGTGTTCCACCAAACACTCTAACGGATCCGAAGGAGACCGCTGAGCAATCCGCATCTTCATCCATTTGCCTGCAGAAGTGAAGAGATAAAAGTTCTCTCTTCCATCTTCAATCAATTCGACATCACTGATTTTTCCGCCAGCCCACCGAGAATCAGCAGCCATACTGCCCGCCAACAGAGCGAGGAAATGGCCTCCCGTCATCACCCGAGCCTCGAGGAACCAAGTTGGACTCAAACGACGGATGAACGCACATTCTAGCTGCATCCTCATGCGATTCAAGTAAGAGGTTTACGTCTGGGTAGAAATAGAATATTATAGTGTGTTATTCTTGTGTATCAAGGTTATTGCTTGTACAGTTTACGGACCGCTGAGTCCGCTCATTGCTGCTAAAATATCAAGGTATTACTGTAATGTACTGTTATCACGAATGAGATCTGCTGTGTTGTAGTCCAACCACAATGGACTGTTGTGTATTTCTGCCATCGCGGGTGAGACCGACACACTGAGTTTATCCATTAAAGAACCAAAGACCGCGGGACAGTTTACGAACCGTCCACCGCGTCTCTGAGTGATAAACTAACAGTTGCTTTCTCTCCCACAATCGTGAAACCGGCTTTGGTGCCGCCACTTTAATCACTCTCTCTCTCGTACTAACCACACACACATGCGACCCCTCACAAACATTCTCGCACACACTTTTGGCTAGTAGATAACTTTGAGATAAAGCTCAGCATTGTCCATAAGTTATCGTACAAGCGGAGACGGGCAGACGCCATTGACCAGCTTCTCTCCGCCCACATTCACGGCCATATTCATTGGCCGGAAATCTCGTGTGACGTACTCTCCACGAGAGTCACGTCCGCCATTTTGTGCGCGTCCCTCCTTACACACACACACCCATTCTCTCTCTCTCTCTCTCACACTCACACACACACACACACCTTCCTCTCATGTGTTATAGGATTATATTGGTTACCATATCTAATCATGTCACTGTTTAGTTTGTAAGTCGGAAATTTATTGACTGCACTGTATTAATTATTAATTGATATTACTGCATAAATAAACTTTGTTATATTTCAAAGAGAAGTGTTTTGGTTTGTTTTGCATACACCTGTATCAAATGCTGACAGGGGATGTCAGTGCTCAGATTCAAACCTTCATTGTTTGTTTTTTCGGAAAAAAACATCGATATTCTTCGGACGTCGATTTTCCTAAAAAACAATCTAATATTGAGACTGTTATACTATCTGGTTATTAGTCCCTGATTCCAGGGTGGTGCCCCGGCGATATTAATCCTTATTAATATTCTATTGATTTTTGATAATTGATAATCATCTTTGATGATTGTTGAATTTGAAGGATCAATAAGCTAGTGTTCATTTTAATCAATGTTTCATCGATGTTAATAATTAATGATTATCTTTGATAATTGTTGATTTAAAGGATTAAAAAAGCTAACATTGATTCTCATCAATGTTCTATTGATTTTAATAATGAATAATTATCTTTGATAATTATTCATTATTGCTAATAACCAAACCCGCTCCTGAATGTAGCGCACTACATTTACTGGTGCCCCATGAGGCTTTAATGAGTTAGATTCTATTATTTCATTGAAATATTAATTAATAACTAAAGAAATAATTATTAATTATTTCTGATAGTAACACTGATCTAAACAACCAGTAAAGCCCTACACCCAGAACCAAAAAAAACAAAAAACGTGCGCATTAACCCCACATATGACAGCGCCAACCGTTGTCCATCCCTCTAAACTCAAAAAGTCCATGTACGCCTATGAGAGTCCCCGCGATAACTTTGCCATTGGATTGTTCATGTCCGGTGCTTCTATACAAATTTTGTGAGACAAAATTACATAACAGAAAATACTCTGTAAAACAAACTCCAGCCAATATGCAGAATAAACACAAAGAACATGTGGATTCATTCACAGAACTGTCTCAAAGGTGTGTTCCTCCACAAAACAAATTCCAGCCTCTAGTGGAACCAGCACAAAAACAAAACCAAAAAAAAGGCAGTTCAGTTTCCTCATACAGTCAAACGAATGTTCAGTGAGCCGGCTGTTTCATAAGTGCTTCATAAGTGCAGCAGATGATGTAATCCTTCCAATGTCCTATAAAAAAAAACTCCAGCCAATAGGAGGCATAAACACAAAAGAACGAGCAGATTCATCCACAACTGTCCCGAAGGAGTGTTATTCCACAAAACAAACTCCAGCCACTAGGCGTAACCAGCACAAAAAGAAACAAAGAAGGTGCTCAGCTTCCTTGGACAACCAAGTGTATGTACGGCGAGACGAGCTCACTCGGGGGCCACATGAGAACCATCAAATGGCTTAGTCAATTGCCTCTATGAAGGACATTGCTTTTTGTGGGCATGTAAATACTTTGCGGCCATCATTAGTATCTATTCTCAACTTGGCCGGGAACATCAGTGCAAAAGCGATCTTCCTTTGATGTAAGAGTTTCTTGCATTCCTTGAATCAATCACGTTTCTCTTGTCGAATTCGAAAAGTCTGGGAACAAGAAAATATTGTGATTCTTCCAAGAAAGCTTTCCTTTGCTCCTCGCCTCGCGTTGTATCAGTCTTAAAACTTTACAAATAACAGAGGGGTATCCATTCATCCACAACAAAAGTGAATTATATTTGAAACTGTACAAGAATAAAGATTCATGATTCACAAAACACTGTCATCATTTCACAAACAAAAACCATCATCCAAGTCACATATGAATTTAAATGTCCAATGTTAATGTCCATACAGCAGCGAAGGGGTAGCAGTAACAAAAATGTCTTTAGCTCACCACACCATGGTTGTCCAGTAGATGTGGTGTATACTCTCGATGCACAAGAGTCATTCAACACAGATAATCCCCCCCAGCAAAATGGCAATCCAAAACATGGCATCAATGACATCCAGTGTAAATCCAAGTTGTTCAAATAAAGGACAGATTAAATCTTGATTCAATCAAGATGTCTTCATATAAGGCAGAGGAAAGAAAAAAACCCTCACACAAACAAACAATCAATTCAACATGGGGTATACTGCAACCATGGACTTTAAACAAAAAGAACAAATAAGATGACTTGCATTGAGTTTTTGAACACAGATGTTCCTCAACAAACGGTTTCTCATGCAGCAAAAGATGAGCAAACACTCACAGCTACCATTCCTCACATGCTCTACTTCCTTCCTCGTTTTACTCTCTGACATAGAGAACTTGTCTTCCTGTTTCATACTCTCTAGCGCACTCTGATGGTCGGGAGTAACATTACAATGAGATTTTACATATTAACAATCTACTAGGATCATTACAGTGTAACACAAGATCTTTATCGGATGATCTCAGAAATTTGGTAAGAATTTTAACATGCGTTAAATTTAACATCCCTCAGCGGATATGCGAGCAAGGACACTGCGAGCTTGCTCAATTTCCAGCTTGTGGCCTGTTATGTAGAGCAAATTCAGGAAGAGCTCGTCTAGGAATTTTACTATATCTCTGCCTTCCTCATGCTCAGGAATTCCAACAATTCGGACATTATTTCGCCTGTTGCAGTTCTCCAAATCCTCCAATTTTTAGTTAGTGGATTAGCAGATAATTCCCTCTCTGAAGACTCCAGATAAATGATCCGTCTCTCGACCTCCGACAATCTTGTAACCAACTCAGAGAATTTAGTTTCCATCGCAGTAATCGATCAACGTATTACAGCAAGATCCTCCAAGTCAGCAACAACTTACTTCAGCATTACAGACATATTGGACAGTTGACACTGGATTTCTCCCGCTGCACCGTCCAAACCGAGTCCTTGCTTCCGCAGGCCCGTCAGAGGTTTCAGCTTGAGCATGTAAGTGTCTTTTAATATCTCCAGAGCCTGAGGATTTTGACTTCTTTACCATGTTGACTTCATAGAACAGTTATGTAGCAGGATGTGTCAAATCTCACCGGTTTATGACATAAAAAGAATGAAAAAGTAGCAAAATGTGCAGAGCTTGTCGTTTACACGTCCGCTTCTCACATGGCATCACGTGACTCCTAGGTGTTATATTTGAATACAATCTGTCCTTTGAAAATCTAATTTCCAGTGTTTGTAGAACAGCATTCTTCTACCTCAGAAATATTGCTAAATTACGACACATGCTCTCTGTTGCTGATGCCGAAAAACTAATTAATGCATTCATGACCTCAAGACTAGATTATTGTAATGCATTACTGGGAGGATGTCCAGCAAGTTCAATAAATAAACTTCAATTGGTTCAAAATTCCGCTGCCATAGTGCTGACTAGAACCAAGAAATTTGATCATATTAGCCCCATTTTATCATCATTACATTGGCTACCTGTTAAATTTCATATTCATTAAAAAAAATGTGTTAACTACCTACAAAGCTTTGAATGGTCTAGCTCCGCAGCACTTAAGTGACCTTCTACTATGCTATATTCCATCACGTTCATTACGATCGCAAAATTCTGGCCTGTTAATAGTTCCTAGAATATCAAAATCCACAAAAGGAGGTAGATCATTTTCCTATTTGGCTCCTAAACTATGGAATAGTCTCCCTAACACTGTTCGGGACACAGACACACTCACTCAATTTAAGTCTAGACTAAAGACTCATCTATTTAGTCAGGCATGCACCTAATTTATCCATCAAATCAAAATTAGGCTGCTTTAGTTAGGTCTGCCAGAAACATTTATCATGCTCTATAACTCTGCAAAAAATTGAATGGCATCTACGCTAATATTATTCTATTTGTTTCCCTGTCTCATTCATATCCTGAGGTTACCAGAGCTGGCCAGATCCACTTCTGTTCCTGCTTGGTGTCAGACTCCACTGCTCTGTGTCTCTGAGTGATGATGACTAAACGCAGTTGGTGCCAGCCAGACATCACATAAGTTTATTATGACGGACTTCAGGGGATGAGCTGATGCCAACTCTATCCATAAGACATGGGATACTTCATATGCCAATGCCTGAACCTTTGACGTGCGATAGACCTCCTGGTTGAACTGCGATGCACCTCACTGATCTCTGCCTGATTCACCTTAGTCTAATGATGGACTACACTCTTGAAATGGAATACACAGACTATCAATTAATTGCCAACAAAAGCCTTCATCAGCCAACTAACAAAGGACAATGCATCTATGTCAACTTCTGCAGTTAATCCAGGATGAACTTAAAAGACATTAGTCATTAATCTTACAGTTCATACAAAATCTTTGTATAAACACTGGCCCTTAACACTTACTTAGTTTACTCATTTTACACCTGCACTGCACATAAATAACTAATATTGGCATTATATTCATGTTGGTTAGCCAGAGGGAATCTGGCCCCCACAGTGAGCCTGGTTTCTCCCAAGGTTATATTTCTCCATTAGCCAACATCTTATGGAGTTTTGTGTTCCTTGCCACAGTCACCTTCGGCTTGCTCACTGGGGTTCTAAATACAATTATGATTTAATTATTTAATTTTATACACAATTTACAATCATATTTAAACAAACTACACAATTATGACTCTAAGACTTTATAGATATTACAGTTTCATTTTCTGTTTATGGATTATTTTCTGTAAAGCTGCTTTGAAACTATGTGTGTTGTGAGAAGCACTATACAAATAAAAATGACTTGTCTTGACAATCACCGACCACTTTATTTGGTCCACCTGTACACCTACTTATTCATGTGATTATCTAATCAACCAATTGTGTGGCAGCATTGAAATGCATAAAATCACGCAGATTCAGTATAGGACCTTCAGTTAATGTTTGTATCAACTATCAGAATGTGGAAAAAAATTTGATCTCTATGATTTCAACTGTGGCATGATTGATGGTGCCAAACGGGCTGGTTTGAGTATTTCTGTAACTGCTAATCTTCTGGGATGTTCACACACATCAGTCTCTAGGGTTTACTCAGAATGGTGCCAAAATCAAAAGCCATCCAGTCAGTGGCAGTTCTGCAGATGAATGCCTTGTTGATGAGAGTGGTCAACAGAGAATGGCCAGACTGGTTCGAGCTGACAGAAAGTCTACGGTAACTCAGATAACCTCTCTGTACAATTGTAGTAAACAGAATAGCATCTCAGAACGCACAACACGCCAAACCTTGAGGCGGATGGGCTACAACAGCAGAAGACCACATCGGGCACTTATTTTGGACCATAGTGTTACTAATAATGTGCTCAGTGAGTGTATATGCAACTTTTTTTTTTTTTATTATTGATGGGACTGGCAGCTAGTCCATTTGTAACCTTTATTTTGAAGTTGAGTTCCTTAGTTCTCTTTCTTTCTCCCTTCACAATTCCCCTCCTGCTTAGTCTCCGGCCCATGTCTTGTTTTCCCATTAGTCTGTGTGTTCATATACCCCTGTGTTTGCCCTTGCTCCTTGTTGAGCTTTGTCTTTTTGTAATGTGTTCATTTTTGTTGAGTTATTTGCTTTTCTTTTTTTCTTTGTCGTTGTTGATTATATTCTTGTTGAATTCTACATTTGGTTTTTGCAA
Organism: Myxocyprinus asiaticus; assembly: GCF_019703515.2. Taxonomy (NCBI): domain Eukaryota; kingdom Metazoa; phylum Chordata; class Actinopteri; order Cypriniformes; family Catostomidae; genus Myxocyprinus; species Myxocyprinus asiaticus. The sequence continues at coordinate 41,885,490 of NC_059381.1, read as the reverse complement.
CTCCTAACTCACCTAAGCATTATTACAAGAGCCTTCAACTATGCGTGAGATGTAAGGGCAAGGGGAAAAACAAAGTATACACCAGCCTTTACAATAGCTCTAGACTGCACTGGATTTTTGATCCAATCGCTAATCATGGAAGCAGATCCTGGGCTGAACATTCAGGAAGATATGATCCTCTATTTCCATGAAGGTCCTCACTTTACACAGACACATCAGGTCACTGATGTGAGGATTATACTTCCTTTAAACACCATTTGTCTTATTCACTCCATCTGCAACTTCAACCCCCTTGTGCTGCAGTATCTGAGGATCACCGATGGTGTCTACAGTCTAGTGCAGATTGCCTTTTGTTTTATTGTATAGAAACTGTATAGTAGCTCTTTTTGTACACTTGCAGCTACTGTTCCTTATGTCAAAGACACACTTTATACTGTGTACATGTGACAATATATCAAGTGCTTTATAAATCTTGCCTGCTGGAGATTGGCAAGACAAGGCTCTTTAAATGTGAAGAGTGTACATTTTAAGATGCTAACATACTTCCTCCTATCCCAGCTTACTATCGCACAATATAACTACAAAAATATAAATGAAAAAGCCATGAAGTTTCTCTTTCAGAATATGTTCTGTGCTGACCCTGTTACGTTCTAAATGTTTGGGGGTTGAAATATCACAGCATAACAGGGTTGAACAGAAATTGCTGCTACAAAGACAAATTCTGCATTTTCTCACAAAATGCATAAAGTATATAATAATGGGGTAAAACATGTTAAAATCACTGTAGCTACACTGTAGCTTCCATCAAGTTCAATACAGTTTATTAGTCTAACTGTAGGTTAGCAATTAAGCAATGAACACTGGCATAGAAAATATTCTTTTGTTTTTAATTGTTTTGACTTAGTAAATCTGAAAAAAGAGCTCAGAAACAGCCATACCTCATTACCTGTCAATAGTCTCTCATTTTAATTGAGGTATCTCAGTAGTAAACAAATTACAGATGTACCCACCCAAGACGGTAGTCATACAACCAAATTACAAAGCGCATGACGAGATAATGAAGTAGCCTGTCAGACAGCTTGACTCAACGTGCATTTCACGACTACAAAAACATCACATTCATCACACTCTGTTGAAGCTGAAGTTTCATGTTGATGACATTTGCAAAGAAGCAGGATGTTGATTTTTGTGTGTGTGTTAGGTTAAGGTGTGGACTTTGAAACTTCATGGTCTGGTAACAACAGTACTGAAGTTCCTGAGATGTCAATTGCATTGATGTGAAAGCTGTTGAATGAGTACAGCAGGAACAGAGTGACTTAGCTCTGTGCAGGGCTCATTTTTTGCCCTGGGAAAGTTGGAGAAGGTTGTTTTTGCACACTTTGAAAGTTCAAATACAAGTTACCTGCTCTCTGTAAAGGTTGTAATGTGGATGAATGGTTTAGATTTGGAATGGATAGGACTTCATTAAAGTTTTTAGAAGTCCCATGCATTATCAGTCTTAACTATATCCAGTCTCAATTATATGGCACAATATAACACTTGCACATGAGATTTTGTCATTCTAAAAAGAGCATACATTTCCTTTCCTTGGTGGCTTGAGCTATACACTTGTGACATTTTCCAAGCAAAATTGCATCCACAGACATTCAAGAGTAAAATCCTGCATGATAAGTTAAGCTCTTGTGTGTGATACTTGTGTTTGGATGGGAGCTTTTGACTTGATGCTGCCTGAACTTCTGAACATTTTTAGAAAAAGCTTTGCTCATGCTATTAAAAGTCTGTTATGACACTTTCCTTCTTTGTGTTCATGTCATATATTGTGTGTTTTCTTTTTCATTGTTGCTCATTGACAAATGACTTGAGTTATAAGAGTGTTGAGTGTTCATCAGAGCTGGAGGTGCTGGTTGGATGGATGTGTTGAGCGATGAAAGATCAGCGCATTTGGCATTTGCAGAAATACCTCCAACATCTATTGACTTGGTCGTGTTGGTTAAGTTCCTTGCGTGAGCATGTCCACCCATTCAACAAATGGCAATCCCTGTTTGTTTACTTTCCCTCAGTGGCAATACCACACACTGACAAATGTGTGTTTTATGTTGACTAGTGTGACATGAACAAATTGTGTCTGTGTGTAAATAAATGTGATTGCATCTGTATGCGTGCTCAAGTATCTTTCTTTTTGTCCTGTCTATTCAAATGAACAAACAGCAGCCACATGCATGTCCACTCAACTGTAAATGAAGAGAAAAGACCTTTAAGATATTGTTGCCATGTAACAAATTGTTTTCCAACCTTGTGAATATCTAAACTTTTGCCTGGTGGCCCATAAACTGCTTGACATAAATATCTGTTCTGTCTGTTTTTAAGGATCCAGGTTGCTTCTCATTTCAAGCATAACACATACATTCCCTAGGGCAAATAACAAGTATTGTCGCATTTTTTAGCCAATCTTGCCACACTAGAACAGATGTCACAGACTAAAGTTTGGGATGGTAGCATGAGCTCTCTGAAGCCATGAGTCACAAGAGTCTTCTCCAGAGGCCTGTATTATTGGATTAAACGGTTTATGCCAAGCATAATCTTACTTTTGTATCATAAAGCATTTGAAATGGAGATTATCAAACAATGCTGCTTCTTTACAAAGTCATTATATCGACCAACTAATACTATCTGCTGTAGTTCTGCCAAGTCATCTTATCTGAAAATTGATGTGTCTTAAATGAAGAAGACACAAGACAGGCCAGTAACCCCTCCAGTCTTTAGTAAAAATCCTTGGAATCTAGAGGTGTAGCTGAGTTTACTTTAGTACGGAACACAACTTGGGTGTCATCTAAAAAGGACAATTTTTGTTATAATTTACTCACCCTCATGGCATTCCAAACCCTTGTATGTAACACAGAGAAATGGATTCAAAAGCACTTCCTAGATTCCGGGGCATTGAATATATCGTCTTGGACAATGGGGGGTTTCGGAATCAAAAAGGATTAGAAAAAATGTTCTACACAACCAGCAAAACAGACTCCCTTAATTTACACAAAGTACCAAACTCTACTGTGAAGAACCACGATAGCATGTATGTAGATGGCAGTGGTTTTCTTGACAAAACAATCTGAGAATGTGTGTGAACATCAAACTGATGTTGACAATGATTGACAGCAACTTAAAAATGTGCTTTCAGGGCAAGTAAAACAACAGGCATGTTACAAATAAGAATAGCAGATGTGGAGAGTGACCTCCAGGAGCAGATCCATGTGAAAAGAAGGATTTATGCCGCTCTAATTCCAGACTGAAGCATTCTCAAGCAGCTTGTTAGGACGATCGGCAGCTCATCGTACCATCGCGTCCACTCCTCCCACTTCAAATGAGATGGAAAGGATTGCGCGGTGCCGCTCATGTATATGCATCCACAATCCCTGCAGGGACAGTCAGGCATGGCGCTGCTCCTGCTAACAAATGCAATTTTATTGAACATTTGGGTCGAGAGCTTCGTTTCTTCCCCTTTTGTTGCTGTCAGTCAAATGACAGGTACCGACACCTAAAACACATGCAGACTGCTGCTACATCATCAAGACTTTTATCTGTCAAAATGCAAGGCTGCCAAATTCCAAAACGGGCTGAAATTAAAATGTCCAATGTGCTTTTCCTTTGATCATCTTTAGTGTTATTTTGGATGTAAATCCTGTCAGAGGATGTGGAATAAAAAATATTCTGTTGCATTTATTCAGATTTCAAATATCTTTACAGTTTGGAACTACTTGCCGAATAATAACCCGCGTGTGCATATTACTTTATAAGCCACTGTGTTATGTTCTAAAACACGTTGCCAAAACAGCATTTATGTTTCATCTGTTCAATTTGGCAACTCGGCTCATAATTTACTTAAAGTGCAAATGGAGGGATTATGAGGATCTAGTGCAGGACAGACGCAATGGGAGGTCTTTCTTTCATAAGTGTAGGTGTGGTCTTAGAGTGCAGTGTTTTCTTTTACACATCTTAAATATACATTTATCAGACATTTACTGCAAGTCTGTTCACCTCTCCTAATGAATGTTCTTCATGTGACCTGATTAAAACAGTCTACTGTGTGAATGAATGAATGAAACATTCAGAAATAAAACATGTTCACCTACGTATTACATGCTACATGCTGTGCAACAAATCTTCATGGCAACCATCTACACAAAAGTTTGTACTAAATGCCTTGTAAGGCTGCCTTCATGTGCTATCTGAATAATCCTACTTCCTACTTCTAAAGTTGTAATTACAAGTATGTCATGTTTAAGTGTTTTGTTGTTGGAGAGAATAAGAAACATGGAGGATGCCAGGTTCATTCTTGCTTCATGTTTCATGGGGAACTTTTATTATGACACTGCAATATACAGTATGTGAATGGAATCAATTAAACATGTTCATCACAATAATAGAATTTTGGTAAAATACAAGCTATTTTCTCTGGGTAAAAATGTACAATATGTATCAAATGGTTACTGATTATTGTAAATGTTTCTGACCAAAATAGCAAGTGATAAGGCAGCTGCAATTAGAAAAATGAAAAAAAAAAAGAAAAAAAAAATCATCATTCACTACAGAAACTGCACTCTACTCCACCATGTTGAAATTTGACATCACCTCCCAACTAGGAGGAAAATGCCCTCTTGAGTTTCCCAAGAGGGCATTTTCCAATTAGAAAACTCGTATTTACAATAATTCTGATAGCACGTGAAGGCAGGATAAATGCTTGAAATTAATTTTGTAGACAAACATAAGAACTTTTTTTTTTTTTTTTCTTTGGAGCATAGCTGCCAGCAGGTGTGTTCAGAATACACGAGAACTCCTTTAATACTGTTAATAAAAAATAAAAAAACCCTCAGGAAGTTGCTTGATCTGTACTGTGGCAACTTTGAAGGAGCTAAGATTTATGAAGGGGTGCTGCTTTTCTGAGAAGTTGGGGATGAATCTATGATACCAACCGGCTAATCCCAAGAATCTTTGTACTTCTTTCAGAGATTGCGGAGTGGGAAATGATCGAATGGCTGAAACTTTGTCTGGATCTGTTCTTATTCCTTCTCCAGAGACTATGTGACCTAGAAACATAAGGGATTTCTGAATGAAATTAAATTTTTTCAAATTGAGAGTGAGATCAGCTTTGGATAGACAATGGAAGACCTGTTGGAGGTGCTGGAAGTGCTCTTGCTCGTCTTTGGAGTAGATCACCACATCGTCAATGTACACCATGCAACATTTACCCTTCAGATCTCCAAGCACATGCTCCATTAATCTTTAGAAAGATGCTGCGGCATTTTTCAGGCCACAAGGTAGACGTTGGAATTCATATAATCCTGATGAAGTCACAAAGGCTGTTTTATGAATGCTGTCATGATCCATGTCTAATTGCCAGCACCCACTTTTCAGATCAAGGGTACTGAATACAGATGCACTGTGCATAGACTCCAAAATGTCTTGTATTTGTGGCATCGGGTATGCATCCAAAGGTGTTTTGGCATTAAGTCCCCGATAGTCAATGCAGAAATGTGCCTCTCCATCTTTCTTTGGCACCACAACTACTGGTGCAGCCCAAGATGAGGTCGATGGACGTACGATATGTTTATCCAACATTTCTTTCACCTGTTCATCAATGAATGCTTGCTTTTCCTTAGAAACTCTGTAAGCTCTTTTTCTTACAGGCACCTCATCAGTGGTAAGGACTCAATGTTTGACAAACATTGTATGTCCTATATCATGAGTACAAACTGTGGGCCAACCCAACATCAGACCTTCCAACTGAATTTGCCCCTCTGTGCTAGTGTCTGCTTTGACTGTCAGACTGCGGATGGCCTGAAGATCCTCTTCATTGCATGGTGGTAGAGACAGGGCAAGGTAGAAATTGACAGTATGTGTTTTTGGAATAGTATCCTGCCAGGAAAAGGGATGGGTAACAGTAACTGCATTGTCCCCTTTTACGGGTAAGGTGTACAGAACATGCTGAAAGTCTATTATCATTCCTGAATTCAACAAAAAATCCATTCCCAGTATAACAGGTACTGCCAGGTCAGAATCGTTCATTATGTAGAATTCAACATCCACTGGAACATTGTGCACTTTCGTCATCCAGATTACTTTCCCCACAGCAGCTTGATGGTGGCCACTGGCAAGAAGAAACATTTGTCCTCCGCTTGACAACAAGATTTCTTCCATACACAACTGTTTCCAACGGGATTTTTCCAAAGGGAAAGACAAAGTACTACCAGTGTCGATGAGTGCAGCTATTGGTTTACCTTGAATGTTAAGTGGTACGGTGAGGTTTCTGGGATTATGTTGTGAATTCTCTTTAATGTTTTGTACGACTCTGGTATAGGATGGAGTGTTTTTTGTTGTGACTCTTGACATTCTTCTTCCGCTGCTCATTAGCGTTCATCATGTTCCAGTACTTCTTGGATTCGGTAATGTCTCTTTCAACTTGCATTCCAACCCGGACCAGTTCGTGGACTGACTGCAGGTTCCCTCTCAACAGGCTGGCAAGCTGAGGGTTGCAATTTCTTAAGATGGCTTGAATCATCTCCTTTTCAGTCATTCCCTTTTTCCACCTTAAACACAGGGCATGGTAATGGAAAGCAAAGTCTCTAAAACTTTAATTTACCCCTTGCCTCCTTTCCATGAGCTTTCTCATGGCCACTACTTCATAATCTTCATTTAAGAAGGCTTGGAGGAAGGATTATTTGAACTGCTGCCAATTATGGACCCTTTTCTTTTCAGCAGTCCACCAGTCTTTGGCCATGTGACTCAAACCAGCAGTAAGGGAAGCTATAGTTTCCTCATCTGTTAATGGACGGACAGCGAAATACTCTTCACAATGTTCAATGAACACAAGTGGGTCTTCCTCTGGATGATCACTGAATTTTGGAAATTCAAGCTTGACAGGTGGGTTATACTGGCTTCCTGACATACTGTTCGTAGTGCAGTAGGTATTAGAATGAATGTCTTTAGCAAATTTATGTATAACAGGGCTACTTGTGGTTGGATGGGGAGTAGATATTGTTGGGTTGTATGTCTGTAGTTTACAGTCTATCTGCTTGTCTCACCTTTTTAGACAATCCACCATAGACTGACCCAGATCCTGCACGAGCATCTCTAGATATTTTTTCATTCTTCCACATTCACTATCAATATGATATGACACTTTCTCTTCAATGGATTTACACCGTCCCGCACAGTCCCTTATAGATATTTGATCTCTCACCTGTTGTCAAATAGTACTGGCGTTTTTTTCCAAAGCATCAAGATGGTTAGTAATTTCGTTGATTATAGTTGGTTTAGGATCTGGTGCTACATGCTCAGGCTCATCATAGACCTCTGGGGGTGGAGGAGGTGGTAGTTGAAAAGCTTCGTCAGGATCTTCCACAACCTCCTCATCTGATTCAATATACAAATCACTGAAGGTATTGATCAGCTCTTTTAGTAGCTCTCGGGGTGCACTAAATGATGCTGTTAAGAAGTCTGGGTCAGGTACGGGAACATCCCCCCCCCCCCCAAAAGCCTGTGTACTAGACATGATTTAATTGGGACCACTCAATAAAGAAACAAATACCTTAAAGCCTTCATGTCCCTGTTCGGGCGCCATTTATATATAACCACTACCCCTTTTTAGGCTTAAGTTATATATCAGAGTAAGGACAGAAATGCTTAATACTATCTTTGGTATTATAAAAAGATGAATGTTAATCTCCTTTGGTTTACCCAACAATATACATGAAGTAATAAAAAATAAAGTAGAAATTATGAAATCAAATTACCAAAATAATCCAGAAATAATCAAGAAATGTTCAGTGTTGAGTGATCTGAACCAGAAAAGAGAATGGTAAAAACTTAGCTGAAGATGAAGCCAACAATGTTTGGTAATGGTTGAAATTATGATGTCCATGCAAAAGTCAGCACTTTTAGAAAGCAAAGTTCAATTAGTGGTAATCCAATGTTGACATAAACAAGCCAAACTTGGTGCAAAAAAAGAGTCCTCCTGTCTTCCACATGTAAACTCCACCACCTCTTTGTACTCATGTAAAACGTCCCAAGTGTTCATGTGTCCAGCAACAAACAACAAAGCAGGCAATTCGTGGAAACAAACATTTTGAACTACTTTCCTCACATGAAAGAAAGCACAGGAATAAAAGGTCCATCTAAATAAAAAGACACATTCACAATTAGCATGCATGACTAGCTCAATACATACTCAATCCAATAGTTACACATTAAGTACAAATCACAAACAGTGCATGTAAGAAAAAAACAACACTACTTACTGATTGACCAAAAGGAAACAAATTCCTCAATCATAGGACCTCAGAAAGAAAATTGTAATAACACAAGAAAGCCAGGGCATCCTCTATACAAATGCTTGTCTACTTCTTCAGGCATAGTACCTGGCTAAATACTCATCTATGAAGATGGTTAGTGCCCCCTAATGGCGTGGAAAAACATAACCTCTAAGGTAACAGAGTTAGAGCTGTTACAATAATAATGTTGATATTTAGTGTAACAGATTTTTTAACACTATATTCTGATTAAAAATTGTTATTGATTCTAACAATTGAAACAGAAAAGCATATATGCACAGAATCAACTTTTAAACCCTATAATTCCCCTTCCCCCTTCCAATCCCCAACCCCACCCTGACCCCCAACAAACATCCCTGTGGTCAAAGCCAAATTACACAAAAAAAAAAAAAAAAAATAAAAAAAATCCATATATATATATATATATAATAATAATAATAATCACACACATTTAAACTATAAATCCCTCTTGACTGCCCCTCCTATAAGGCCTTACAAATAGGTCAGATAGCTGCCCCACTTCATATTAAGCACCCCTAGGTTGCCTAGCCTTCTATCTGACATCTCCTCAAATGCCACAGCCCTGCCCATCTCTGTGCACCACTCCCGAAATGAGGGTGCACCAGCAGACTTCCATCCCCTCAGAATGATCTGTCTACTGATCATGACACTGGCTAAGACCCAATTTCTTTTGTATTTATCCCCATACTAATGACCGCCCCATCACCTAAAATATAGAGTCTGGGGCAAAATGAAATTTGAGTGCCCAATATGTCACACATAAACCTCTGAACCCTCAACCAGAATTCTTGTATCTTAACAAACACACCACCAAAAAACATGGGTTGTGTCCCCATCTTCTGATTGGCATCGCCAGCAGGTGGGTGTGTCTTTAAGACCAAGCCTATACAATCTAGAGGGTGTCCAATAGAATCGATGTAAAATCTTGAATTGCGTAAGGCGCACCCTTGCATCTCTAGATGTAGACTTGACGTTTTTTAGAATCCTAGCCCTCACTCCCTCTTCAAATACCAAGTTTAAATCTTTCTCCCATAATCTCTTGAGAGAAGTTAAAGCTGAATTAGCAAGGAGTAATACACTGATGCCTCATGGCCTTTTCCAAAAGCAGTAATCACCACTTCCAGAGTATCTGCCGCTTTAGGGGGGTGTATGCTATTCCCAAAAATAGTACAAAGCAGGTGGCACAGCTGTAAATACCTAAAGAATTGAAAACTGGGAATCCCAAAATGTTGAACCAAATTTTCAAAGGATCTCAACACTCCACTCTCGTATAGGTCACCGAGCATATTAACCTCCCTCACAATCCACTCTGTCCAGCAGAAAGGGGACTTATTAATACATAACTTTGGGTTCAGCCATATGCTCGAATCAACATTTAAATAAATGACCAAATTAAACACTCTGGATACTTTTGTCCATACCGCATGCAAATAACTTAACTTCTCCAGTTAGTTTGATAGAAAGGCTTTGCAATGGCAAAATAGGGGCAAGAACTTCCTGTTCAATACAAAACTAGGGAGGGGCTCTCTTAGGTGGAAGCAACCAATGAGCCAAATGTCTGAGACTGAATGCATAATAGTAAAACAAAATTTATCCCATTCAAAATTTTAGGTGGTTCGTGGACAGTCAAACTTTGAGGTTTTGAAGGGTGTTTGTTCTTCAGGGGGTGTCATACAGTCACCTAAATATGATATTCATTTAATTAATCTATCCCACACATTAAAAACAGATGATTGCAGTGACTATTTCAGGCAATGCAATAAATTGCACATGGGCATTTCCTGTCTTTTAGCTTTGTCTTGTAGGAAGAGCCCACATCCAACTTATTTTAATGGATGCAAATACATGGTTCGTGGCCAGTCATTTTTAAAGCATATTATACACATTTATGAGTTTTAAATTGCATAGATATGTTACATTTTGTATCTACCTCATTCGCAACTGCACTTCACCTACATCTATTTTTTATAATATATTACTATTTGCACTTCTGGCTGGATGCTAACTGCATTTTATTGGCTTTGTACTTGTACTGTACACAATGACAATAAAGTCAAATCAAATCAAATCCCTTTATTGTCACTCAACCATATACACAAGTGCAACAATGGGTGAAAGTCTTGGGTGCAATTCCAAGCAACTTAGCAGTATGACAATTACAATAAACTTCTAATTTACACATAGCACAGTTTACACATCTTGTTACACAACACAATATACAATAAAATAATATACAATATACAGTATACACAAAATAAGACTGTATTCAATAGAAATACACTGTATCCATTGATGGTGATGGGGCTGTGTTCTCTGTCTTTTCTCCTGAAGTCCACCACAAGCTCCTTGGTCTTACTGACATTGAGGGAGAGGTTGTGCTCCTGACACCAGCATGTCAGAGTGTGCACCTCCTCTCTGTTGGCTGTTTCATCATTGTCAGTGATCAGACCTACCACCGTCGTATCATCAGCAAACTTAATTGCTATTGCACCCACTTACAAGTCACAAATATTTTAACGTGGTCAAAGTGGACAAATCATTTGTCCTTGGACAGACCCACCACCTCCCAGACACACACCGAGGGTCCTCGGACCAACAGTGAGGAAGTTGTTCAATATAGTGGGTAAATGTACAAATAGTTGTTTTGTGGTCAGCCCTGTCCCCTACCGGATACACTACAGGGGTCCATGGTCCCCCAGGGACAAAGTCTTGTAATATAGTCGGAAGGTGGACAAATAGTGTGTTCGTGGTCAGCCCCACCCCCTCCTGGACACGACCCTGTGATCAGCCAATCAAAGGCTCGCTTCTGTGGGCTCTTCCCCAAAATAGCTGGTAAGGGCCTGTTTAGTGGCTCTGTAGGACATGGGGCAGTCCTTAACACTCCGAGGAGAAAGTGATGCAATATAGTGGGTATTTGGACCTATAGGGTTTTCGTGGTCAGCCCCCACATTCCCCAAAAAAGAGCCCACCTGTGGTTTATTTGAATGGAGAGGGAGCCCATTGCAATAAGCCTGTGGTGGGACATGGTGGCACCACCCAGTGGTCGGCTGCAGAACTGCAAGAAAAATGGTCAGTTTTTGACCACTCGTAGCGTGGCCACCATGGTGCACAGCCACTCGGGGACATCTCTGTTTGTCTTCGGGGGACCCACCGGTCGGCACGGAGATGTGCTGTGCGTCTGCAAAAATCATCTAGGGGGTGTCGCGCAGCGACCATGAACCAGCAGCCATGGAGCTACCGAATAAGCACTCCGAAGACCTCTTGGATTTACTGGTTCCCTACAAGGCAAGGCCTTAATTTCCTCACCAACTCCTCCAAGGTTATCTCAGAATGAAGAGAATTTTTTGCTTAGTTGTCAGTTTAGGAAGTTCTAATTGTTCCACAGAAGTTTCTAATAACTTCATCAGTAGACGAAGACATGGAACTATAGAGATCAAGATAGAATTCTTTAAAAGCATTATTAATATCAATGGCCAAGGTAAATATTTCACCACCAGCAGATTTCATTGAGGGAATGTTTTATATATCTAGCAAGAAGCTTCCCTGCATTGTCCCCTGACTCAAAGTATGACTGTCTTGCCCTGAATAGCCAAAACTCCACCTTCTGTGACAAAATAGTATTATATCTGTATTTCAATCGGGTCAATTCTCTGAGGCCATTAGATGACATTCGGCGCTTCAGCTCTGCCTCAGCACTTTTAATATTCCCTTCCAATTCCACAAGTTCTTGTGCTTTGGACTTTTTGGTGAATGAGGCATACCCCTAAGAACCACCTTAAGTGCCTCCCAAGCCACGCCCACAGAGATACTGAGGACCAGTTGGTCTCCATATAGACACTGATTTCAGCCTTTCGCATTTGTTGGAAATCAGGATTTTGCAAAAGGGATATAGAAAAGCGCCAACTATATGATTTCTTTTTTTCCGTATGTGGCAACACCTCTAAACACACCAGGGTGTGATCTGAGACTAAAATGTTTCCAAGTGAGCAATCAACAACAGATTAAATGAGGGACTTCGATATAAAAAAATCTATTCTAGAATACATGGACTGAAGAAAAAAATGGGTTCAAAAGTTTCCAAATATCTGTAAGACCAAGATTTTTACACATCCTGTGAAGTGTCACTGTTTCTCTAGGGGGCTTCACTATGATCAAGGACTGAGTCCATCAAAAGTCTCCTCCCAATATTATATCATGAGTGGTGCCAGCGGCTTGCAACATCCCTTCAAGATCTATAAAAAAGCCCTGATCTTCAACGTTAGTTGCATAAATATTAGCCAAAATAAGACTTTGTCCTTGAATTTCTGCTAAAACAATAATGACTCTTCCTAATTTATCTTTACTCTGTTTGAGACATTTGAATTATAGATGTTTACTTATCGGCGTAATGACTCCCCTGCTCTTACTCGAGCCAGCACTATAAAAAAAATGCCCACTCCATATCTTTCCAAATTTCTCAGCTTCAGAGAAAGATGCATTTCTTGAAGAAACACTATATCCTATTTCTTATGCTTAAGAAGAGAAATAACCTTCCTTCTTTTTATGGGGTGCCCCAACCCATTCACATTCCACGTGGAGAGAGACAATCCACTCATATTAACATCTGACATTTTGACATATAAGAAAAAATAGACTGTGTGTCAAAAACAAGATTATAAAGACCACATTCCAACATTAGTGTGACAATAAAAACCCGAACATCCCCCAGAACCAAACAAACAGAAAAAAGAAAAACGTGCGCATTAACCCCGCGCATGACAGCGGCAAGTGTCGTCTATCCCTCCAAACTCAAACAGTCCATGTACACCTACGAGAACCCCCGTGACAACTTTGCTGCTGGATTGCTCAAGTCCGGTGTTTCATTACAAATTTTGTGAGACAGAATTACACAGCAAAAGATAATCTACAAAAAAAAACTCCAGCCAATAGATGGAATAAGCACAAAGAGCGTGTAGCTTCATCCATAAAACTGTCCTGAAGGTGTGACACTCAACAAAATTAACTCCAGCCGCTAGGCGGAACCAGCACAAAAAGAGTGCGAGGAATCCTCAAACAGTCAAGCGATGTTCAGAAAACTGGTTCACTCGGCTGCAACGTGAGTACAACAAGATGAATTACTCCATTGACTTTGCAAATAATACTCCACAAAACAAACTCCAAACTCTGTCTGCGGGAGAGGGAAAGCGGTAAGGCTCATCACCTGGGTTGTAATTATCTCTAACACCTGCCTCTTGTTATAGTGATGGCAGAGGGAGACTTAAAGGCTGCCAGCTCACCACAGAAGGAGAGAGAGAAAGAGAGAGAGAGAGAGAGTATGAGCTTGATGCTTACTGATGATCTGACTGTGTGTTCCAAGAAAAGGATATTTGTGTGACCTGATTGAGTGAAAAGACCATTTTAAATTATTGTGAATCTGAGGCGGAAGGAAATAAAAAACTGAAACATGTCGAAATCCGGGACTTTGGAGGACCACGCTGCTATGGAATCTTCACCGCTGGGCGAAGTCATCAAATCCCTCGCCAGCATCCAGCAGACACTGCACCAATCCCTTATCGAATTACGCCTGGAGCAGGAATACCGATTCCAACTCTTGCTCCAGGCCCAAGCCGAGGACCGGCAGGTATTCCGGAGCCTGATCGAGAGGGAGGGGGCTGGCGCTGTGACCCCCCCCAGAGCCCACTTCCCCCATCACCCTGATGAAGCTGGGGCCCAATGACGACCCGGAGGCCTACCTCAACGTATTCGAGAAGATCGCACAGGTGTGGAAGTGGCCACCCAACCAGTGGGCTGCCCATTTGTTACCACTACTCTCCGGGGGGCGCAGCTAGTGGCCCATCAACTACCCGCCACCAGCCTCCTCAACTACCCGGATCTGAAGAAAACCATCCTGCAGTGGGTCGGTCGTAGTCCGGAAATCAAAATCTCCAGCGGTTCCAATCCCTGAGAGTCAGCAGACACAGCCACCCATTTGCTTTTGCCCAACAGCTCCGGGATGCTTGCTGGAAATGGTTGCTGGTTGAGGGGACCTGCGGCACCATGGACATTGTTGACCTGGTGGTACTGGAGCAGTTCATCGCCCAGGTTCCTCGTGGGATGGCCAAGTGTGTCCAGTGCCACCGCCCGGCATCGTTGGAAGAGGCCGTCCAGCTGGCAGAAGACTACATGGCAGCATTTCTGGGATGCAGCAAAGCAGATTCTCTTTCTCTCTCTCTTCTCTCTCTCTCTCTCCTGCATCTCAACCCCCCCTCCCCTCTCGCCCCTCCCCTTCACGTCCTGTTCCGGCTCCCCGAAGGTGGGTTGGAACCCCTCTCAAACCTTTTCCCCAGACTAAAGGGTCCTTCCCCGTGTCTCCCTCCTCTCCTGTCTCTCTCCGCTCTCCTTCCCAGGTTGGTGGGTCCGCCCCCACGAGTGAGGTAGGGAGGCCTGGGCTGATCTGCTGGGTCTGCGGGGAAGCTGAGCACTTCCAGGATCAGTGCTCAGCGATGGAGTTGGTGATATTGGTCAGGATCCCTGACGCTCCACAGGCCACCCCCAATCGGGCAGGGACATATCATATACTGGTAAGTCTAAAAGGGGATACATACCAAGCTTTGGTGGATTCAGGCTGTTCTCAAACCTCCATTCACCAACGCTTGGTGCAAGAAGGGGCATTGGGCACAAATAAATGGGTAAGGGTACGGTGTGTGCACGGGGATATTCATAGGTATCCAGTGGTTACCACTGAGATACTATTCAGGGGAGAAAAGCATAGAGTAGAGGCCGCGGTTAATTCCCGCCTCACCCATCCACTGATTTTGGGAATGAATTGGCCTCGTTTTAAGAATCTATTAAGGGAAATGTGTGTGGATGGGCCCTGTAAAATGTTATCTCGGTGTGTGACTTGCAATGCTATTGCTGGAGAGGCGTTGCCAGGGCCGTCTACGTCTGCTCCGCGTCATGATGACGCAGGGGAGAGGGTTCCCATACTCAAGGGATTCCCTGAGGATCTCCCTCTAGAGCAGTCATGTGACAAGTCTCTCAAGCACGCATTTGACCAAGTGAGAGTAATTGATGGTCAACAACTCTGGCCTGATGTTGCACTCACATATCCATATTTTTATATTATCAAAGATAGGTTGTATCGAGTGAAGCAGGACACTCAGACGAAAGGAAATACAACCCAATTGTTAGTACCGAAGAGCTGTCGGGAAACCCTCTTCCAGGCGGCTCACCACAATCCAATGGCTGGCCATTTAGGGCAAGAGAAAACACTCAACCGAATAATGGCCTGTTTTTTTTTTTTTTTGGCCGGGCATTCACGGAGGCATTTGCAAATGGTGTGCGGTGTGCTTGGAATGTCAGTTGGTGAACCCACCGGCCACCCCAAAAGCGCCCTTGCGCCCTCTGCCACTAATCGAGGCCCCCTTCAAAAGAATTGGCATGGACCTAGTCGGGCCATTAGAACGGACCACACACGGGCATCACTTTGTATTAGTTCTGGTGGACTATGCAACACGATATCCGGAGGCAGTGCCCCTGCGCAACTTCTCAGCACGTAGTGTTGCGGAGGCACTTTTCAGAATAATCTCCCGAGTGGGGATTCTAAAAGAAATCCTCACTGATCAAGGCACTACCTTTATGTCACGATCACTGCGTGAACTGTATGAGTTGTTGGGCATTAAATCGATTCGCACCAGTGTTTACCACCCACAAACAGATGGGTAGGTAGAACAATTTAACAAAACCTTAAAAAACATGATTCGTAAGTTCGTACATGAGGATGCCAGGAATTTGGACAAGTGGCTCGATCCCCTGTTATTTGCAGGTTCCGCAAGCCTCCACAGGGTTTTCCCCATTCGAGCTACTGTACGGGCGTCGGCCACACGGCGTGCTCGACGTCATATGGGAAGCTTGGGAGGAAGGACCTTCAAACAGTAAAAATGAAATTCAGTACATTCTTGATCTTAGAGGAAAACTCCACACTTTGGGGAGATTAACACAGGAGAATTTGCTCCAAGCTCAGGAACAGCAAAGCCGGCTGTATGACAGGGGCACTCGACTACGGGAATTCACACCAGGAGATAAAGTGCTTGTATTACTGCCCACCTCAAGCTCTAAATTACTCGCTAAGTGGCAAGGGCCCATTAAGGTCACACGGCGAGTCGGAGATCTCGATTATGAGGTTAAGCGGATGGATGGGGCAGGGCACGTCTCATAGAACACCATATCGAGACCACCCCGGGGGTGGTGATTCGTAGTTGGCCCTATTGCCATCCTGAACAAAAAAAAAGTCATTAAGGAAGAATTAGAGGCGTAATAGAAGAGTCACACAGCAATTGGGCTAGCCCGGTGGTTCTGGTGCCTAAGAGTGACGGGTCGGTCCGGTTCTGTGTAGACTATCGCAAAGCGAATGCGGTATCCAAATTTGACGTATACCCAATGCTTCAGATTGATGAATTGCTCGATAGGTTGGGCATGGCTCAATTTTATTCGACACTGGACTTAACAAAGGGTTATTGGCAGATCCCTTTAACTCCAATCTCCCGAGAAAAAATGGATTTTTCCACATTGTTCAGATTACACCAATTTGTGATCCTTCCGTTTGGTTTGTTCGGGGCCCCCGCCACGTTCCAGCATCTCATGGACAAAATTCTCAGACCTCATACAGCATATTTCGATGATATTATTATTTATAGCAATGACTGGCAGCGGCATATGCAACACCTGAGAGCTGTCCTGAGATCACTGCGATGGGCGGGGCTCACGGCCAACCCGAGGAAGTGTGCAATTGGGCGGGTGGAAGCTCGGTATCTGAGGTTTCACTTGGGCCACGGGCAGGTGTGTCCCCAGGTTGACAAAACCACAGCGATCGTGGCCTGTCCGAGGCAGAGCATGTGAGCAGAGCGGAGCGGTAATAATTTCACCTGAGCGGAGAGCGCCGCTCAGATCCACTCGCTCTACCCAGAATGCGCTTCGTGGTATGCTGGTTTGGGAATCTGCGAAATAAGCTATAGACCTGATGTTATGGATCTCTAACATTGTTTTAGTGAAGTTGCAAACCTTATAACCTAAATAAATGCAAAGTATAAATCAAAGCTAAGAACGAGGAAATCGAAAGGGAGTGTGGACTGTGGAGAGACCGTGAGAATTAGCAAATATTCCTTCTGGAATCGTACGTGTCACATTGCCAGAGAGCACAAGGATGTGCTACGCGAACATGGTAGTACAGCAAAAGGTGAGCTAGTAGACTACACTACTATTCGATAATAAATTAATAGATAAGTAATGTGTCTTGTTGTTTTGCCATCATGTTAGTTCAGCTGCCAGCTAGATGCAGACCCGGTTCTGCGGGGATGCAAACATTAGAGCACCCTCAATTGAATATGTAAGCCATGAAGCCATTGTTAAGATTAACAATACTGTGTATTGGCAAAGCATTTTGCCTTGAATCCCGGTGAACACACAAAACCAATAAACATGTATTATCTTGCAGTGTCCTAATTTGTAGGTGGAGCATTCTGCTTTCATGCCTTTATTGTACAATTGATCATTTGATTGGTAAAGATTTCTGCTATCGCATAGAGAATTATCTCACTTAATCGACCAGCTTTCGATT
Organism: Myxocyprinus asiaticus; assembly: GCF_019703515.2. Classification (NCBI taxonomy): domain Eukaryota; kingdom Metazoa; phylum Chordata; class Actinopteri; order Cypriniformes; family Catostomidae; genus Myxocyprinus; species Myxocyprinus asiaticus. The sequence goes on along the minus strand of NC_059381.1, from coordinate 41,867,547 downwards.
TCTGCTTTGGGATAAAGTGGCACAAAACTGCTGGTCAGTTCCCCAAAGCCAAATCCATACCTTAACGAGAAGTGAAAAGTAAAAACAAATTATTCTAGATTAGTGTTTGCGGATATCCTCTTCCGACATCGCTTGCTGCATTCATGCACAGAGAAAAAAAGTCTATAAATGATTGAACATTAGGAAAAAAAAAAACTTTTCTTAAATGAAGGCAGTGTAATTTGTGAATTAAATAATTTGTATTTGTTTTAGGATCATTAAACATGATTTCATCTAATACAGTGCATTCGGAAAGTATTCACAGCGCTTCACTTTTTCCACATTTTGTTATGTTACAGCCTTATTCCAAAATGGATTAAATTCATTATTTTCCTCAAAATTCTACAAACAATACCCCATAATGACAATGTGAAAGAAGTTTGTTTGAAATCTTTGCAAATTTATTAAAAATAAAAAGCGGAAAAAATAAAAAATAAAAAAAATAAAAAAACCACATGTACATAAGTATTCACAGCCTTTGCTCAGTACTTTGTTGAAGCACCTTTGGCACCAATTACAGCCTCAAGTCTTTTTGAGTATGATGCTACAAGCTTGGCACACATATTTTTGGGCAGTTTCTCCCATTCTTCTTTGCAGGACCTCTCAAGCTCCATCAGGTTGGATGGGGAGCGTCGCTGCACAGCCATTTTCAGATCTCTCCAGAGCTGTTCAATCGGGTTCAAGTCTGGGCTCTGGCTGGGCCACTCAAGGACATTCACAGAGTTGTCCCGTAGCCACACCTTTGTTATCTTGGCTGTGTGCTTATGGTCATTGTCCTGTTGGAAGATGAACCGTCGCCCCAGTCTGAGGTCCAGAGCGCTCTGGAGCAGGTTTTCATCAAGGATGTCTCTGTACATTGCTGCATTCATCTTTCCCTCGATCCTGACTAGTCTCCCAGTTCCTGCCGCTGTAAACATCCTCACAGCATAATACTGCCACCACCATGCTTCACTGTACAGATGGTATTGGCCAGGTGATGAGCAGTGCCTGGTTTCCTCCAGGCATGACGCTTGCCATTCAGGCCAAAGAGTTCAATCTTTGTTTCTCATGGTCTGAGAGTCCTTCAGGTGCTTTTTGGCAAACTCCAGGCGGGCTGTCATGTGCCTTTTACTAAAGAGTGGATTCCGTCTGGCCACTCTACCATACAGGCCTGATTGGTGGAGTGCTGCAGAGATGGTTGTTCTTCTGGAAGGTTCTCCTCTCTCCACAGAGAAATGCTGGAGCTCTGTCAGAGTGACCATCGGGTTCTTGGTCACCTCCTTGACTAAGGCACTTCTCCCCCGATTGCTCAGTTTGGCCGGGTGGCCAGCTCTAGGAAGAGTCCTGGTGGTTCCAAACTTCTTCCATTTACGGATGATAGAGGCCACTGTGCTCATTGGGACCTTCAGTGCTGCAGAAATTTTTCTGTACCCTTCCCCAGATCTGTGCCTTGATACAACTACTGTTTTGGAGGTCTACAGACAATTCCTTGCACTTCATGGCTTGGTTTGTGCTCTGACATGCACTGTTAACTGTGGGACCTTATATAGACAGGTGTGTGCCTTTCCAAATCATGTCCAATCAACTGAATTTACCACAGGTGGACTCCAATCAAGTTGTAGAAACATCTCAAGGATGATCAGTGGAAACAGGATGCACCTGAGCTCAATTTTGAGTGTCATGGCAAAGGCTGTGAATACTTATGTACATGTAATTTTTTTTTCATTTTTTATTTTTAATAAATTTGCAAAGATTTCAAACAAACTCCTTTCACGTTGTCATTATGGGGTATTGTTTGTAGAATTTTGAGGAAAATAATGAATTTAATCTATTTTGGGATAAGGCTGTAACATAACAAAATGTGGAAAAAGTGAAGCGCTGTGAACACTTTCCGGATGCATTGTATACAGTATATATTGGACAAAATCTCACTTTATGCAGGACAATAATTTTTTATTTGTTAAATCCATGGTTAAACCCTGCTGTACACATAAAGAGTGCATGCACAAGACATGATCGTTTGATGCATATAAAGTCCAGATTCACTTTATAATACTTTAAAAATATCAAGGAAAAACAAAGGGGGCACATGGTATCTACTAATATAATAATTATTATATAAATAACCACAGTCCTTTAGATTGCATATGATTCGTACATATAAAATTGTAGGGAATATTAATAAGCAACAACACTGAAAAAGAGAAAAACATTCACTGCTCTTTTCTGGATAACTTAATATACCCTTTAAAACTGAACAAAAAATTAAGATGAGAAATTGCTCATTTTAATTTACAGACCCAAAGTCTGATAGCATTAAATCAGAAACCTATTAATATATCAAATCTACAGTATAATCATTCCATGGAGACAACTGAAGAACAATTATGAATTTCACTTTTACCTGCAATATTTTTCCTGGTACCAGTCCATGTTATCATTATTGCCATAAACGACTCGAACAAACTTTAAAGTTGAAAAGATTGTCATTTTCTGGGTTGGTTGTATCACTCGGATCCAGTTTAAACTGAAAAGCGCAAATTTGCGCATATGCGAGTTTCCGTGCCAACGCACATGTTTTATCACTTGTAGAGGCATGTTTGATGACTTGTTTAAAGAAAATAATGGTAATTTAGATCTGATTTTTTTTAAGGTATTATTTGAAGATGTTGAGGAAATATGTGCAGAGAAACAGAAATATTTGACTGATTGCAAATGATAATGAAGGTCTGGTTCACCCGATTATCTAACAGCCATTGTAAACCAGTCCAAAATAAACAGTGAGATTTTATATACAAAAACACAACAATACAATCACATCATTTCAGATGTGTACATTACTAATCATTTGATAATTTAATAAATGTCGGCCTATAGTCTATATATTTCACCCAAAGGGGCAGTTGCTTGGGCCACTGTAGCTACCCCCTGTGTGCCTGATTGGAACCAAGTATACTACAGAGAAATGTAATGTCAGAGCGGGATTTGAGCGAACGCTTTTTTACCGGTGAGCGTGAGCGGTAATTGAGCGGAGCGTCCGCTTGGGCCGTGAGCGGCTGAGCAGAGTGCACGTGCATGGAGCAGGTTATTGTCGCTCACATGCTCTGGTCCGAGGCCCAAAACCAAAAAAGAGTTGAGACAGTTTCTGGGGCTTGCTGGCTACTACCGAAGGTTTGTGCCTAGTTACTCTGACATCACCAGCCCGCTGACTGATCTTACTAGAAAGGGGGCCCCCGATCCAGTCCAGTGGATGGAGATGTGCCAACAGGCTTTTCTAAAATAAAGTCTGCGCTTTGTGGGGGGCCGCTTTTACAAGCTCCTAACTTCTCTCTCCTCTTTACTTTGCAGACAGATGCATCAGACAGGGGGCTGGGGCAGTGCTCTCGCAGGAGGTGGAGGGGGAGGAGCGACCGGTGCTGTACATTAGTCATAAGCTCTCGCTGAGGGAGACTAAGTACAGCACCGTGGAGAAGGAGTGTCTGGCGATCAAGTGGGCCATCCTCACCCTCCGCTATTACCTGCTGGGGTGGGCCTTTACCCTCTGTTCAGATCACGCCCCACTCCAATGGCTCCACTGCATGAAGGATACCAATGCGCAGATCACCTGCTGGTACCTGGCACTTCAGCCGTTCAAATTTGAGGTGATCCACAGACCTGTAGCGCAGATGGCTGAGGCTGACTTCCTCTCCAGAAATGGAGGGGGAAGTTAGCAGGCCGGATGTTGCCCTGGCCAAGTCGGGTGGTGGGGATATGTGGGGATGGGCTCATGGTCACGTGTCTGTCTGCGGGAGAGGGAGAGCTGTAAGGCTCATCACCTGGGTTGTAATTATCTCTAACACCTGTCTCTTGTTATAGTGATGGCAGAGGGAGACTTAAAGTCCACCAGCTCGCCACAGAAGGAGAGAAAGAGAGTATGAGCTTGACGCTTACTGATGATCTGATGTGTGTTCCAAGAAAAGGATATTTGTGTGACCTGATTGAGTGAAAAGACTGTTTTAAATTACTGTGAATCTGAGGTGGAAGGAAATAAAAAACCATGCCTGCACTGCTTCATCGCCTCCTGTCTCCTCCATTCCCCAAAGAACTTATTACACCAGCCAATAGGAGGAGTAAGCACAAAGAGCGTGTAGGTTCATCCATAAAACTGTCCTGAAGGTGTGTTACCCTACAAAATAAACTCCAGCCGCTAGGCGGAACCAGCAAAAAAGAATGCGCAGATTCTTCAAACAGTCAAATGAATGTTCATTGAGCCGGTCCACTCGGCTGCAACGTGAATACAACAAGATGACTTACTCACTCCAATGTCTTTGCAAGAAATACTCCACAAAACAAACCCCAGCCAACAGGAGAAATAAGCACAAATAGCTTCTAGATTCATCCACAAAACTGTCCCGAAGGTGTGCCACTCTACAAAATAAACTCCAGCTGCTAGGCTGAACCAGCAGAAAATCTTCAAACAGTCAAGCAAATGTTCAGTGAGCAGGTCCACTTGGCTGCAACGCGAGTGCAACGAGATGGTTTGCTCACTCCATTGACATTATGAAGGACATCACTTGCTGTGGGCATGTGAATGTTTTACAGCCATCCTTAGCATCTATTCTCAATTTGGTCGGGAATATCAGTGCAAAAGCGACCTTCCATTGCTGTAAAAGCTTCTTGCATTCCTTGAATCAATCATGCTTCTCTCTTGTCGAATTCGCAAAGTCTGGGAACAAGAAAATGCTGTGGTTCTTCCAAGAAAGCTTTCCTTTACTCCTCGCCTCGCATAACACAAAACCTTTATCGGATGATCTCAGAAATTTGGCCAGAATTGATCTGGGCCTGCCTCCCTCTGCAGATCGAAAAGCAGGAACCCTGTGAGCTCGCTTGATTTCCACCTTATAGCCTGCTATGTCTAGCACATTCAGAAAGAGCCCATCCAGGAATTTCACCATATCCTGTCCCTCTGCTCCCTCAGGGATTCCATTGATACAGAAGTTATTCCGCCGGCTATGGTTTTCCATGTCCTCCAACTTCTCACAGACACGCTCCAAGTCCACCTTGGTCGCTAGCGGATTAGCTAATAATTCCCTCTCCGATGACTCTAGGTAATCGATCCGTTTCTTGACATCCCCCACTCTTGTAACCACATCAGTGAAATTTGCCTCCATGGCAGTGATTGATTGACGTATCACAGCAAGATCCTCCAAGTCAGCAACGACCTTCGTCAGCATTGCCGACATTTTCAGCATCTCTCGCCGCATTTCCCGCACCTCTCCGACTAAATCGACTCCCAGGCTTGCGGCCTGCTCGGGGGCGTAAGCTTGAGCACGTAAGTGTCTTTTAATGTCCCCAAAGCCAGAGGATTTTGAATTCTTTGACATATTGTTCTCCTAGAACAATTATGGAACAGAGTGTATCGAATCTCACCGGTTTATGTCTTAAAAGTATTAAAAAGTATTAAAACTAGCAAAGTGCACAGAGCTCGCCATTCACACGTCTGATCCTCGCATGGTGTCACGTGACTTCTGTGGATTTTGATATTCTAGGTATTATTAACAAGCCAGAATTTTGCGGTCGTAGTGAACGTGATGGAATATAGCATGATAGAAGGTTGCTTAAGTACTCAGGAGCCTGTTAGGTAAGGACAATACTCATGTCTACCCAAATGGCCACCCTCAACCACTGAATCAGCCAATAGTGAGCCTGCAAGGTAGAATGCTGACGTGACACCATTCATTCATGATTTAATACAACACATTATAAAACAATATTTTTTATAATAGTTTAATCTGTCCATTATTTCATTAATTATTCAAATGAGAAAGCCAAATTTTTTTTAAAACATTATTCCACATCTTGCCCAATGTTCTCCTCCAAACAATCTGCAAATTGAAGGCTACAAAAAATATAAATCTATAAGTGTACGCCATGCATTGTGTGCATAAAAATTTGCAATATAAACTGCATATGCATTTCACATTATCAAAACAAAATAATAAAAAGTGTTTGCCCACAGTTTTAAGACACAAGGACAATTGAAATCACTAAAATAAATGATAATTAAACAAACTCTTTTAATAGTCCCATTACAGTTACTGTATTTAAATAATTAAATGAGTAATATGTAAGATCTTTTTTTCTCCATAGAAACATGTTTTCACTACTGTAAAGTAAGGCCACTGATAGAGGATCTCTTTGCCAGAGCGAAGACATCCAACTAATAATAATTAAATTAATTGTCGATTATTGATCATTGATTTTTATAATTTTAGTGATATTCAGATTTGATCAATTAGTTGTTGCAGCTCTCTGAATGCTTATGCTGTGTTCCATTCAACTCGGAATGTTGGATTTCCAACTTCCTGCAAGGAAAATCCGATGGAACGCCACTTTAAGTCGGAATTCCAACTGGGAAACTCGTGCAAGAAATTTTCAACTCCTATTTCGCAGAGATGCAAGTGCGTGACGTCAAACAAACACGTCAGCACTCAGGGAGATATACAAAGTAAGTGATAAACATTCACTTTTATTAAGTAATATCGATACATTACATGATATTAAAGCTTGTTTAACAAACGCCTGCAGAAACAGGTGTATAAAACATGGTATATTATACTCTCTTTTTATAATCGTACACCTGTAGCATGAATGCTAGCGTTGCAGTATTGTTTATCAACTGGGTTGCTAGGAGACATTTCTGGTGAGAGTCAAACACCTGTTAAGCTAACAGGAGCATTGTAGTTATGTTTCCTTACACATCATCTTCCGAGAATCTGGAAATGGAATGCGTTTATGGTCAGAGATCGGTGATATCAAGTAGGAATATCCCACATCCGAGTTGAATGGAAAACAGCATTAGGTATAGCCTAACATGCCTAAGCTTAATCCATAGTAATGAGTTTCAGTTTATTCATTAAATGAAAAACTGTGATGCAAATAAATAATTAAGCTGATGGATTTAAGCTCAACTATGTTCAAAATCCCTAAATTCCAAAATCATAATTCCAACACATCCTTTCTTTGTTGTAGTGTGTTGTCTCTGCTTAACACAGTCATCGTGCTACTCTTAACAAGGGCAGCGTCTCTACGATCAGCTTGCAATGCTTTTGGGAATGCAACCCAGGTTAGGATACATCACCAACAGCACTCATAGAGAGGTGAGACCAAGTTTTAACACTTATGAACCGAATGACACTTATTCTTAAATTTAGGAATAAGAGCAAAATGACGTCATTCTTTGAATTTTGACACACTTCAGACTAATATTTTTTCTAAGCAGCTTTATACATACGGCCCCTGATTGAGAACCATTGCTTTAGAGTTCCACAAGGTAATGCACACATGAAAGGTTGAATATGTTCAAGAAAGTGTTCAAGGAATAATGCACTACTTAAAATTTAGTGGGGTTTACAGTTCTTTAGTACTAAGAACAACTCTGAGTCTCATTTAAACAAACAGTTCACCCAAAAATGAAAACATTTATCATTATTTACTCACCCTCATGTCGTCCCAAACCTGTATGACTTTGAATCACCAAAGATGAATTTGTTAAGAATTTTCTGGCCACTCTTTTTCATTTAAATGAAATTAAATTTTTCTTTGTTTGCTTGGATGCCAGACAGGAGTATTCAGGCAATGTGATTTTTCCTCATCAAGGATTTCCAGAATGCGCACCAACCTTCTTTGCTGAGGAGAAACAAGGTTTTAATCTGTAGACATGAACTTCTCTTAGATGTTTCCCAGTTTTCTTCATGAAATTCAACTTTCTGTGTTCAATGGAAGATTGAAAGTCTTACAGGTTTGGAACAACATAAGAGTGAGTAAAGGATTTTTATGAGGACAAAAGATTTTTATAAAGGACAGAACTTCATATGAATCAACAGGTTCTCTTATTTAATTTGATATATAACAGCCGCACTAGATTTTCCTCTACACTATACCAACAACAAAAAACTAGCAATGTAATTAACAAGCATACAGCACACTATACAGAGTATGCAGGTCCCTTCCCAAGGGTTTGACCATTAGATCTATTTGTTCCAGTGGGTTTTTACGACCTAATTATGGGTTTTCACAGCACTGAACTGCCGATCATTCCATTCTGAATTGAATGAACTGGACCAACTGTTTCCTGAATAATAGGAACAAGCATATTTCTTTTATAGCATCAAAAGCTTTTTTTCAGTGTGCTAGAATTTTTTAAGTGATTGCACCAATATGAGTGAAAAATTTAAGTTTTACATTAGTACTTCACTGACTGCATTTACATGCACAAGAATGTTCTAACAGTTTTTTTCATATTCTAAACGCTGTATATCTGTGTCATGTAAACACTAACCTGATTGATTAAGCCAATATTCCAGTTTCTAGAAATCTAAATAAGACCATTTTAGAATCTTAGGTCATGTAAAACTTTATTTAGAATATCCACTAGTAGGGGCTTTTTTTGTTCATAATATCAATCCAAAAATACGTCACCCACCCAGGGTAGAAGGTTGATGGATTTTATGACGCACATGAATCCAATAATGATCTCCAAACAAAGACCTTTGTTGATGAATAAAAAATGTTACCAGTAAAATAAGGCTTAATATACACCAAGAAACTTTACGAAATGCAGTCAAAATCTGGATGCTCTCCACCTTCACACCTGTCTTTCAACTTCCTTCTCATATACATATGCATAAATTCTAGTGCTCTGTCGATTTAAATTTTTAATCACAATTAATCGCATAATGTTTCAGAGTTAATCGCGATTAATCGCAGATTTAGAAAGTGCTGAAATTTTACTCTTAATATACTTTTTTTCAGTCAAAATACATTTATTTCAATCTTAGAAAAGGAAATAAAGTGATATGTAAAAATATAATGCTTTATTAGCATTCTCATCTTATTAACAGCCTCAAAGGTTGCAACCAGGAAGTAATCCCTTTCACTTAAGCTTCCATTATCCCTTTGTTACATTTGTACTCCACTGACACTTAGGTTTAGGGTTGAGGTTTAGGTTTGGGGGTAGAGTTCATAAATAGGTGCATTCCTTTTCACTTTATTAGATTATTTACTAAAAACAACTCACTTTACAACTCGCTTTTGGTGCCCCTCTATGGACATTTCACCCGGAAACTGAAGCTCATATGTGCTGTTGTGAACAACAATACTTCCTGCTTTGGCCACTGGGGGCACAAGTTCGAATTTTGGTAGGCATTTTCAACCTACTGTCACCGAATTCACAGTGAGATCAGTCTGAAATTGCAATCCATAGCATTATTGTGTTATTGTTAAGAACATGATTTAGAATTAATAATGAGTTGATTAAATTACTGTAAAAAAATTTTGCTTATTACATGAATATTCCAGTAGCTTGTGAAGCATGAAAACATCTTTTTCAGAATAAAAGCTTAAAACGAATGTGGATCTTGATCAGAAAATGATGTGCATGTAAATATGCAGGTGCACTGTGATTATTGTAGAGAGAAAGAACACCCATTATGAGTGACTGTGAACACATCACGTTCATAACTAACACAATCTGTATTGTATGATTTTATTGAGAGGGGTTTGTAAATGAGTGATGTACACACTTACTGTGTAGACGAGAGCATCTTCTTTGTGTGAGTGACAGCTGGATTATTGTCTTCCCAATGCACAACTCATTTGTGTTATTAAAGAAATCTAGAGGAGAGTACTGGATTTCATACAAGTTTTATGTGTTTCATTTTTGTATCCTGCTGATCATTCAGGAGAAGCGGAGCCGGTCACAGATTCCAGCTGGAGTGTCAAAGACATGAATGAAGCTTTCACACTCTGTCACACCCTCCATTAGGAGCCAGTGAACGGGCACTAAACTGTTTGGGATGTTATTGTTGTGACTGAAGGGCAAACGCACCCATCTAATCACCCTTAAAGACACAAAACAAAAGTGAGCTCAGCCCCACTGATGGAAATTTATACTGTCAATGAAAACATATGTATATCTATCATCACAGCAACATTTATCTCTATAAAAAAATTGAATCCATTCAGTGGCCTCAAACTATATTTGGACAAGTTACTCTTACAAAATGTCTCAATGTCTTCACAACAGATGACAAAATATCAAAGCAAGAGGCAATTCATTTAAAGAACAATAGCACAACACATTTTATATATAAAAAAAATAAAAATTAAATAAATAAGTTTGTATATTTGGTGAAACAATAGGTATAATGTTATAGACATCAAATTGTATTGTGGCACTTAAGTTTCTCAAAAGTTAGTGGAACATGTTGGTATATAATATGCTGAACTCCACATGTGGTTTCTCTGTTGGGACACCTGTGTGAACTTCATCCACTAAAAATCACCAGGACATCTCCAAAGCAACCAAATTGGCCCAGTTGCTGGGGGGGTAGAGTCACATGGGATAACCTCCTCATGGTCGATATAATGTGGTTCGCTCTCGGTGGGGCACGCGGTGAGTTGTGTGTGGATGCCGCGGAGAATAGCGTGAAGCCTCCACATGCGTTACATCTCCGCGGTAATTGCGCTCAACAAGCCACGTGATAAAATGCGAGGATTGACGATCTCAGACGCGGAGGCAACTGAAATTCATCCTCCACCACCCAGATTGAGGCGACTCACTACGCCACCATGAGGACTTAGAGCACATTGGGAATTGGGCATTCCATATTGGGGAGAAAAAAAAAAATCACCAGGACACCAGTTGCAAAAATGGCTCAGAAAAGTGAAATTAGTTGTGAGAAAAGCTCCAGTGGCATTTGAGGCATAGAGATGACATTTGCTTTTACATATTGTTGTCTAAAACAAATGACATTCAGACATTTAAAATTAAGTAGGGATGTCCCGATGTAATGTTTAATGTTCTCCAATTCATCATCTTCGTCTTCATCATTGCCAGCGCCAGCAACTTTACACCCGATACCATTTTTTTTTGAGAATTTCTTTCTGATACTTACCGATACCTGTTTTATTTTTTGTTTTTTTTACAGAACTCTTTTCTGAAGTGCTTATCCAAAATATAACATTGGAGTTATTTTTTTGTCAAATAAAGTGCTGCATAACAGAGCATCACAGATGTGAAATATTGCTTAAATATAATTTACAATTGATTTATTAGTAGTAGTAGTAGTAGTGCTTCTGTGTGATGAACGTAGCTTTTCAGTCCGAAAAAGCTGGGCGCTATGTGATTAAGTGATTATTAAACTGCAAAAGCCTGCTATTTAATTAAATAAGTAGGTACTCTGTATGTGCCTCACTCTACTAAGTGAATTTGCACTCCATTTGCTGTCATCTGCTACAAACAGAGAGCTCGATGCTAATGATGGTGTTTTTCCAGTATGAGCCAAGGAGCAGCTTTAAAAGATACGTGCAGCCGGCGTCAGCACAACACTGTCTCCACATTCACAAGTGCTCACATTTGCAGCGCGCCGCTCATGCAAACTATATTTATATCATTAAACCGAAGCTTTTGCAGTGAAATAATCTCACTAGGACATGACATGATTTTAATTTGTGTGCTGAATGTATCGGTTTTTGGTATTTGGCATTTTTACAAGTACGAGTACCAGTACATGAGCACAGTATTGGACCCGATTCTGATACCAGTATCAGTATCAGGACATCCCTAAAATTAAGTGTGAATTAATGTTCAAATACACTTTAAGGCCTTTGTATTTTACAGCAGTTCAATTCACTTCCAATCAATAACTATATAAATGTAGAATCTAAAATATTACAATCTAAAATAGAAATCAAGAAAAACACAATAAACATCTAAGCATGAAATACAACAAATACAAGGACCAAAGTGTGTTTAATTCTTTTAAAGAATACTACTAGTAAAGGTCGGTAAGTACAAGTTTGTTTAGTATTGATGAGTTGTATTTTGCCCTACAAAGCCAAAATACAGTAACTACACCAACAATGAAATTAAGAAAAAATACTTTAAAGTCTCTCTCTCTCTCTCTCTCTCTCTCTCTCTCTCTCTCTCTCTCTCTCTCAATAAATTTTTTCTGAATCTGAGCATAGTTGAGCTAAACTCGTCTGTCACAGGATTGCACTTATAACTCAATTTTATTTTTATTTTTTGTTATTAAAAGTTTTTATTGATTCCATATAACATATATATATATATATATATATATATATATATATATATATATATATATATAATAACAGAATATTTGGAATCACATTATATTATTTACAACACTTCCTCCCGAACATTAACCACCTCACCCCACCACCCAACACAATCCAGTGGTCAAATACAATTGACAAAGACACACAAACAAACAATAAAACAGAAGAAAATATTTAGAAATAAATTTTTAGAAAGTATATGTTCAAAAACAAAAAGGCTACAACATACACATTTAAAACAACACGTCTCCCTCCACTGCCCCTCCCCGAGAGCCCTCCAAAAAGTCCAAATAGCTGCCCCACCTCCTGATGAACATATCCTTGTTGCCTAGCCTCCTATATGACAACTCTTCCCAAGCTGCTATCCTGCCCATCTCCTCGCACCACTCACGAAACGAGGGGGCTCCAGCTGACTTCCATCCTCTAAGGATAACCTGTCTGCCCACAATAACACTGGCCAGGATCCAATTCTTCATGTACTTATCTCCTACATCAATGACCGCCCCATCACCCAAAATACAGATCCTGGGGCAAAAGGAGGTCTGAGTACCCAATAGGTCGGCCATAAAATTCTGGACCCTCAACCAGAACTCCTGTATTTTACGACACCCCCAAAAAACATGGGTGGTGTCTCCATCTTCTAAATGGCATTGTCATAAGTGGGTGTGTCCTTAAGACCAAGCCTATACAATTTAGAAGGGGTCCAATAAAATCTATGTCGAATCTTAAACTGCATAAGGCGCACCCTTGCATCTCTAAATGCAGACTTGACATTTTTAAGAATCCTAGCCCACACTCCCTCCTCCAAAAACAAATTTAAATCTTCCTCCCATAATCTTTTGAGGGAATTTAAAGCTTCGTCCCCAAACTCTGAATTAGCAGGGAGTAATACACTGATGCCTCATGACCTTTTTCAAAAGCAGTAATCACCACTCCCAGAGTATCTGCCACACTAGGGGGGTGCGTGCCACTCCCAAAAACAGTGCAGAGTAGGCGGCACAGCTGTAAATACTTATAAAATTTAGATCTGGGAATCCCAAAATTTTGAACCAAATTTTCAAAAGGTCTCAATACTCCACTCTCATATAGGTCACCGAGTGTATTAACCCCCCTCACAATCCAATCTGACCAACAGAAAGGGGACTTATTAATACATAGTTTAGGGTTCTGCCATATGCTCGAGGCTACGTTTAAATAAATATCCGAATTAAACACTCTGGACACTTTTGTCCATATCGAGTGTAAATGCAAAATAACGGGGTGTGACTTAACTTCTTCGATTAATTTGATCGAAAGGCTATGCAGAATCGAAATGGGGCAAGAACTTCCTTTTCAATACAAAACCAGGGAGGGGCTCTCTCAGGTGGAAGCGACCAATGAGCCAAATGTCTGAGACCGAATGCATAATAATAAAACAAAATCTTGGATAGGCCTAACCCACCTTTGTCAATTGGCCTATGTAACTTATTGAAATTTAACCTGGCACGCTTACCATTCCAAATGAAGGACTTCGCTATGCTATCAAATTACTTGAAATAAGGGGGTACATCTACAGGGAGAGATTGTAACAGATAGTTGAATTTTGGAATACAATTCATTTTAATTACATTAACCTTCCCAATCATCGATAAGTGTAATGAAGCCCACCTGTCCACATCATTCGAAAACCTTTTTTATTAAGGGATCAAAATTAACTCTGACTAAATCAGACAAATTTGCTGGGAATAAAATTCCCAAATACTTAATGCCCTGTTTGGGCCACTGGAAGGCGCCTGGCTGGAAGGCCGTTACTGGACAGTACGCTGTCAAAGCCAAAGCTTTGGATTTAGACCAATTGACTTTGTATCCTGAGAACTTGGAAAAGGAATTAATAATTCTGTGGAGGCAAGGCATACATCTAGTGGGGTCGGAGACGAATAATAAAATATCATCTGCGTAAAGCAGAAGCTTATGCGCCACACCTCCCGCAATCACCCCTGGAAAATCATCCTCCTTTCTTATCGCGGCTGCTAATGGTTCCAAGGCAAGACAGAACAATAATGGGGAAAGAGGGCAACCCTGCCGAGTGCCCGTATCCAGAGTAAAATAATCTGAAATGAATCCGTTTGTTTGTATCGCTGCTACAGAGTGTCTATAAAGTAACTTAATCCAACCAATAAATGTCCTCCCAAATCCATACATTTCCAAAATCTTAAAAAGATAATCCCATTCTGCCATATCAAATGCCTTTTCGGCATCAAGTGAGATGGCAGCGACCGGAGTCTGATCATTCGCTACTGACTACATGATATTGATGAGACGCCTGATGTTAAGAGCTGCTGCCCCAAATAAACCCCACCTGATCTATATGTATAAGAGGTGTCATAACCTTACTTAGTCTGTTAGCCAAAATATTTGACAAAATTTTTACATCTAGTTGGATCAGGGAGATTGGACGGTAACTTTTACATTCGCTTGGATCTTTGTCCTTTTTAAGAATCAGACAGATCCGGTCTTGTGTCATGGTTGGAGGAAGCTTTCCATTCTTTAATGATTCAGTATAAACCTCTAACAAAAGTGGAGCCAGTTCTGTAGCAGAGGATCTAAAAAATTCTGCGGCAAAACCATCTGGCCCCGGAGCCTTGCCAGTAGGTAGGGACTTAATTACCTTGTCAAGCTCCTCCAAGGTTATCTCAGATTCATGAGCGTTTTTTTTTTTTTTTTTTGCTCAGTTTTCAGTTTAGGAAGATCTAATGGTTCCACAAAGTTTCTAATATCTTCATCAGTAGATGAAGACGTGGCACTATAAAGATCAAGATAGAATTCTTTAAAGGCATTATTAATATCAATGGCTGAGTTAAAAATTTCACCACCAGCAGATTTCACTGAGGGAATGGTAGAAAAAGACTCTCTCTATATCTAGCCAAAAGCTTCCCTGCTTTGTCCCCCGACTCAAAGTATGACTGTCTTGCCCTGAATAACCAAAACTCCATTTTCTGCGACAAAATAGTATTATATTTATATTTCAATCAGGTCAGTTCTCTGAGGCCATCAGATGATATACGGCGCTTCAGCTCTGCCTCTGCACTTTTAATATTTCCTTCCAACTCCACGAGTTCTCGTGCTTTGGATTTTTTGATGAATCCGAGCTCTAAGAACCACCTTAAGTGCCTCCCAAGCCACGCCCACAGAGGATACCGAGGACCAGTTGGTCTCCATATAAACACTGATTTTAGTCTTTAACATTTGTTGGAAATCAGGATTTTGCAAAAGTGATACATTAAGGCGTCAACTATATGATTTCTTTTTCTCTATATGTGGCAACACCTCTAAACTCATTTTTCCAATTGAGCAATCAACAACAGATGAAATGAGGGATTTGGATATAAAAAAAAAATCTATTCTAGAATAAATCTTATGGACTGATGAAAAAAATTAATAGTCTCTACCAGATGGGTTCAAAAGTCTCCAAATATAGTATTATTTGGACTCAAGATGGCGCCGAGTATGGCTGCTGCGTTGCGAGCTCCGACACAACATAGTAGTGTTTTGTTTGTTTTGTTCACAATTCTTATGTTTTTTTGTCTTGGATGTTGTCTGCCTTATTGTCTATGACAGACAAACACTTTTGCACATTGGTTCAGCAATTTCACACTGTAAACCTAACTTCACATTCCTCAATGCCAACCCGCTGTTTACAAACACGCAAGCGGAGCCCTTTGTCTGGGCTGCACGGCCACGGAAACGCAAAAGAAAAAGGGGAAACAGAGCCGGCGTTCTCATCAGAGTAAGACGCCATGCAAATCGACCCCCACTACCCACTATTCTACTGGCAAATGTTCAGTCTCTGGATAACAAGCTCTGTGAGCTGAAAGCGCGGATCTCTTTCCAACGAGACACAAGGGACTGCTGCATTATCTGCCTTACGGAAACTTGGATGTCTGTGGAGATTCCAGACTCAGCCATTGAACCCGCGGGGTTCTCTGTGCACCGAGCGGACAGAGCGAAAGACCTCTCAGGTAAAAGCAGAGGAGGTGGTGTATGTTTTATGATCAACAAATCCTGGTGTGATCAGAGGAACGTACATTCTATCAAGTCTTTCTGCTCTCCTGATCTGGAATTCCTTATGCTTCTGTGTCGACCATTCTGGCTACCGAGGGAATTCACAGCGGTCATTATCACAGCTGTGTACATTCCCCCATAAGCCGACACAGACCGGGCACTCAAGGAACTGTATGGGAGTATAAGTGAGCAGGAAACCGCGCACCCTGAGGCCGCGTTCATTGTGACCGGGGACTTTAATAAAGCCAGTTTAAAATCAGTCGCACCAAAATACCACCAGCACATTAGTTTCAACACACGAGGGGACCGGGTTTTGGACCATTGCTACTCTCCCTTCCGGGATGGCTACAAATCCCTCCCCCGCCCACCATTTGGCAAATCGGACCACTCTTCCATTCTGCTTCTGCCTGCTTACAGGCAGAAATTGAAACAGGAAGCACCCACCCTCAGAACGATCCAGTGCTGGTCGGACCAATCAGATTCTACGCTACAAGACTGTTTTGATTACACAGACTGGGAGATGTTCCGGTCCGCCTCTGATGATGACATGGAGCTTTACGCTGATAGCGTAATGTGTTTCATCAGAACGTGCGTAGAGGACGTGGTTCCGACCAGAACAATACAGATCTATCCAAATCAGAAACCTTGGATTAATAGCGATGTTCGCGCAGCACTTAATGTGCGGACCTCTGCTTTTAATTCCGGGAATGCGGAGGAGCATAAACAAGCCAGTTATGCCCTCCAAAAAACTATCAGAACCGCAAAACGCCAGTACAGGAGCAAGATTGAAGGACAATTTAACACCACCAACTCTAGAAGCATGTGGCAGGGAATTAACATCATCACGGACTTTAAAGGGAATAAAAACTCTGCCATGAACACTGCTGCCTCTCTCCCGGATGAGCTAAATACTTTTTATGCTCGTTTCGAGGGAAATAACACCGCCCTTGCGGAGAGAGCTCTCGCGGCTGAAGCTACAGAGGTTAGTTCACTCTCTGTCTCTGTAGCGGATGTAACCCGATCCTTCCGACGGGTGAATTTCCGCAAAGCCGTGGGCCCAGACGGCATTCCGGGCCGTGTCATCAGAGTGTGCGCAAACCAGCTGGCTGGTGTTTTTACGGACATTTTCAACCTTTCCCTCTCTTTGTCTGTAGTCCCCACATGCTTTAAAACATCCACCATTGTGCCTGTTCCAAAACAATCAAAAATAACTTGCTTAAATGACTGGCGTCCTGTTGCTCTGACCCCCATCATCAGCAAATGCTTTGAGAGACTAATCAGAGATTACATCTGCTCTGTGCTGCCTCTCTCTCTTGACCCACTACAGTTTGCTTACCGCAACAACCGCTCCACTGATGATGCCATTGCATCTACAATACACACTGCATCTCCCACCTGGAAAAAAAGAACACTTATGTGAGAATACTGTTTGTAGACTACAGCTCAGTATTCAACACCACAGTGCCCTCCAAGCTAGATGAGAAACTCCGGGCTCTAGACTTAAACAGCTCGCTGTGCAGCTGGATCCTGGACTTCCTGTCAAGCAGACACCAGGTGGTTAGAATAGGCAGCAACATCTCCTCCTCACTGACCCTCAACACTGGAGCCCCGCAGGGCTGTGTTCTCAGCCCACTTCTATATTCCCTGTACACACATGACTGTGTGGCAACACATAGCTCCAATGCCATCATTAAGTTTGCTGATGACACGACAGTGGTAGGTCTGATCACTGACAATGATGAAACAGCCTACAGAGAGGAGGTGCACACTCTGACACACTGGTGTCAGCAGCTTCAAGTTCCTGGGTGTCCACATCACTGAGGAACTCACATGGTCCATCCACACTGAAGTCGTTGTGAAGAAGGCTCATCAGCGCCTCTTCTTCCTGAGACGGCTGAGGAAGTTTGGAATGAACCGCCACATCCTCACACGGTTCTGCACCAGCACTGTAGAGAGCATCCTGACTGGCTGCATCTCCGCCTTGTACGGCAATAGCACCACCCACAACCGCAAAGCACTGCAAAGGGTGGTGCGAACTGCCAGACACATCATCGGAGGTGAGCTTCCCTCCCTCCAGGAAATATATACAAGGCGGTGTGTGAAAAAAGCTCGGAGGATCATCAGAGACTCCAGCCACCCGAGCCATGGGCTGTTCTCACTGCTACCATCAGGTAGGCGGTTAGCGAGCATCAGGACCCACACCAGCCGACTCCATGATAGCTTCTTCCCCCAAGCAATCAGACTTCTGAACTCTTGATCTCCCACGATCAAATACATCAGCACTGCACTTTATTACCCTTACTCTTATGTCTCACACCGGACTGTCATCAATTATATTATTATTATATTATATTCTCTCTTAACAACTGACTATCAACCGACAGCCTGAATGTCAATACAGTACAATACTGTACATTCTATATATACTATATATACATTTTTATATATTTTTATTTTTATTGAATAATGTGTATCTATATTGTGCGTATTGTATACTGTACAGTGTATGTTATTATTTGTATATTGTTGAGTGTAATTATGTGTATATCAGATGTTTAAATTGTGCTGTGTTAATTTGATGTTATTGTAAATTGGTACTGTCTCATCACTGTCACGACTGCTATGTTGATCGGAACTGCACCCAGGAATTTCACACACCATTGCACTTGTGTATATGGCTGTGTAACAATAAAGTGATTTGATTTGATTTGATTTGATATCTGTAAGACCAAGATTTTTACACATCCTGTGCAGCGTCAATGTTGCTCTAGGGGGCTTACACACTTTTGCTTCACTATGATCAAAGGACTGAGTCCATCAAAAGATTAAAGTCTCCTCCCAAAATTATATCATGAGGGGTGCCAGCGGCTTGCAACATCCCTTCAAGATCTATAAAAAAGCCCTGATCATCAGCGTTAGGTGCGTAAATATTAGCCAAAATCAGACTTTGCCCCTGATTTTCTGCTAAAACAATAATGACTCTAATTTATCATTAAACTGTTTGAGAAATTTGAACTGTAAATGTTTATTTACCAATATAATGACTCCCTTGCTCTTACTTCAGCCAACACTAAAGAAAACATGTCCACCCCATATCTTCCCAAATTTTTCAGCTTCCTGCAGGGAAAGATGTGTTTCTTGAAGAAACACTATATCATATTTCTTACGTTTAAGAAAATAAATAACCTTCCTTCTTTTTATAGGGTGCCCCAACCCATTCACATTCCACATGGAGAGAGACAATCCACTCATATTAACATTTGACATTTTGATATAATAGGAAAAAATAAATTGTGTGCCAAAAACAAAATTATGAAGACCACATTTCAACATCAATGCAACAATAAAACCCTGAACTTCCCCCCAAACAAAACAAACAGAAAAAAGAAAAACGTGCGCATTAACCCCACGCACGAAAGCGTCAACCGGCGTCAATCCCTTTAAACTCAAAGAGTCCATGTACACCTACGAGAGCCCCCACGACAACTTTGCCATCGGATTGCTCAATTTTGCCTCACAAGGCCTCGTAAGGCAAAATTACATAACATCAAATATTTTGTAAAACAAACCCCAGCCAATAGGCAGAATAAACACAAAGAACGTGTAGACTCATTCACAGAACTGTCTCAAAGGTGTGTTCCTTCATAAAACAAGTTCCAGCCGATATAAAGCCATTCAGTTTCCTCAGTCAGACAAATGAATCTTCAGTGAGCCAGCTGATGAGTGCAGCAGATAACATAATCATTCCAATGTCCCACGAAAATACTCAAAAAAATTATACTCCAGCCAACAGGAGGTATAAGCACAAGGAACTGACAGATTCAACCATAACTGTCCCAAAGTAATGTTATTTAACAAAACATGCTCCAACCGCTAGGCGGAACCAGCACAAAAGGAAACGAAACACGCATTCCAGTTCCTTGGATGGTCAAGAGTCAATTCACTTGGAGGCCGCATAAAAGTATATGCCATGATTTACACAGTCCACCAACTTTATAAAAGACATCCTTTGTGTGGGCATGTAGATATTTTGCAGTCATCCGTTCATTGTAAAAGTGATCTTCCATCAATGCAAAAGTTTCTTTAAGGAAAAGTGTTAATCCACAAAACAAAACAAACTCCAGCCGCTCGGCGGAGCCAACGCAAAAGGAAACAAAAATGGTGCCCAGCTTCCTCTGAAAGCCAGAGTATGTACAGTGAGTCAATCCACTCACAAGAAAAACACCCAATGGTTACTCACCCATTGTTTCAATAAAAGGCATTGCCTGATTGGGACATGTAAATACTTTGCTGCCGTCCTTGGTGTTTATTCTCAGTCTGGCTGGAAACATCAGAGCAAAAGTGATCTTCAGCTGATGTAAGAGTTTCTTGCATTCCTTAAACCGATTGCGTTTCTCTCTTGTCGAGTTCGCAAAGTCCGGAAACAAGAAAATATTGTAATTCTTCCAAGAAAGCTTTCCTTTGCTCCTCGCCTGGCGCAACACGAGATCTTTATTGGATGATCTAAACAGTTTGGCCAGAATCGATCGGGGCCTTCCATCCGTTACTCCTGGTCGGAGGCTTCCGTAAATATTTAGTTTATACGTAGGGTTACATCCTACCTAAGATTAATGGTGCAATGCTCAAATATTTAGTAGTGCATAAATTGTGACTTAGAGCCCATTTATGCCACAACTAGGCTAAGTTGTAACTTATGTATAGCTGGTGCAACCGGCCCCTGCTCAATCCACTTTGATGTTTCTGCCTCTTCGCCACTGTCCTCATCACCACCTGCAGACTGCTTAAATAAATCCGTTATTTTAGCACACTTTGCAGCGTCAGCCAGCAAAGCCTTTTTCTTTTTTTGGTGCAGCACCGGCCATGGGCTTTCTCTTTCTATCCATGTTTCGGCAGTGCTATATACTTTCATTGAGTGCTAGATACTAACTGCCCCAGTGCTAGATACTTTCAGTTGTGATGGCAACTGCTTCCTGCTATTACAGATTGCACCAGCCGTGTCGCCGCAGCTAAGATGACATATTGAAAATATGTATATATGCTAAATAATGCCGGGGTTGGGAAAAAAAGACCGGCCCTCACAAGACGGGCCCACCGGGAAAATTCCCGAACTTCCCAATGGCCAGTCCGCGCCTGAGTATAAGAGTTTTTATAAAACAGAAAAGCACAATTTGTCATTAATGCTTTTTAACAGTGTTACTATACAGTCCAAAGGTTTTTTAAGTGAGGATATATAAAAAAAAATGGCACGAATTATTTCTATTTATCATTTAGGTTCATATAAAGTGATATAAAGTTCAACTGCAGTCAACATATAAAACCTAATGAATATCTGGTGTGAGCACCCTCATTATATTGTTAATTCATGAGATTAATTACATTTCTACACTACAAAACATTGCCAGGATTTTACAAGATTTAACAGTAATTTCTGTTTCTGCGACAGTATTTTAAAATACTGCTTTCATTAATTTACTGTAAAAATCAATGCAGGCTAGGTAATTTTCTGTCACAACACAACAAATTACTGTGAAAAAAGAAATTTGAATATTGCACTGCATTGTGTGAAAATGGTGTTTCGTTTGAAGTCACCATTATGGTGTTTATTGTTCCTTTGGGACCTTATCTTATTTATTTCTAATTAAATTTCTACCAGTTGGTGCAATTGTGTTTAAGAACACAATTTACTGTACAGTAATGTATGGAGAAAATAGTAAATTTAGTGGTCGGCCCATAATATAAACTACAATATACATTATGATGCATTTGATAATAAAGAAATAGTATAATTTTAAACCAATGAGGAAGGGATGTTTGTAAAGCTAGGCTATAATATGGTTGGTTTTTATCATGAGTTATCAATCAGGCACGCAAGATATCAACACTCAGCACACAAAACTCGATGGTGACCATTAACAAACACTGTAGGTAAAAAATAAATAAAATACAGATGATCATTGTGATTCTACAACACAGCACTGCTACATTAAACTTCACTTTTATTTTAAAACTCTTTCATTTTTGTGTTCTGTCTGTGTCTATACGCTGGTCTGAATAGCTGGAACGTTATATGTGTAAGAATCTATGTTTAAACTTGTTTAAACATAGTTGATGGAAAAATACCTTTTAAATGGCATTTACATTCTTTGTATGGCAGGATTTCATAATTACTAAGGCTCAACAAGGCTGAAGCAGATCAGTGGCAAAAACATCTCTGTTTGAGATACAACATTAAGTTCATGAAGTGTTTTTTTTATTTTTATTTTTTTTATTATTATTATTTCCTGTGTGTTTTATGCACTTTGAGGAATACAGAATCTGTGAGTTGAAAAATAACAAACAAATAATAATCTGAATTTACTTCAGTGCTGTTTTCTGCACTTTTGAGACATATGATGTGATGAATACAGGAAAGAGTGTTGATGTGAAGAAGAGAGACTCCTGTGATGCTGCTTGAATTTCATGACAAATTGACTTTTACATTCTTTTCAGGAATTATTTATATGTGACAGCCAGATCAAGTCTCAGATGATTTGTCTTGTCACTGAGAAAGATGCTTGCCAGTTATTCAGTTAATGTGTACAGACTTTTCTTTACTTAAACAAGGTTCATTATCTAGTTCATTAAATCCCTAAGTTGAGACAGTGAAGAAAAATACCAAAGAATACAAGATTAGCAATATAAATTAGCAATATAAATTGCACAGAATAGTGTAGACAACTATGATGACTGCTGCGGTTCGCAGTTTACTGCGACACATCCTTCAATATGTTTCAAAGAGTATTCAGGTGTGACACTGTAAATGGTAATGGACATTCCAATCATACTGTAAAAGCCTCCACACAGACGAGTGAACACTGACAGCATACATTTAACATACAAAATCAAATGCCACACCGCTGGCCAACAACTCATTTGACTAAAAATACACCTTGAGACTCCTGCAAACCTGTAACGTAAGCTTGCTTCTTTTTCACAGCGCTGCCAATTTATTGTGCTTGTCTGTCAGCGCTGCCATTCATCTGGAACATGAAGACAAAAATGAAGCCGTCTTCCACTCGGCAGCTGTCTGGCCCTGTCAAGAGGAGATCGCTTCTTTGCATGCAATACCGCAGCCACAGGATTTCATATTAAACAGGTTGCTGAGAAAATCAGCTCTGGCCCTTCTGGAAATAAAATGAATTATTCTGTGAATGCATTTGAACAGAAATGACATTTGCATACGACAATGCAATTAAGTTCATCTGGGCTGCCCCTGACGTCTAACGGCGACTGTAACACAAGAAGTGAGTCAAACAATGCACGACCACGTAAACAGGTACAGACAGATACAGGTGACAACGTACACTTGCGTCACATGGTTAAAAGGAAGAACATATTACAGAAACAGAGCAAAAAAGTATAGAGCAAAACTTTTGCATTGATGGAATGATTTCTGTCATATATAAACCAGTGATTTACAACTATTCCTGTGTTTGTTTATTTTTTGCACTCCCCTGCTTAATACACAGCATTGCTCATTATCTAATGCAAATAAACTCCAAAAATGTCCTTTGAGGTCAGAGTATAAAGGTCAAATGTGACCATACATACAATACAGCAAATGAGGAACCTCCACAAATATCAAAGACAGCTCCATTCAAAAAGCTGTGCGTCTTTCTAGAGCCACAGTCCCCTGGGAGGAGTTTCTTAAAAGAAAATTATTCTGTACATTTGAAAACGTGCTTCTAAATGTGGTACATTAATTATCTGTTAAGCACTAAATAAGGTAATAATGTTTATTGTCATTAATTAGTGTTGCAGAGAAAATCTAGCTTTTTTATATTAACTGAGAGGCTGGAGGAGGGTGTTCTCTGCATCTGTAAAAGTTGAACACCCCTTATCTACAACACTGAAGTACAGAAGCAGATTTAAGATTTAATATTGGTGTTATAATATTATGATATTAATATTGCAATGATATTAATATTGATTACCAAGACCAGATGGGCTGAATGAAGACATTAAAACATGCATGGAGATAAGAAGAAACTTAAGATTTCTGGCTGAAACAAGAGGCTGATCTGAGTGCAGATAAGCTGCAGCAGAAGTCCAGATGCAGTGATTTATTAAAAACAGTGACAGGAGAGATGAATGTGAACACTACTACTCCAGACACTCATACAGACAGCACGCCTGTGTTTGAACTTCATTTGTTTACATGACCTCTCACATCTCTCACTATGACTAACACACGCAACTTACAGATGCACACTACGACGTTCAAATTGAACATTTCATACATCAAAGGGTTAGTCTGGTAATAAAATACTTTAAAATCAAGACCTTACAAATGTAATCTTTGTTATAACAATGATAAAAATGTGTATATAACATTATTATAACATGTTAAATGTTTATAACAGTTTTAGAACAAAATCATTTATTAGGGCTGGGAAATTTAACGTTAATTTCTCCAATTAATAGTTGATTGTTTTACACGTTAAAAAACATTACGCAGTATCTGTTTTTATTTTCACTTTCTGTGGTTAAAATTGACATATATTAATTTCCAAGAGGCACAAGCTCGACTCAACTGCACATCCTAGCACAGAAACTGCTTATTTGGAGCAATGCAAGCTTATTCATCACGCGCGACACATGTCCCAGGCATAATAAACACGGAAGCATATTTACTGTATGGAGAATGAAGACTTCACCCGCAAGCGGTGAGCCAGGTGTGGGAGAGATACTAGCTGCCATACTGTATCTCTTCACATCACCCGAAAACGCTCACTCATCTGAACCAAAAGCAAAAACCGTGCGAGAGGGACCCAGCGTGTGACACATAGAGACTAAACAGCAGCCATGAGAAAATAATGGTTTTGAGATTTTAAACTTCGGCAAATTAAACTTCAGCATTCAATATGTTTTATCTGTATGTACAGTGTCTAATAATGCATTGGCAATATACACTTAAGTTTCTCTTGCCAATAAAGCTTGATGAATTTTACCTCAGAAGAAATGAAGTCATGCACATCTTAAATGGCATGAGGGTGAGTAAATGATGGATGAAAAAGCATAAAGCCAAATTACTAAATGTCAGATGTAAATTATGAGAGAATTTTCATTTTTGGGTGAACTGTCCCTTTAAGAGTCTTATTGATATTGACTTAGTCATGATGGTCTACAGATTTCCTGTCTGTGATGTAATTTCCCATTTTATTGTTTTCTTGTAACAACAAAATGGCTTCCTGGATGTTGGTTACACAACACTGACTTTGATTTGACAGACAAAAGATTTTCTTTTAGACATTACAGAGATAACAGTGTGATTTTCTGTAAAGCTGCTTTAAAATATCGTGAAAAATGCTTTACAAATAAAAATGACTTGACTTGAAAAAGATAATAATAATAAAAGATTATGTCAAACTACTTAGTTAGTAGTTTGACAAGCTCGGTGAAAAAATAAATGGCGGACAAAAGCGAGAGAAATTTTGATTATAAATATACTTATAATCCATTCAATACTGAAAAGTATCAATAAAACATTTGTTAAATATTATAGAAAACTGACTAACCCAAAATGTGTGTATGCTCATTAGATTATTGCGTTGCTCCTCTCGCGTCACCTGTATTAAAATCAGTTGTGAGTCGAGTCTCCTGTGTGATGCATGTGAGGATTGATATTTGAATGACAAGTGGAGTTGCCGCCTTTGTAGAGTGTTCCAAATCGCTCTCTTATGAGGCTCCATTTAAGTTAGGATGCTGCCATAGACGACAGCTGCCTGTGTAGGCAGGGGACAGAGAGGCAGCTCACAAGGTTTTGGAACTGACCCATTGTCTGTATGAAATGCCATTTTAATGTATTGATAATTATTTAATGCACTGATACATGTTTTGAGCAAGACAACAGTGGTCCATGCACAAGTCTTCCAGAGACGTCTTTTCCACTGCAGGAACTTTTCACAGTTCCTGGAATTATTTCAGGTTCACATTGTTTTTCTACCACATGAACTCATTTCATTTGGAACTTAAACTTGAGCTGTCAGCTGATACCGGCCATTTTTAAAAGACAAAAACTGGTAAGCTTTGCTAAAACTTTTGAGTTGTTGCTATTGTATGTTTGTCAAATCATAATGGATAGATGCTCTGCAGGATCTGCTAAGTATTTTTTGGAGAAGAAAAAATGCAGCGTGATTTTCATAAAAAATTAGGTATATAAATAATATCCAACTGTCTCGTCAGGTTAGGCTTTGATGACCAATGCATTATACAATGTAGATTGAAAATAAAGAAAAGAAAATAAGACTACCAGAGAATAAAGGATCATAACATCATTTATGTTCCATGCTTATAATGTATATGGTTTATACGTTGTGTTAATTGAGTATAAAGTCTGCTTGTTCTTCTGTTCAGTACATTTAATGTTTTCCTGGTACCACTTTATATTAGGAGTCTTGAACTAATATTTACTATCATTAAAATACATACAATAAAATGTGCTTATTGTGTAACTACATGTGGTTCTGCAAAATTCTCACAAACTTCACATTTGTTGCAACTGAGGTTGAGGTACAGGTAGGTTTAGGGTTAAGATTAGGGTTATGGTTTAGGGTAAGGGTTAGGGTAGGGTTAGGTTTAGGATTAGGGGTAAGCTTAACAGTGTATCTACAGATGTAATTAAATGCAGGTACTTTAAATGTAAGTACAATGCAACAACAAATATGTATATAAGTACATTGTATCAAATGCTTAAGCACATAGTAGTTAAAGACACCTAATATAAAGTGGGTCAGGTGTAAAGATCACAGCATTGACTTAATAATAATTGCTAGTTGAAATCAGTGTTAGAAAGTGGAATTGTTTATTGTAAGCACAAGTATCATAATGCAAAGGTATGAAAAGGTAACAAACAAAATGCAATTGACTTCAAATTAGTAGCGTTAAAGCCAGTCTCTTGTTGTTTTCCTTTTCCTCTTACAAATCTGAGTGCATCTTGTCCAAGTGAAGTTTTGCACAACAAAACAGGACGATAAAAACAACAGACAGAAGGTAAAAGAGTAAAGTGGGGTGTTGTGCAGGAATCAAGCTGACCTCATCATGATCAAAACTGTCTGATCAAAGCCTGTCCACTCACAGCTGAAATATGGCCACTGGGTTTTAGCGGGCCAAGGCCCCTCTCACAAATGAGGAGTCGAACACAGCTGCTTGTGTCAAAGGAGAAAGACAAAGGAGAAGAGGATGAGAAATCTGGAGACTATAATTGATGGGCAATAACAAGCATAAAACTAGATTGAAAAGTTTGTGGACAAACTTTAGGTTGGCTTGAAAAAGCCTAGTCTGAAAGTTGATAGATAGACAGATAGACATATAGATAGATAGATAGATAGATAGATAGATAGATAGATAGATAGATAGATAGATAGATAGATAGTAAACATGTAGTTATTTAAAGTTTGATGATGAAAGCAGTGCTGTGGAGCTGTCTGACTTTATTTCTTCCATGGAGCACAAACGGATTTGTCCCAAGTGCTATTTTCCATAAAGTCTTTATCTGGGCTACTTTGACCCTGCTCCAACTGGCACGCTGAAGCCTTGGCGGTCCTCTTCTGAGTCCTCCTTTGGTTTGCCGCAGACTCACATGTAAAAGTCACCAGTGGAGGTCGTATGGCTTCAGAACAATTAGCGCTTGAACCGTATGAACAATTAGTGCCATCTCTGTGCGTGGGGACATTGTCAAGTTGAAACAGGAGCCCAATTGTTTCATGGGAGCAAGATTGTGACGTACTGTGACGTAATTTGCACATCATTGCCAGTACGGTGTACCTGTGCGTACCTGCCCACTTCGAGTACTGGTTGAGTGGAGCTATATCATACTGCAAGTTGAAAGCATCGGGATTGAAACTGACTATAGTGATAATTTCATAACTGTCTAAAGAGTCAAGTAATATCCTGTTCCAGATATAACAGAGAGAGGTTAACAGAGTGAATGAAGATTTGTGCAGCTCTGCTTAATTTTCCTTAATAACATAGAGCCAGCCCATTTAAGCAGCTCCTGACTTGTCTTGACCTTCTGTATTTCGAGGCTCAGTTGCATTTTTAGGAATTGTACTTTGTCTGTTTTATGAATAAATGAATTAATTAAAATATTTCAATTAGTTTACCTTTTATTCCTCTTTAGTTTCTCTGTGCACTTGAATGGTAGATATCCTCTTTGTTTGCCCCCACCAAGACAATGTCGAGTGGAAATTTGCGTGGCGCCATGCGAGGAGCAGATGTGTGAATGGCGAGCTTTGCGCACTTCGCTAGTTTTATTACTATTTGTGTCATAAACCGGTGAGATTTGATACATCCTGATTCTTAACTGTTTTAGGAAGACAATATGCCAAAGAATTCAAAATCCTCGGGCTCTGGAGATATTAAAAGACACTTACATGCTCAAGCTGAAGACCCTGAACAGACAGAGAACACAGTCCCATCACCATCAATGGAGCACCAGTGGAGAGAGTCAGCAGCTTCAAGTTCCTGGGTGTCCACATCACTGAGGAACTCACATGGTCCGTCCACACTGAAGTCGTTGTGAAGAAGGCTCATCAGCGCCTCTTCTTCCTGAGACGGCTGAGGAAGTTTGGAATGAACCGCCACATTGCACTGTGGAGAGCATCCTGACTGGCTGTATCTCCGCCTGGTACGGCAATAGCACCGCCCACAACCGCAAAGCACTGCAAAGGGTGGTGCGAACTGCCAGACACATCATCGGAGGTGAGCTTCCCTCCCTCCAGGAAATATATACAAGGCGGTGTGTGAAAAAAGCTCGGAGGATCATCAGAGACTCCAGCCACCCGAGCCATGGGCTGTTCTCACTGCTACCATCAGGCAGGCGGTATCGCAGCATCAGGACCCGCACCAGCCGACTCCATGATAGCTTCTTCCCCCAAGCAATCAGACTTTTGAACTCTTGATCTCCCACGATCAAAATACATCAGCACTGCACTTTATTACCCTTACTCTTATATCTCACACCGGACTATTATAAATTATATTATTATTATTATATTATGTTCTCTCTTAACAACTGACTATCAACCGACAGCCTGAATGTCAATACAGTACAATACTGTACATTCTATATATATATATATATATATATACATACTTTTTTTAATTTTTTTAAATATATTTTTATTTTAAATTTTTATTGAATGATGTGTATCTATATGGTAAAGAAAAAAAAAACAGCGTATTGTATACTGTACAGTGTATGTTATTATTTGTATATTGTTGAGTGTAATTATGTGTATAACAGATGTTTAAATTGTGTTGTGTTAATTTGATGTTATTGTAAATTGGTATATGTCTCATCACTGTCACGACTGCTATGTTGATCGGAACTGCACCCAAGAATTTCACACACCATTGCACTTGTGTATATGGCTGTGTGACAATAAAGTGATTTGATTTGATTTGATTTGATTTGAACAACAAGCCGAACGCCCAGGACTCAATTTGGCCGGTGCGGTGGAAGAAATTCAGCATCAACTGTTAAATATGACGGCGATGCTGATGAAGATCGTTGCAAACTTGGAGGATCTTGTTGTAATATGTTGATCGATCACATCCATGGAGACTAAATTCACTGATTTATTTACAAGAATGTCGGACGTCGAGAAACAGATCGATTATCTGGAGTCTTCAGAGAGGGAATTAGCTGCTAACCCACTAGCGACCAAGGAAGATTTGGAATGGGGAAAAACTGGAGGATTTGAAGAATTGTAATCGATGAAACAACGTCCGAATTGTTGGAATTCCTAGACGGGCTCCTTCTGAGTCTGCTTGACATAACAGGCCATAAGCTGGAAATTGAGCGAGCTCAAAGAGTCCCGGCTCGGAGATCCGCGGAGGGAGACAGGCCCCGATCAATTCTGGCCGAATTTCGGAGATCATCCGATAAAAATATTGTGTTACACGAGGCGAGGAGTAAAGGAAAGCTTTCTTGGAAGAACCACAGCATTTTCTTGTTCCCAGACTTTGCGAATTCGACAAGAGAGTCGATGTGATCGATTGAAGGAATGCAAGAATTTCTTACATCAATGGAAGTTCGCTTTTGCTCTGATGTTTCCGGCCAAATTGAGAATAGATACTAAGGATGGCCGTAAAACATTCACATGCCCACAGCAAGCGATGTCCTTCATAAAGATACTGAAGTGAGTAAGCCATTTGGTGATTTTCATGTTGCTGCCTAGTGGGCCTGATTCACTGAACATACACTTGACTGTCCGATTAAACTGGGCGACTTTTTGTGCTGGTTCCGCCTAGCGGCTGGAGTTTGTTTTTTGTAATATCATTTCATGAGGACAGTTTGTGGTTGAATCTGCATGTTTTTGATGCTTATGCCTCCTGTGGCCTGGAGTTTGTTTTGTGGAATATCTCTTGCAGGACATTGGAGTAAAATGTAGGAGCTTGTTTTGTGGAGGAACACATCTTCGGGACAGATATGTGGACGGTTTTTTTGTTTATTCCACTTATTGGCTGGAGTTTGTTTTATAGATAATTTTTTGCTGTGTAATTCTGACTCACAAACTTTGTATAGAAACACCGGACTTGAGCAATCCGATGGCAAAGTTGTCACAGGGGCTCTCGTAGGCATACATGGACTGTTTGCGTTTAGAGGGATGGACGCCGGTTGCCGCTGTCGTGCACGGGGTTAATGCACCTTTTTTTCTGTTTGTTTTGTTCTAGGGAAAGTTCGGAGGTTGATTGTTGCACCAATGTGGAATATGATCTTTATAATTTTATTTTTGACACACAATCTATTTTTTCTAATATGTCAAATGTTAATATGAGTGGATTATCTCTCTCTACATGGAATATGAATGGGTTGGGGCACCCCATAAAAAGAAGAAAGGTTATTTCTTTTCTGAAACGTAAGAAATTTGATATAGCATTTCTTCAAGAAACGCATCTTTCCCCGCAGGAAGCTGAAAAATTTGGGAAGATATGGGGTGGGCATGTTTTCTTTAGTGCTGGCTCGAGTAAGAACAGGGGAATCATTACATTGATAAGTCAACATCTACAATTCAAATGTCTCAAACAGATTAAAGATAAATTATTTTTAGCAGAAATTCAGGTGCAAAGGTTGATTTTGGCTAATATTTATGCATGTAACGCTGATGATCATGGCTTTTTTATAGATCTTGAAGGGATGTTGCAAGCCACTGGCACCCCTCATGATATATGTAAAGGACTTGAAGTAGGGTGGGAAAGGAGGACACAGGAACTGGGTTCTTCAACTCAAAGGTATGATTTTTAATAACAACTCAAAAAGGGCTTTTCAGCAGTACACACTTCCAGTTTAAACAAAACAGTCTTTTTCAGACAGGTCTCTCTCACTCGGTCTCTGGCATGGTCACTCTTTATCGCTCTCCCCAATGCTTAATGCAGTTAGAAACAGGTGTTAGTCATTATCGGGCTCAGGTGTATGCACCCTTACCGCTTTCTCTCTCTCCGGATGAACGCTCGACCACGCCCCCGCCACCACATATCCCAACCGCCCAACTCAGGCCGGGGAGACATCCGGTCTGTCTACCACTCCCCCCCCCCCCCATTTCTGGGAAGGAAGTCCATGACAGCCATCTGCACTCCCGGTCTGTGGACCACCTTGAACTTAAATGGCTGAAGAGCCAGATACCACCGGGTGATCCATGCGTTGGTATCTTTCATGCGTTGGAGCCATTGGAGTGGGGCGTGATACGAAAAGAGAGTGAAAGCCCACCCCAGCAGGTAGTAGCGGAGAGTGAGGACCGCCCACTTGATGGCAAGACACTCCTTCTCAATGAGCTGTACTTAGTCTCCCTTAGCGAGAGCTTGCGACTAATGTACAACACCGGTCGCTCCTCCCCTCCACCACATGCGAGAGCACGGCCCCCAGCCCTCTGTCTGAAGCGTCCGACTGTAAGATGAAAGGGAGAGTGAAAATTGGGTGACTGTAAAAGCAGCCCACCACAAAGTGCGGCTTTCACTTGCGTAAATGCCTGTTGACACTGCTCCGTCCACTGGACCGGGTCTGGAGCTCCCTTTTTAGTGAGATCAATCAGCGGGCTGGTGACATCCGAATAATTAGGCACAAACCTTCTATAATAGCCAGCAAGCCCCAGGAACTGTCTCACCCCCTTTTTGGTCCTCTTTGGCAGGTCGCAATCACCACAGTTTTATCAATTTGGGGACGGACCTGCCCGTGGCCCAAGTGGAACCCCAGATACCATACCTCCACCCATCCAACTGCACACTCCTTAGGGTTTGCCGTGAGTCCCGCCCATCGCAGCGACCTCAGAACTGCCCTCAGATGCTGCATGTGCAGCTGCCAATCATAACTGTATATAATGATGTGCAGTCTGAGGATTCGGCCCATGAGGCGTTGAAATGTAGCCGGGGCTCCAAACAAACCAAACAGAAGCGTCACAAATTGGTGTAACCCAAACAGTGTGGAGAAGGCTGTTTTTTCACGGGATATTGGCGTTAAGGGGATCTGCCAATAACCCTTTGTCAAATCCAGTGTCGAATAAAAGCGAGCGGTGCCCAACCGATTGAGCAACTCATCAACATGAGGCATTGGGTAGGCGTCAAATTTAGACACCGCGATGACTTTCCTATAATCCACACAGAACCGTACAGACCCATTGCTCTTAGGGACTAGAACAACCGGGCTGGACCACTCGCTGTGGGATTCCTCTATTACCCCCATATCGAGCATTGCATCCAATTCTTCCTGAACTATTTGTTTTGTGTTCGGGGAGTCGGTAGGAATGGCTACGTACCACTACCCCCGGCTCAGTCTCGATGTGGTGCTGGATGAGGTTTGTATGGCCCAGCAGAGAAAACACATCTGCAAATTCTTTTTGCAACTTGGCAACCTCTCTGACTTGATACAGTGAGAGGTGGTCTCCACAAGTGACTGGGGTGATATGATTGGGTTTTGTGTTCACCTTCAGTCCGTGCTCCGCCCTCTCCGGAACTACCGTAGCCAACATCACAGGGACCGC